>NC_134949.1:187122485-187435266 GCF_965638725.1 Aptenodytes patagonicus | reverse complement strand
TCATAATAATTGCCAGACAGTCAAGTCTAGATAATGATATGTATCCAATGATGATAATGTATGATAATATATCCAATCCCAAACACGGATACAGGCTGGGCAATGAGTGCATTGAGAGCAGCCCTACAGAGGACTCAGGGGTATTGGTGAATGAAAAACTGGACATGAGCTGGCAATGTGTGCTTGCAGCCCAGGAAGCCAATTGCATCCTGGGCTGCATCAAAAGAAACATGGCCAGCCGCTCAAGGGAGGTGATTCTCCTCCTCTACTTGCTCTGGTGAGACCTCACCTGGAGTACTGCACGCAGCTCTGGAGCCCTCAGCATAAGGAAGACATGGACCTCTTGGAGGTGGTCCAGAGGAGGGCCACGAAGATGATCAGGGGGACGGAGCACCTCCCCTATGAGGACAGGCTGAGAGAGTTGGGGTTGTTTAGCCTAGAGAAGAGAAGACTTTGGAGAGACCTTATAGCAGCCTTCCAGTACTGAAATGGGGCCTACAGGAAAGATGGGGAGTGTAGCGATAGGATAAAGGGTAACAGTTTTAAACTGAAAGAGGGTAGATTTAGATTAGATATTAGGAAGAAATTTTTTATGCTGAGGGTGGTGAGACACTGGAACAGGCTGCCCAGAGAGGTGGTGGATGCCCCATCCCTGAAAGTGTTCAAGGCCAAGTTGGATGGAGCTTTGAGGTGTCCCTGTCCATGGCAGGGGGGGTGGAACTAGATGATCTTTAAGGTCCCTTCCAACCCAAACCACTCTATGATTCTATGATTCTATATTTTTTTCTTGCTTTTATTTTCAAAAATTGTAGTTTTGATCACCTATTGAGACTAGTGTAATTAGTGTACTTTTTGGTTGCAGGTACACATTTTGTCTTTTTTAAAGAAATCAAGTATTTGTTGCTGTCATAAGCAAGATAAATGACTGCATGACCTAATGATCTGATTTATTAAGCTTGCCATTTTTTTTCTAAAGCAGTATCATTAGTATTCCTGTAGCATAATACTTAAACTGAAGCCAAACAAATACATTTTTTGACTGGAAGAACAAATTTTATTGTAAATCATAATTCCACAAGAAGTCTTTTTAAAACTGTTCTTACTACTTTGAAGATTTTAATGTGATTGACACAGTCATTGTAGTGCTAAATTTTTGCAAACTGCTAATTTATGTCTTAGCCACATGCTTTGTAATTTACCTTTACTTCTGTTAGATAAGATAAAGTAAGATTGATCTGCCTTTTTCATGTAAAGAACTTTATAGTCCTCATGTATTTTGAAAGCATACAGAGTAATTCCCCTTGTTCCTTTAATATTCCAGTTATTTCTGAATTTGTCAGTCTGAAATATTAATGGGATGAACATCAGTGGAAAAAAAATCCCTGTTTTTTGGGGAAATAAGTTACTTTGGAAATTATAACAGAAAAATGTGGTGGAAAAAAAAAAAAGGAAGGTACTTTTTCTGAAGTACATTCAGACAGGAAGACACTCTTGCACTGGCTGTCCTCCATTTTTGTTCAGATAGGAGAGTTTTACCATGCATGTATGTGGATGGTAAAAAGACAAGGCAGAATACTCCAAGAAGAAACATTATTTATGGACTAGCTTCTTCTGAACCAGGAAAAATGAATTAAAAGATGGAGATACAGAAAATATAGAAGTTGGAGGAGATCCACTATTGTGGTGTTGAGCAAAAGGTGCTTTCAACTTTGAGAAGTAGGAGGAAAAAAACAAACCCTGAAACGTCATGCAGTTAAACTTCTTGAAGTAAACTAAAACATTTTCAGATCTGCCTTGTAGGAAGAATGAGTTCCCATCAAAGCCAGAAAACTGCCAAAAATGCCAGAAATTTATAATTATACAGAAAGCTTACTGACCATCTTTCATTTCCCCAAAGACCAGTAGCTCTTATATTTTTTCATTGCTTTTGTTTTAATGCACAGCTCACCCGCCAGGACATTCAGGCAAACTGTCTAAAAGGCCTACTCTGAACACTGATACAGCTACACACAGTTTGCACAATCTAGAGAATACACCAGTCCTAGAGAAACTCCTTCTAACGTCAAATATTGTATATACATATATATATGCACAAAATATACTGTAAAGGATGCATGTCCTCAACCAATATAGCAGTAATGGTCAGCCCCAGTAGTTATAGTGTAGAGATTATATGAGGGAATTAACATGACCAAATTTGATGAAATGGCACAAGATGCTGCTAAAGGAAATGTTTTCTAAAAACAAGCATACAACAGCTACACAACATTCAATCACCATTAAATTTTGAAATAATTTTGAAAACTATGATTATACATCATGATTATTCTGAACAGAAAGAAGCTGTGGTATTCTTAATTAGGAATTTGTGATATATCAAGTATCTTCTAGTTAGGGTCTGGCTGGGATGGAGTTAACTTTCCTCATAGCACCCCATATACTGCTGTGCTTTGCAATTGTGTCTAGAATGGTGTTGATAACGTACCAATGCTTCATCTATTGCTTGGCTGTGCTCGCAAAGCATCAAGGCTGGCTATTCAGCCTCCCCCGTAAAGGCTGGTAGGCTGGGGGTGGGCAAGAAGTTGGGAGGCGACACAGCTGGGACAGCTAACCCAAACTGACCAAAGGGATATTCCATACCATATGACATCATGCTTAGCAATAAAAGCTAAAAGAAAAGAGGAAGAGGGTGGGCATTTGTTACTAAGATGTTTGTCTTCCAAATTAACCACTATGTGTACTGAGGCCCTGCTTCCCAGAAAGTGGCTGGACATCACCTGCTGATGGGAAGTAGGGAATAAATCTCCTTTGTTTTTGCTTTGCTTCTGCATGTAGCCTTTGCGCTTTTTTTTGCCTTTTTTTTTTTTTTTTTTTAAATTAAACTGCATTTATCTCAGCTCACAAGTTTGGGTTTTTTTTCATCTTATTTCCTCCTCCTGTACTGTTGAGGAGGGGGAGTGAGAGAGCAGCTTGGTGGGCACCTGGTGACCAGCCAAGGTTAACCCACCACAAACAATAATTCTTTAGTTCTCAGGATATGAGAGAAGAACCTGAGAATGTATCTCAATTTAACCATAGGATTTCTCAACCAGAATATGAATCAAAGTATTCCTACATTATGTCTTTACATGCGTTTCCAGTAGTGAAATGATTTCTCAGAATCTTTTAGGGTTTCTTCTAATTAGTTCCACCTTTCCAGTGACTGTTTTTACCATTAGCTGAGGGAAAAACTAAGGAAAGGAGTTTTTCATATCTTTGAATCCTAAAAATCAACAAAAAGTATTTCTACAGAAACAAGTTATTTATTTGCAGCATTGAACAGGGATCAGCAGATCAAGCAGCTAAGGCTGATGTTGTGGCATTGATACTTTGCAAAATCCCTGAATTTTATTTCTGGTGAGATTTTATTGAGTTTCCAGCACCAAAAGTCTCCATGGCAATGCGTTTTGGAGTTGTCATGGTTCAGGTTCTGATGCCACCATCAGCAGCTGGTGTACCTTCTCTGCATAGCTGGAGTGGAAATTCCAGTTTAGTTTCCAACAAACCAATGCTCCAAAAACATTCTGCAAACTGAGCCAGCACTCAGGAAGCAGAGACGGTCAGGGTTTCATTAGAAACCAGAATATCACTCTGAACCAAAAACCTGACACACATGGCCAAAGGGATTTGGGTATATTGTTAGTGTTTATTGCTAGGTCTAACTCTAGAAACCCTCTTCCAGAGTAAGATAGGTAAAGTAATTGCTAAGCAGGATGTATATGGTGAGTTATGTGCCAGAGAATGGGATCCATAAAGCTAAAACATAAAGAGGATAAAAACTAAAAATAGTCAGTGGAAGACAATAAAGGAGGTATGAGCTTGAAGTCTTTCTTTTTTCACAGATTTAATGCTTAAAAAGGAATTCAATTTCCTTACCTGAAGCTTGTCTCAATTATATGTGTCTAAGGAAAGTTGTGTTTTTACACTGGTTGCTTTTTAAACATGATGAGTGATGGTAGTTCAAATTCTCAGTGTTTATATGATTATATTTTTGTAATTAGCATTGCTGTGGTTCTGAAGGTCAAACAACATGATGTAGGCAAAATGATTTGAAGGAGATTTGAGTGGAACCACAAATGGACATGACAGTGCTTCCTTGGGCTTGAGACACTCTAGAGAGGATGGATGAGAACAGAGTTCATCTTCCCACTCTCAGGGTCTCACACTGAACAGCATAAGGTGATTTTTCTAAGTAGTGGAGCAGAGTGCTCTGTTCAGCCTCCTGTTTTCTATCACTATGTTTTTAAGTTATATCAGCTTTAAGAAGGTATCCTATATCTGATCATCCTTCACATTTTACACATTTTTTGTTCCTGAAATCCTTTGCACTTTTGACCATTGTCATGGGTTAACCCCGGCAGGCAGCTCAGCCCCACACAGCTGCTCACTTACTCCCCCCTGGTGGGATGGGGGAGAGAATCGGAAGGGTAAAAGTGAGAAAACTCATGGGTTGAGATAAAGACAGTTTAATAGGGAAAACAAAAGCTGCGCACGCAAACAAAGCAAAATAAGGAATTCATTCATTACTTCCCATCGGCAGGCAGGTGTTCAGCCATCTCCAGGAAAGCAGGGCTCCACCACGTGTAACGGTTACTTGGGAAGACAAATGCCATCACTCTGAATGCCTCCCCCTTTCCTTCTTCTTCCCCCAGCTTTATATGCTGGGCATGACGTCATATGGTATGGAATATCCCTTTGGTCAGTTGGGGTCAGCTGTCCCAGCTGTGTCCCCTCCCAAATTCTTGTGCACCCCCAGCCTACTCGCTGGTGGGGTGGTGTGAGAAGCAGAAAAGGCCTTGACTCTGTAAGCACTGCTCAGCAGTAACGAAAACATCCCTGTATTCTCAACACTGTTTTCAGCACAAATCCAAAACATAGCCCCGTACTAGCCACTATGAAGAAAATTAACTCTATCCCAGCCAAAACCAGTACAACAGTGAGTTATTTCTGAAAAGCTGAGATAGTAGCATTGTTCAAGCAGCCAGCAGAAGTCACTGATACAGGACATCTGGTCTTTAATCTTTGTTATAGACAGAAGTAATTTCTAATAATAAATTTCTCTTTTATCTGACAATGTAAAATACAGCTATGTAAAATTTGGCCATCAGGGTGCCATAGCATATTTACTAGTGTAAATTCAAAAGGAAATTATCATGAAAATTTTTGGACACAACTGATGATTACAAACAACAAAAAAAGTTTATCAAAATGAAATTTGAAGAATCAGTGATTTTCTGTTCATTTTATAGACTACGTATTTACATAAATGAAACTGAACTATTCTGCACTTGGATTGCCTATTCCCAGCCTCTCTTCCCTCTCCACCAAGCTTTATTCGTCTTGACATATTGAAAGTCACTAGGATGAGTTATTACTCATTGAAGTGACAGTATATCTTAAACTCTACTTTTCAGTAATAGAATACATGAGACAGAGAATTCTAATGGAAAAAAGTAAAACACATATGCCAGTTTGACAGAAATAAATTGTACATGTAAAAAAGTCCTAAGCTTCCTAAACCTGTGAGAAGACTTTTTCACAAACCGGAGACTAGTTTAACCTGAAATTATTTTTTAGTAAACCTCATAAGAGAAAGGGAAACTAAAAGCTATTCTGTTTTTAAAGTTACTTAAGAAGAGATAATCAATATTTTAGAATTTTCCCAAACCCTTCAATGCAAATAACAAATAATGCTAGCTAAAGAAAAGAAAATAGATTTTCAATACCAGGGACTTACAACATCAGACATTAGAAACATGATCTTTCATATATGGTCCATAAAAGTCTGCATAACAAACAAAAACCTCTCTAAGGAAAAAAGATTTTATTTTTCCTAAGGAACCAATACACAACAAACTAGGTCTGAAGATGAAGATGTACTGTTAAGCCCTATTACACTGAGGGGAAACATAAATAAACTCTGTAAGTCTGTCAGATTCAGAGTAGTCTTTGAGGCCAGAGGAAACACAAACATGATGGGTATGAGGTCACAGTTATATGACAAGAATTTAAAAAAAAAAATCATTCCTGCATGCTATTTTTCCTTTTTTTTCCCTTTGTTTTATTTTCACTTTTGTTGACTAGCTGAGCTCATAAAATTGAAATACTAGAGAATGATTCACTTGCATATTAGAGAGACAGTGAAGCTAAGAATTACTTAAGTACCTCAGGTAAATAACACAATAAATATACCAGTGAGCATGAATATTCTTTCTTTCATATGCATATTGCATTTACATTTACTTCAGCAGAATATTTAAGAATGTCAGTCTAAAATGATTATTACTCTCAAGCGAAGTGTTTGCAATCTTTTCTTCCAACACACAAATGCTTCTAACGCCTTCACATAAATTAAAGCTAGGGAAAAAAAAAAAAAAACAACCCTTGATTTAGCCAGTTGAAAAGTGAAAAAAGGTTTTTACTTTCTACAAAATTATTGCTGTTTTTGTTCTCTTCTTCTTTAAACTGGGAGGAAAAAGAACATAATGAAATATTAGATATGATTCACAGTAATTTTTTTTTTCAATGTTAAGCACATTAATCTCAAGTTTAGGAGTAAATTTACTGATATTCAAAGAAACTAGGAAGAAAGCATTATCCTACACATAATGATTAGAGCATTCTGCTCTAATGGCAAATAAAAAGTCTTGTAAATCTGCAGTCTTCTACTTTTGACCACAAAGTTGAAATTGGGCCCACCTCATCACCAAAACACTGTAACCCTTGGTTTATGGAATGAAAATTTGAAACACCAATCACTAGTTGCTTTTCATGCACTATATCTCTTTGTAACATATTCAAAGCATTAAATCTGAACTGTATGTTTATGATCTGATTTTTTAAAAACACCTACAGACATAGGAACTATTGTCTCAGTTCTATCTAATCACATGAATAATTGTAGTTTAGTAGTTTTGAATAATTTTCTTTGAAACTGCACTTTTAATTGAATATATTATTCGTCAGGGAGAAAAGCAGCACATAAAGTCCTAGTCACAGTCACAAACACAAGGACGTTCAATTAGTGTTTAATTATTCAGTGATGTTTAATGTGACTACCATCAGTGAATATTACCATTTTCTATGGTAAGATAGATGCTCCTGCAGTAGGAGTCCTTTAAGGCAATCTGTCCATGCACATGTATACTGAGAACTACTACAGAAACCTAAACCAAAGAAGCAATGGCATTAGATATCAAGGGATCTTTTGGGAGCCTGAATATATCAGGTCTGCCCCAAATTCATTTGGAAGGCAAGGTACAATTAGAGATACTCTGCACTTGAAACCTAGCTAGGGTTTCCTGCCATCCAAATCTGATATACTTTGGGGTCTGCAGAGTGGCGCATGTTTGGGTTGCTCACCTCAAGTAATGTCTGTGTCACTTCATCTTTCTTTCAAGTCTGAGGAAAGGTATATTCTCAATTCAGGAAGACCGAGCTTCCAGAGCATTAAAGACTTGCAGCTTCAGAGCTGATCTTCTATACAGTATTTATCTTAAAAAAAAAAAAAAAAAAAAAAAAAAGCACCTTAAGTTTTTGACAGTGATCATACAAAGCATTCACACTGCAAATATTCTCTTCAGTGAAGACCTCTCTCTTTCAGTCTCACATTGTAAATGAAAGCAAAATAATTCTGAAAACTATCAAGAGGCAGGATTTGTGTGTGGGGGGAAGCCAAAACCAAAACCCCCCTGTGCAACTGATGTTACAGTTCTTCCAGTAACTGCCTCATTTGTTATCTCATCTTCTGCCTGACTGAGTCTGTGGCAAACTCCCACCAACCTTTAATAAAAAAGGTCAAGGTCAAAGGTCCTGTCCACCATGTACCTTTCTTTGATAAAAAACCAACTGAGAATTCATATTAAAATTTCTACACATAAAATGAACAAGTGAGAAAATGTGTTCATTTTCCCCTTACTCCTGGAGTTCCACTGACTTCTGTCTGAATTTTGCATCCTCTACACCTTTTCTACTTGAATTATAACTTTGGGCATTGAACCCTGCCTATGTTTCTTATGTTAAAAGAGAAATGAGCAATAGGTGAGAAAGCATGGGAAATTTTGCTTAAAAATGTTTCCAGAATTACATTTTTATTAGATTAGTAATGATTTTGCAGTTAAAGGCTTTTAGCAAAAAAAAACAAAACAAAAAACCCAGTGTTAAAACAATTCAAATAGGATTAGTGCTGAAGCAGTGAAAACAATCTGTGTTAGAAAAATCTACATCTGAGAACTAAAGATAAATTTAAGAATACAGTTTTCAAAAGAACTTAGAGATAATTTACTTCTTCTCCCACATAAACTTAAGCTAAAAGTTGAAACAAAGTCATTAAAAGGACAACTTACATAGTTTTACTCATTTGCCCCCAAAGGTTTGAGTCTCAAAAATGTTTTCAGAAGAAATTCAGTGAGGTTTGGGACAGGTCAGTGAACCTGAAGAGTAATTTGCTTTCTAACATTACTTTTGCAACACCAAAGCAGAAAGGTCTGTTCCTGCAGACTGAAAGGTGAAAGGTAATGTTAAAGAAGTGAGATCTGAAAATTAAACCGTTAACTGAGTTCATATTTGGAATGATATATGTGTACAGTGGGAAATTAATAAAGAAGACATGCCAAAAATACATAACCACCCCTTTAAAATCCCACTTCAGAATTATATTACCTCTTATTTCTTGTTATATGCTTGTGAGGACCATCATTTTGAGACACCCTCCTAAAGTATATTTTAGTAAACCAGTGTCATGTCACTAAGCAAATGGAACACTTGCCATGTCAACTCCTCACATTTTCTCCTCACATTATTCTCATGATTTATACCCAGCTCTAATATTATTAGTTTGTTGTAATCCATAAAATAGAAATTACTGTAATTACTTGTAGATGTGTTTGAATAATATTTAAATGCGATGTATTTAATTCTTATATCTTACAGGACACCCTGTGCAGTGCTAATAAAAATGGTTTCACAATGTGATATGTCATACATAAATTTGGGCGTGTGTGTGTGTGTGGGGTTGTTTTCTTTTCTTTCTCTTTTTTCTTTTTTTTTTTTTTTTTTTAAGTAGGACAGCTAATCTATGTATAATCCTTTCCTGAAATTAAATTCTGGCATTATATGGCAGGATTGTGTTTGGAATTAACATAAAACTTGGCATAGGTAAACCAAATAATTACTGCAGTCTCTGATCCACCTTAATGTTCACGCTTATTAACAAAGATTTAGACATAAAGCAACTACTACCATTCATTTGGTGAGGATTAATTCACCAAAGATAATACAAAGCACAGTGGTAGTGGACTGACATTGCTAAATTTTTAGGATACAGTTCAGCCAACTATTTAAAGGTAGACTTCCTGATAAAGCTGCCATCTTGCAGATAAATTTAATGTTAGGATAGATATTTAAGAGATGAAGTATATGTAAATGTTTTGAATATCTTGATTCAGTTATCTGCAATGTTTAATAATAAGAAGACTTTGAAGGTAGGTGATACTCTTTACTGTATTTTTAAGTCTAATTTATGAGGAAAAGTATAGTCTATACATTAATGGCTATTTTATCAGTGGCTTTGTTCTCAAAAAAATGAAAAAGATGATGTTTGTGGTATTGCACTGTCACAGAGTGTGCTGACCTGTTCAAGGTGATTTCAGGACCAACACAGTCTATTACCTGTTTCAGAAAGGAAAAGAAACAAACATTTCCTAGAGGACACTTTGAAATTTTAGTTTATCAGCAATTTTGGTAAGTAGTTGTCTGAAATACGAAGTTCTGTTTTATCCTGACAAAGAACTTTGGGAGAGTAAAGGAAGACTTCTAAAGATGGGATGGATCAGTAATTAGAATACTCTTCTCAGACCTCAGAAACATCATTTTAAGGTATTTTTTATTGCAGACTTCTTGTGATTAGAGATTACCTGGGATTACAGACTACAAAAATAAATGCTTCTGAATCAGATAAAAATAAAAAAAAAACATAAAAAAAAAAAAATCAGGATTTGGTTTCATTCCATTTAGATTTTTTTCTCAATTTGAACAAAAATTAAAATAATTTAATAACTCATGAAGGTGTTCTGTAATATTAACGTGAAGGAAATTTTGCGATTACCTCACAAAAATTAGTAACTATTTCTGGTAGCTACTGGACTATATTTGGATCAGCTTATTGGTAAATTAACTAGTTTACTGCTAAGATCTTTTTTACCATTAAAGCACTTAACCTGCAATCACACAGACACTGGTATTTATGAGCTTATGCCATCATGTTGTTGTTGAATTATAAATCTTTAGCCTTTTCAAGCAGGGAATTTGTTAAAGCTTCAAATTATTTAAATAAATTATTTTCATTGCATCATACCACACTTCCCAGGTGCTGGACTTTGCATTTGTCCTTTCATAAGATTCCTGTCGATCCATTTTTCCAGCCTTTTAAGGATTCTTTGTACGGCAGCTCTACCCTTCAATGTATTGACTCATAACCTGCAGCTTGGTATCATCTGCAAACTTGATGTGAGTGCACTCCAATGTCTCCTCAAGGTCTTTGATAATAATGTTAAACAGGACAGGTACCAGGATAGAGCCCTGTGGTACCCCAATTGATTTGAAGATCATTAGTATTTTATTTCCATTCCTACTCTGATTTTAACATTTCATATAAATTACATTTGTTTTACTTCTAGCTTTTCGGCAAATTAAATTAGTTCTTCAGGAAAAATTAAATGGCAAAACACATAGATGCATAAATGCACAACAATAAACCTTTCCCCCCCCCCCCCCCTTATTTAAATGTGTGAACTTCCTTCTGTTGTGACATTTTAACCACAGAAACAGATAGCTGAAAATGGTTATGGTATGCAATGAGCTTCTACAAATACGAAATACATACATAATGTATCTGAATACTTCTGTTCCCTCTCTGGATTCAAATTCATAATTTCCTTTGGGGGAAAAAAAAGAAAAAAAGAAACCAATGTTTTATCTTTCCTTGCAACTTCTCCCTATTTATTAAATGCAATCAGCATTTCTAGGTGATATTTTCTGTGGTTCAAATAGCAGAAGAATTGTTAAGTGTACTTGCCCTTATTTGTTAAGCATGCTTACCCTTATTTCTAATGTGAATTATAACGAAATAAATTATTTATATTCTTCTGTTTTACAAAATGCTGAACACTTCAAGTTAAGTATTGTGTGTGTGTCTGTATATATATATTTATATATAAATAAAAATGTATGTCTGTGTGTATATACACTAAATATACACCACATAATTTGGTTTGGAGAGCATAATGAGTAACAATACATTTTTATATTGACTTTCCCTATAATTGTGGTGCTGTAATTGTAGGCAATGAAATAAAATCTTGTGGTGCAGATGTTACCAGGTTGTATGGCTTTATTATATGCAAATTAAATTGTACAACTCTGAATTTATCTAAACCACAGACTTGGATTTCCTCTGTTTGACCTACATTCATTGCACAGGGAATGCTTTGTATGCTCAATTACTCATGTTTGTACAGAAATTATCAGGAGGTAAATTTATATTTAGAATTTATGGTGAGATAGCATGCTTCTGAATCTCCAGGCCTAGATACATAGCCTGGTGGGTAGCAACTGTGTACTTCAGTCAGTTCTAAGCACACAGAAGAATCCTCCATCTCACCCAATCCCTGCTTTCTGTGGAGAAGAAATCAGTCTGTGGTTCAGATGAGAGCTGTGATGTCACTGGGTGCTGGTAGAGGTTATCAGCAAATTAATAGGGTAGTGAAGACATATCAAAGTCTCCAAATCTTTTTTTCTGGATAACAGCTCACTTTGCATCTTATTTAACTAGGGATTCCTAACATAAAATACATCATACCTATGATAAGCGCTCTGTTCTGCCTGTCTGCCTTTTTGCTTCCACTTGGAAGCTTTTGATTGCAACCATTTAGATCGCAGATATCTAAAAAATATTTATCTTATAAGAATAAAAATCAAATTGAATAACTTGAAACATTAAAAATGATATTTTCAGTATGGAAATTGACAGCTCTCAAAATAATTTCCTATTAGACATAAATTAATAACATCCTGGTAGTTCTAGCCAAAGGTTCATCTAGATCAATTGTGGATTGACTAGGGAAGAGTATAAGGGCATAGGAAACACAGAACAATGCATCCCTAAATACTTTTCCCACTTTCAACAGTTAGGGACTTCCTAAACTAAAAGTATCTCTGTATTTAATAGACCTCAGTGAATTTCTGCTAATTTCCCAGACACTTTTTTATGTGCATGTGGAATTTTAGTCTTCACAATATCCTGTGGCTAGGATATTAATGAATTAACTTTGTATTGTATAAACAAGTATCTCCTTTTGTTTGTTCTGAAACTTCCAGGTGCCAGTTTCCTCCAAAACCTGATTTCATTTCTTGGGAGTGCCATTCTGCTGTAATTATTTTGACCTGACTTTGTCATTCTGAACAACTGTAATCTTCTCCTTAACAGAAGAGGGCGAAAAAGAAACAGAAGGAACTGGTATTGAAGAGGAATTCAATATTTTAAGGAAAGCATTTTCTCTGGGGAAGATTTCATCTGAAACATGATTTTGGCCACTGGTTGAACTATTTTTAATATGATACTCCTCTCAAACAAATTTAAAAAAAGCAAACAGTATGCATGGCCATTATAAGATTTGCATTTCTAGTGCTTTTCATTGGTAGTAAAAATTAATTTGGAGTGAAGAACTGTAAAAATATAGCAATGGTGCTACAAATTTGAAACAATAACTTTTGGTTAAGAGATAAGGGAAGACTCCTTTTGATTTCAGTTTGAATCAAAGGTTTAGGTAAACTGTTCTGCAACAAAATTTAGAAATACCATGCTTTAAAGTGAATTTTAAGTGCATATTCAGATGTCTGCTACCAAATAGCACTATATAGTTTTTTTAAAATTGAAGGTAATACTTATAATTATTGTGACAGTCTTTGTCTTCCAGTCAGTCATATATTCAATTAGATAAACATTTTGAATCGTGGAGATGTACAAAGCCATGTCCATGACAAAACAACTTTGGTCAAGTAGTCTTTTAGATGAGTAATTGTAATGTTCAGCAAGCACCCATTTCTGTTCTCAAGGTGTTTAAAATTGCTCTTGTGATCAGGAGAATATTTGCAGCAAAATATTTGTGATGATAGAGTGACTAACTAGTTATTACAGTTTCAGTAGGAGAGAAGGTAGGCTCCATTTTGATTTGTGCTGACTGCAGAATGTATTTGTCTGGAATAATCTACATGAAAGTACAAGGGACACTGTACCCTGCATGGCTGCAGTAACAAGCTTCAATTCTGATGCTGTAGGGATATCTTCTTTTCAATATTTTCTCTGCCTTATCTAGATATGCCAAGGAAGCCATAAGAAACTGAATTTGTTAGATTAAAGCAGGCATTCAGATCATTATTTATTGCCTTAAAGTTATAATGTTTTACTGTTACTGAATTATAATATGTTCTTGTTCATGATAAA
Source organism: Aptenodytes patagonicus (assembly GCF_965638725.1). Lineage (NCBI taxonomy): Eukaryota > Metazoa > Chordata > Aves > Sphenisciformes > Spheniscidae > Aptenodytes > Aptenodytes patagonicus. Next base: position 187,421,726 of record NC_134949.1, on the reverse strand, counting down.
CTACTGGCATTGAAGTATATCATGTGCAGAATGGAACAGTGGGTAGGAAAAGGTAATTTTTTTTCTCCTTTCAGATCTTGATTCTTGCTGTTTCGAAACATCATGACTACATGAACTCCATAGCAAAGATATCTTATATAGAAAATAATTTTGTTAGCTAAGGAATAGTGAACAGACAAAAATTACTGTTGCACCTTACGTTAGGAGGAGGCATTACTAATCTAAGGACAACAACACAAAAAAAGTCCCAGGTGCTTATCAGCAAATTCAATTACATTAACAAAAAATGGCTTATAAATGCAAAGCTAAGAAGGAGTTTATATCACTCAGGTGTTTTTTTCATAGTTGCCTTTTCATGGATCTTTACCTGAATTTGATGAGATAGGAGTAAAAGGAAACATCAAGTTTTCATAGGCAGACCACATATATTAAAAATAATGAAATTGCTCTGCATATAGTAGCTTACCCAGCAGATTATCACAGCATGCACTCTCATTAGGATGTCTGCTTGAAGCTTAAATTCCTGGCATAAGGTAAAAATGGAATATCTAGGTGATGGATGCTAGACACAGGTATTTATCATTATACTAAATTGTTTTTCAAAGAACTGTTAAGTCTTAAGATCTTTTGTAATATATATGTACTGACACTTATTTTAGACTGTTTTCAGACACACTTTTTGAATCTTCTTTAAACTAACCATTGATTTGCACTCTGTGTTAACAGAAAGCTGAGTTTTGGGGATAGCAGAAAAAATAGGGAAAGTTGAGCATTTTGGGAATTGTTGTGATACAAATTTGTATGCATTTGAGTTAATTTCTAGCCCACTGGGGCAACAATGGCTCTTTGTATCATTTACTTTTTCTTCCTGGGAAAGCCAATTTCTAAAACTATACCAGAATTATACAGTGTGTGGAAAAGAATAAACCTGTTAGTTATATAAAAGAATGAAACTGATAGCTTGGGGGGGAGAAGAAGGAAGGAAGAAAGAAGAAAGATGGAGGAAGGAAGGAAGCAAGCAAGCCAGCAAGCAAGCACAAGAATGAAAGGACGAATACAGGAGTCTGGCTTTCTCAAGCTGAAGCCTAAGACACGATAAATGGCGCCTTACCTGGAGCCCATTTCTTATAGCATGATGACACTTCTTATTTTAGATGCCTCCTACCATTACTGCCAAGAAACCTGTCCCTGTATCCACTGAAAATGAATTTCTGTGCACAGCCTGATCTTCATTGTGGCAGGTGACAGATATCCTGACAGCAACAGTAGCCTACAGAACCCATTAAGAACATCATGTGAGAAAAAAAGGGAATTAAAAAAAAAAAAAAAAGGAAACTAGGTGGACTGTGAAAAAGAACAAACAAGCAAAAAAAGCCAAAACATTCATTTTTGCAGTGGAGTCAATGCAATATTTTTTTCCAATCGAACTTTTGCTTAAAAGCCCTGTCTGATAAACATTGGTCTGTCAAAAATGTTACATGATCAGACTTTAATTAAGCATTTTAACCTCATTAAATTATGTGGTACATTTTCATTGAATCTATGACAAGTCAGCCACACAACTCCCATGTAAAAGAAATTATATTACTAAATCTCTTACCTGCCACTTGAGTACCTCATACTTACCCTATGTTAAATTTTTATTATTGATTGGGTTTTTAGTTTGCTTTGTCCAGTTCAATTACTGATTTCTTAATATAGTGGGTTAAAAAGGGCCAAGCAGTAACAAGAAGTAAACTATCCCTTGGAAATAAACATCTACCTGACTGATGTGTTCTAAAATCAATGTATATTCTTATTTCCCAGCTGAGCAAAGTAAGCATGGATGAATCCCATTACAAAACAAACAAACCCAAAGTAACTTCTGCATGTTTTCACTCTCTTTATAAATTAATATCATGTGCTCAGTTTTGCCTTAACAGTAATCAGGTGATGTTTAGCATGTCATAGAGGAATGGGAATTATATCTGTAGGTAACTGTGTTTAAAAAGTTGCTCTATCAACACATGCTTGTAATGGGAGCTATTGACGTTTTAGACATGATAAATGGATTTATCTTGCTCAGGGAGTTTGTGGGGATTTTTTGCTTTAAATGGTATAATAGAAACAATTGTTCTAATTATTTGTTCACAATAAATACATGTTCTATTCTTTTTAAAGGATATGGATGGACAGCAGAGAGGAAGGTTTCCTGTTTGCCTTTTACTTTTGCTTTCCGGGTCAGGTAGAAGTACCTGCAAAGAACAGAACATTATGCTTTCACTGGAACTAAAGAAGAATTTTCAGGGTAGTACAGAGATACACAGCAGGAATTTATAGTAGTTTCACTACTGAGGAGATCAGTGAGAAAATACACAGACGAGTCCCTTCTGAAAAAACCTTGATTGTACTGTACAAAGTATATTGAAAAACACAAAGCCAATAAAAGTTGTTTTAGAACAAGACTGGAGGAAAACATTCAGCATGACAGGACACAGTAGGCAGAGCAGAGATTTGTTAATAAACTCTTTAATCCTCATATTGTCTTATTACATGGGTCTGAATTTTCTCATTGCCCTAGTTTGTGTTCAAATAAAACCTGGCATTAGGAAGTCAAAGGTCTTTCTGATGCTTTTGCAGTGCATATTTATTAGCTTTTTAGTTCAGATCATAGGTTTCCTTTTGAAGCAAATCTTCCAATATTTCCCCTTGTTATATTTGGTCAACATCATAAAATAGTCTTAGAGAACATAAAGAGGATTTCTTTTGTATGAAAGCTAAGCAAAAGATGCTCTCTTGCAATGCTCTTAATGTGCTGTATTGCTAATGGCCAGTTAGTCCGTGGCATTCACCTAGAATTACTCTATTACAAAAAAAGTGTTTAATGTGTACACTGGGTCATCAGAATAAACTATTTCTCCTTATACATCTGCTTCTATTGGGACATACACTGACTAAGTGTCCTGGTTTCAGCAGGGATAGAGTTAATTTCCTTCCTAGTAGCTGGTACAGTGCTGTGTTCTGGATTTAGGATGAGAATAAAGTTGATAACACACCGATGTTTTAGTTGTTGCTAAGTAGTGTTTACACTAGTCAAGGGCTTTTTAGTTTTCCATGCTCTATCGACTGAGAAGGCTGGAGGTGCACAAGAAGCTGGGAGGGGGCACAGCCAGGACAGCTGACCCAAACTGGCCAAAGGGACATTTCATACCATGTGATGTCATGCTCAGTATATAAAGCTGGGGGAAGAAGAAGGAAGGGGGGGATGTTTGGAGTGATGGCGTTTGTCTTCCCAAGTAACCGTTACACGTGGTGGAGCCCTGCTTTCCTGGAGATGGCTGAACACCTGCCTGCCGATGGGAAGTAGTGAATGAATTCCTTGTTTTGCTTTGCTTGCATGCGCAGCTTTTGCTTTACCTGTTAAACTGTCTTTATCTCAACCCACGAGTTTTCTCACTTTTACTCTTCTGATTCTCTCCCCCATCCCACCAGGGGGGAGTGAGCGAGCGGCTATGTGGTGCTTAGTTACCGGCTGAGGTTAAACCACGACACTAAGAATGCTTACTCTAAGAAAGGAGGTACAAGGAGATCTACCTCACAAAGCTGGACAAGTTAGGATCCCATCTAACGCCAGTCCTCTTATTCAGAAAATCAGGATCAAACAGAAAGGAGAAGAGAATGTCTGCCAAAACTCCGCTGTTTCAGTTCAAAGTCCTATGTCTCAGCTGAAATCCACCTCCAAACACATTTTTAGATAAGGTGCTACATTTGTCCCTAAAATGGCTATGCATTTTATGACGTTATACTCTCTGGTAATAGAATGGGTAAGTAATTACAGTATTAACATACTGCAATGTCTTTAACCAAAGCATCAAAGAATTGAATCTGGACATCAGGATCATTCTGTAAAATAATTACACCCACTGTGATCTCATGAACTAATCTTTACGGTTATGTCAATATTGCTAAATAAAAAAAGGTAGGGAATGATTTCTGGCCTCAGTTCCCAGTGGCTCTGGATGCTGAGAACTAGCCCCTTCTATGCTGGATTGCTCTGGAGAGAGCTAGCTGGAGTCCTTTGAAACAGTGCCATGGGATGAACTAACAGTTAAGCAGAATGGCTGATTGGAAGTACGTACCTATACTCATTGTTCAAGTTCAAGACCACCAAGGATCCTCTTTTATTTTGCATTATAGATATATTGTATGTCAGTGAAGATCCTGAGGTAATGATGCAAAAGATCATCTAAATCCAAGTTGTTTCACTTTCTTTTGTCAGATGGATGAATATTTAAGGATTCTTCCAGTGAAGAATTAAAGATTGGTAAGAATAGAGATAGGGCTGTATAACTCAAGTTCAACAAAGGGAAATGCAAAATCCTGCACCTGGAGAACAACCACCCCATGCAGCAGAACAAGCTGGGGCTGACTACTGGGAAGCAGCTCTGCAGAGCTGCAGACATTGGGGGTCCTGGTAGGCAACAAACTGACAGTGAGCCAGACATGTGCCCTTGTGGCAAAGAAGCTAATGGTATCCTGGGCTGCATTAGGTAAGACCATTACCAGTTGGTAAAGGGAGGTGATCCTTCACCTCTACTCAGTACTGTTGAGGACACACCTGGAGTACTGTGCCCAGTTCTGGGCTCCCCAGTCCAAAAGAGACATGGACATACTGGAGAGAGTCCAGCAAGGGGCCACCGAAGATGGTGAAGGGACTGGAGCACTATGAGGAAAGGCTGAGAGAGCTGGGACTGTTTAGCCTGGAAAAGAGAAGGGTCAGGGGGGATCTTCTTAATGTCTTTAAACACCTGAGGGGAGGGTGCAAAGAGGATGGAGTCACGCTCTTTTCAGTGGTGCCCAGTGACAGGACCAGAAGCAATGGGCACAAACAGAAACACAGGAGGTTCCATCTGAACATCAGGAAACACTTTTTCACTGTGGGGGTGACTAAGCACTGGCACAAGTTGCCCAGAGAAGTTATGGAGTCTCATTCTATGGACATATTAAAAAAGTTGTCTGGATGTGGTCCTGGGCAACCGGCTATAGGTGGCCCTGCTTGAGTAGGGGGGTTGAATAAAATAATGTCCAGAGGTCCCTTGCAACCTCAACAATTTTGTGAGTCCATGACTGCTACAGTTGCAGTTGACTACTGAAAAGAATCACAGTTAATAATTAGTTATAACTATTTTTCATCTGTGATGCCCATTGCTATTTTATTTCATCTAGTGCAATCTGGTTATTAGAACCAGACTCTTGGAAGGTATGTGGGATGTATGTAATTATAAATTGAAGAAATATAAGATGGAAACAAATTTGTAGGCAGATTTTTTAGATTAAAGACATCATGATGCTGTGATGGTCATCAAGTGTTGCGGGTACCAGTACTGTAGTTAGAATGTAACAGGAAAACATTAACAGTGAGCTAAATTTCAACAGTTTTAAAAGTTGGGTTGTCCTGCACTTTGCTACAATTAACTTGTTTGGGTCATTGTAAAGGAGCAGAGCCCATTTAATGGTGTTGCTAGCACTCCTGTTACTAGCACTTTTCCTTTTAAGACAAAGGAATTCTGAAAAGTGTTGTCTGAAGGAGAAATTGTTCAGTCTATCAAATTTTAAAAGATGTTTTGAGGTAGACTCTTTTAAACTATGTATAAATTTCAGAAAAATTCAGAAACAGGAAATGTTGAAGCACCTTAGGTCAAATTCACTTCACCTAACTTCACACTGAGAAACAATCTATCATATGATTAGAAGTAGGTAGTGTCAGACGTGCCCATTTCTCTATTAAAAGCATTAGGTAACACTAGCTCATATGTAGGTGGTTTCTAGAAAAAGTTCTCAGGGAGATTAAAGAAGGAGCCACTCCTTGCTTGCAGGAGAAAGAATAAACAGTCTTTGAAAGTATAGTGAGAAAGAATATAGTAGAATGCTTGATAATAAGTTAAGAAAAAAGAAAGGAAATCTAGGTAAAGGTAAAATAACTAGAAGTCATCTTAGTCTTGTTAGAAAATTATTAATAGAAAGTCTCAGTTGGGATTTATAACTAGGATGAAACTTTAAGTTACAAAAATAGATCAATACACTGTGGTGGGTTGACCCTGTCTGGATGCCAGGTGCCCACCAAGCCGCTCTATCACTCCCCTCCTCAGCTGGACAGGGGAGAGAAAATATACGATGAAAGGCTCATGGATTGAGATAAGGACAGGGAGATCACTCACCAGTTACCATCACGGGCAAAACAGATTTGACTTGGGGAAATTAATTTAATTTATTACCAATCAAATCAGAGTAGAGTAATGAGAAATAAAACCAAATCTTAAAACACATTCCCCCCACCCCTCCGTCCTTCCTGGGCTGAATTTCACTCCCTATTTTCTCTACCTCCTCCCTCCTGCCAAGCGGTGCAGGGGGACGGGGAATGGGGGTTGTGGTCAGTTCATCACACGTTGTCTCTGCTGCTCCTTCTTCCTCAGGGGAAGGACTCCTCACACTCTTCCCCTGCTACAGCATGGGATCCCTCCCATGGAGACAGTCCTCCATGAATTTCTCCAGTGTGAGTCCTTCCCATGGGATGCAGTTCTTCACAAACTGCTCCAGTGTGGGTCCTTTCCATGGGGTGCAGTCCTTCAGGAACAGACTGCTCCAGCGTGAATCCCCCATGGGGTCACAAGTCCTGCCAGCAAACCTGCTCCAGCGTGGGCTCCTCTTTCCATGGGATCACAGGTCCTGCCAGGAGCCTGCTCCAGTGTGGCCTTCCCATGGGCTCACAGCCTCCTTCGGGTGCATCCACCTGCTTCGGTGTGGGGTATTCCACGGGCTGCAGGTGGATATCTGCTCCACCGTCAACCTCCATGGGCTGCAGGGGGACAGCCTGCCTCACCATGTTCTTCTCCACAGGCTGCAGGGCAATCTCTGCTCCGGTGCCTGGAGCACCTCCTCCCCCTACTTCTAAACTGACCTTGGTGTCTGCAGGGTTGTTTCTCTCACATTTTGACTCCTCACTCGCGGCTGCTGTTTTCCCAGCATTTTTTTTTTCCCCCCCTTCTTAAATATGTTATCACAGAAGCGCTACCACCATGACTGATTGGCTCGGCTGTGGCCAGGAGCGGGTCCATCTTGGAGCCAGCTGGCATTGGCTCCATTGGACACAGGGGAAGCTTCTAGCAGCTTCTCACAGAAACCACCCTTGTAGCCCCCCCCCCCCCCCCCTGCTACCAAAACCTTGTCATGCAAACACAATACACATACTGAAGGAAACTACTGAGGAACTGCTAAGACCACTAACGCTAACCAATTTTATCAAGTTTTCTTCAGTAAAATGTCATATATATTGTTATCCTTAGCAATTTCTACATTTCAAATTGATTCCTTTTAAAATGGAAGTATTTTTCCATGTAACATCAAAGTAAACACTGCTTTATCTTGAAGTATGAGCTGTTACTTTGAAGACAAACTTATGGTAGAGTCATAAATTGTTCCTAATAAATTCAGAGATAGACTTTTGTTGTTTTAGACAACTATATCATAAGAATCTTCACATTTAGAAGAACCATTTAACATTTTTGAGTCTCCATCAATGGCATAATAAGTTGAGAAAGGAATTGTCTCTAGGCTGAAGGATGCTTTGCAGCTGTTTAGAAGTGCAAGACAGGAAAGAAATGGTCAGGTTACTATACTGGGGTAAAACTGAGGAATTCAATTATCTGAAAAGAAAAATAAAAGAAAAAAGGAAAGGAAAGGAAAGGAAAGGAAAGGAAAGGAAAGGAAAGGAAAGGAAAGGAAAGGAAAGGAAAGGAAAGGAAAGGAAAGGAAAGGAAAGGAAAGGAAAGGAAAGGAAAGGAAAGGAAAGGAAAGGAAAGGAAAGGAAAGGAAAGGAAAGGAAAGGAAAATGGAAACTGAGAGCAGAGCAGAAATAGAAGCAACAATGATGTTTAAAAATGCAGAAAACCCCTTACTACCTTTCTTTTTCACTCTCACATTAGGTATGTTTCGTCATCATTCAGCAGACATTTTTCCCAGTGATAAAGCAGGACCAAGCAGTTTCAGATTCTACACCACACTCATCTATTTTTGCCCCAGCCATACTCCCTAACCTGTGTTATAAATATAATTGTGGGTTTTCAGATTATATATAATGGGAATGATTTTCCTATGTACTTCTAGTCACGGATACCCATACAGTTGCACGAGCAGTACAGGGTCAGGGACAAGTGGTCAGCTGAAGGGAAAAGATGGGTAGAAGCTAGTTATACTCAATTTTCTGTTGTGAGATATAGTAGTTCATAAGTAGTATTAAAATGAATGTAAACATTGAGTTAGTAAAAAAGTATCTGGAAATGCTTTTAAGTTCAATTCTATAATTCTGGCCACAGACACATTTAACCTATATTTATTTTTTATTATTTTCTTTGCTTTGAATATTTTTTTTCTGCCAGAAAAATAACTTTCAGAATTTTAGCCCAGCTTTTCTTCTGAAAGAAATACCTATAAACCTCTGTTTAATGTTAACATGTATAATCTCTGTGCTATGATTTAAATTAGTATTAATGCTTTTACCTAGAGGATAATTTCTGAAAGAGGATGTCACATACACCTAATACACTCTGATAAAATACCGTTACATATCTAGTATCAGGGCTTGATGAAATAAATAAGGATTTTATACTAGATTGTGTAAACTAACTTGCTTTTTTTGTCAATATCATTTCATAAAAAAAGAAATAATCTTAAAGTAAGTAATAAAGCTGACCTAATTCTGATGCAAGAAAATCTATCACAAGGATTTATAGTGCTGCTATGTTTCAATCAACTCAGGTGTTAGCAATTTATAATCTTTTGATCTACTGAAACCAGTATGGCACAGATCAAAACAACTAAACAAGAACTGCAGGGTACAAAAGTACTCCTTGTAGGAATTAATAGATAATAAAAGAAGATACATCATAGAGCTTTATTCAATATTGTAATAAAATCCTTGGAAAGGTGAAAGACAATTCCCAAGGGTAGCACAATCTTCTATAGTAGAAAATAAAACAAAACAAAACAAATATTGATTTATGTTTCGAGCTCAAAACTTTTGCATTTACGAAAAGGAAAAAATATATTAAGATCTGGAGTTTCATAAACAGGTACCTCTAAGACCATATTTAGTTTATAAGCTGTGCTACTATGAAAACTATTGTTAGTTGTTAAATTATTCATAATGTATAATAAGGATCTGTAGCTGTATTTCTGAGGGTACATCTGCATTGTATCTAAATGGTGTGTCTATACTGCCCACAGCCTCTCTAGATCAGACTGGCTGCGTGCTACTACTTGAGATACCCCATATATTGTCCCTGCTTTATATCATTAAAACAACTCTTATTTTTGTGGGATGGTTTTATTCCAGGTCTTCAGAATGAGGGAAGGTCATTGCAAGCTTCATGGTGCTTTTAAAACAGGAAAATACATTATGTCATAAAGGATATTTGAACATGCCAAGAACGTCTCAACATTGCTTGAGCACTGAGTAATCTGGAAGGAGCCAAATTAGTTCCAGTGTTATTCATACTGCTTAATGCATGCTATCACTGGAATGAACTATCACCCAAAACACATGCAGGAAATAGAATCATAGAATCATTGAGATTGGAAAAGACCTCTAAGATCATCGAGTCCAACTGTCAACTCAACACCACCATGCCCACTAAACCATGTCCCTAAGCGCCTCATCTACACGTCTTTTAAATACCTCCAGGGATGGTGACTCAACCACTTCCCTGGGCAGCCTGTTCCAATGTTTCACCACTCTTTCAGTAAAGAAATTTTTCCTTACATCCAATCTAAACCTCCCCTGCCGCAACTTGAGGCCATTTCCTCTCGTCCTATCGCTAGTTACTTGGGAGAAGAGACCAACACCCACCTCGCTACAACCTCCTTTCAGGGAGTTGTAGAGAGCGATGAGGTCTCCCCTCAGCCTCCTTTTCTCCAGGCTGAACAGTCCCAGTTCCCTCAGCCGCTCCTCATCAGACTTGTTCTCCAGACCCCTCACCAGCCTCGTTGCCCTTCTCTGGACACGCTCCAGCACCTCAACATCCTTCTTGTAGTGAGGGGCCCAAAACTGAACACAGTAGTCGAGGTGCGGCCTCACCAGGGCCGAGTACAGGGGCACGATCACTTCCCTCCTCCTGCTGGCCACACTAGTTCTGATACAGGCCAGGATGCCATTGGCCTTCTTGGCCGCCTGGGCACACTGCCGGCTCATGTTCAGCCGGCTGTCGACCAACACCCCCAGGTCCTTTTCTGCTGGGCAGCTTTCCAGCCACTCTTCCCCAAGCCTGTAGCGCTGCATGGGGTTGTTGTGGCCGAAGTGCAGGACCCGGCACTTGTCCTTGTTGAACCTCATACAGTTGGCCTGGGCCCATCGATCCAGCCTGTCCAGGTTCCTCTGCAGAGCCTTCCTCCCCTCGAGCAGATCAACACTCCCGCCCAGCTTGGTGTCGTCTGCAAACTTACTGAGGGTGCACTCAATCCCCTCATCCAGATCAAATAGTTGAGTAACTCCCAAAGAGAGTCCAGAAGAAATTAATATTTATGCAACCAAGAGACCAGGATCTGTAAGTGAACAAGAACAGTATAGCTATACCTTAAAGAGAACCTCACATTGGGCAATTCCTGCCAATGTCAAAGGGAACTGCTGGGAAGCAGGGTCTACATCCATATTTGAAAGTTAAACAGTGCTATAGAATGTTCTTGACGAGAATGACATGCCTACACTACTAGTTTCTCCAAAGCAAGTGGCCATATACGATATCTTTCCAATAGGCTTATTGAAAACTTCCTTAAGTCCAAATATAGAAAAATGTTACTGTATTTGGGTTTGGGTGAATGTATATGTAATTTCCTAGTAAATATTTTTTATTATTATTATTAGCAAAGTATCATCTTGTTGCACAAGACAGATGGGAATATAACTGTTATTCATAGTTTTGGAGCCTTCCTGTGTTAAGATGTTGTGATCATATAAATACTTCAGGACAAAAATAGGTTTTGAATGTCATTAATTTCCACCTAAAGCAGACTGGAATTGTACTCTGTTGATGCCTATTTCTCTCTGATAGCTACAAAAAGAATCTAGACATTTAGTTCAACTCCAGGGGTAGATGTCCATCTACCTATCATCTATTTTCTAGGTAAATACACTCTTATGCCCTGAATTTTAATCTAAGCCTGTATAAGTTTCGGCCTTTGTTCAATGCAATTAACTGTAGGCATTTAAATGAGATGCAAAAATTAGGCATCTTTTCATTTTGTGTTCTCTCTACATTAGAAAACAGAAAACAATAGAAACCTCTTAAGATCTTTCCACTGAACACAGAAGACATGAGTGACAAGGTTCCCAACTTAGTTACTTCGAGTATCTAAAATTTGCTAGCATGAATTCAAGTGATATAAAGACTTAGTGGGGATTTCAGAAGAGCTTATTTGCAAGTCAGTTGCTTAAGACCTTTAAAAATATACCCTACATGTCTTTGGATGGGATTTATCTGTCCGGCTGAAGATGTATATTCTCTAGTCACACTAGAACTAGTCACCCTTTTCTCCCTTTAGAAATACCTTCACAGTAAAATTCATATTATTTTGAAGTAAATATCCCACATAAACTAGTTTAAATATGTTCTAAAAATCCATTTATTTCCTAAAAAATACAGAAAGAGTCAAAGAAACTAGCTTGGGTGTACGTATCTACATTTAGTCAGATGTATCTCAGCCTTATGTCCAAGTTTTTTTCAATGACTTTTCAGGGACCAAAAAGCTTGATCAGAACAGTAGTTCTTTAGCAAAGGTGGTCATGTGACAAAGAAGAATCTCAAATAGCAATCTTTGCCAGCGTAATGCTATGTATTTCACCCAGGTTGTTCTTAAGAAGCTGCCCCTTCAAACTGAATATCATTTTTAATAAGGGTTTTAAACTCCCACAATTCACCACATTTGCCAAGGCCTATGACCAGCTAACACTGCCTTTATTTAACCCAGTAATTAAGAATTTTATTTTATGGATCAGAATCATAAAATTTAAAAATAAAGTCTTACATGATATTCCGATATCAAGCTATCATAGCTACTAATAAGGTATCATTAAGGAATAAATTCCTGCAACTTGATGCATATTCATTATAATTATTTGTATACAGTATAATTTTCAGCATTAGTCCACTATCCCTGGAGGGAAAATGAGCCTGGGTCTTTTTAAAATATTGGTATTCACTGCATCAAGCACTTCTGCAAGAATCTGACCATTCAAATAGTAGTTAATAGATTAATTATTATTTAAGATGATAGCATAAATCTCACTTAGGATAAAAAATTTGTTATAAACCAGAAAAGAATAAATTATAACCAAATTCTTCACAAAAGATGGTTGTAATTTATCATGGCTGGCAATTTAGAAAACATTTTTTGTCCAGATTAGTCTGTTTTTAATAAGGCAACTAATTTACACTACAGGTATCAACTCAGCAGTCTTTCCCAGATATATGTTAAAATATACATATATTTCTGTCTGATTACAATTAATAACACCATCTACACAAGAAACAATTTGCTTCTGGAAGTAAATACCACCTACAGATACAGATATTGTACTGGAAGGTACAATAACATTCGACATTTTGAAGCACAAAACCCCAGGTTTCCTGATGCTCTGCATTTTATCCAAGTTTACATTGTATTCAGTACAAATGAAAGATTTCATGATTTTAAGTGCCTAAAATGCAGTAGTTTGTGTTTTCCTTCTGAAATAAAGCTTTCTGTCTAAGCTATCTGATGCCTTAATGAACTTAAGACAGTCTGAAAGTAAGGATTTGTCCTGTTGTTCTGATACAGTAAAATAAAGACACCTTTCTGTTGTGCACATAGCTTCAGGTATCTCCTCCTTTTGATTGTGTTGGCTGCATTCACCACATCCATCCACTTAGGACCTGAACAATTACCAACTCTTTCAGTTAGCTTGAACCAGCACAGAATACTAACATTTTTAAAAAGGACAGCATCAATGATAACGTGAGGGCAAAATATTTTTAGGTTATATAAGGAGAGAAAATTGAGTTTTTTCTGTCATCAGATAGTATCTAGATTACTTTGACATGCTATTTAAGAGTCACGATACCATATTCATACAACGCAAGCCATTCATATAATTGCATTTTGACTTCTCGTAGGAATCTGAAGTGAAATATCAAATTTTGGACACTATATACAAACATGTCTCATACAAAAGCTGAGTGAGAGGATGTAGGGTCCAGCCTGAATGAAGAAAGAAATGGGATAAGGGAACTACTTAGGACACCATGTTCTAATGAAGGAAGGAAGTACATTTCTCATCCTTCAAAGTAGATTTGAATACAGTATCTAAATGATCTGGCATTTAGATAAAAGACTACCAACAGTCTTTTACTATGATTCTATAATCCAGTTCTCAGCTAGGTGGAACTAACTATGGGTTATATTATTTCTGTGGATGTGATGAATATTCTGGCACTTTCTAGTGAACCATTCTGCTAAAATATATTTGGAGGTCATTAGATTGGGAAAGTGTGTCTTGCAAACAGGTGGACCAGAATGATACCTGGTACAGACAAGGGATGCATTGGATGGAAGAGTTCCTTCTGGGTGATCAGCATTCTTGAGCTCATAGCTCTGGGAACCACAAATTGTCATACGTAGAAGTAAGTGCTTTCCTTTACTTCTTGTTTACTCTCTGAGTGCAAAAGGTTTTATTAACCTTGCAATGGTCTGTGGTCCTCTTAGACCTGCAATTCATCGAAGGATAAATAGCTCTCATACCTGGCACTTGGACTGTAATTGTAATTCCATCACTGCACTGAGAAAACTTGGGTGCAGACCAATGACATTTACTGTGCTAAGTTCAGCTATTGGAGAAGACAGTTTCAGAGCAGCTTATTATGAGACAATAAGAAAGCATGGTGCATGGAGAATATGTGCAGGTTGTGGAGGACCTGTGCCTGTGGCAGGGGCAGAGTGACGTATTTGTGTACAGACATACCACCAAACACTCGTGGAGTGCAACAACTGTTTGGAGACGGTAAGAGGGATGCCAGATTTGAAAGAAAGCAGGAGGATCCACTTGAAATAATTCAGAGAAATAGAGGATTAAAAAAAACCCCCACAACTAGTTCAAATCTATTTCAAAATGTCTCAAGTTTGTCCTGACATTAGATTTTATGTTCACTTGTCATACTGTTTACATTTACTTGTCTGCTTTTAGAAATATTTTCACTGTGTGCATATTCTTATTAAAAAAAAAAAAAAAAAAAAAGAAATAAATCCTTGTCGTCTCAGGAAGAAAATAGATGACAAACATGTCACATGTCCATTTAAGACTGAGATGTATAGAGGAAGTATACAGTTAAATGGTGACTTCATAATTTTGCAATATCTGCTTTTGTCCACTTTCTTCACCCAGCCAGTTAATCAAACTGAGGCTTAACTCTGTAACCTTTGTAAGTTACTGAGTGTTCTGGAACAGTCCTGAGGCCAACATTTACAGAGTTTAAGGTGATCTGATGTATTTTAAAATAAGTTTCGTGTAACCTGCTACTTCTTTTTACTTTATAAGATTTCCAGGTGTGGGTTTTTTTTTGTTTTTTGGTTTTTTTTTTCAAATTAGGTAATGCTAAATTAATGAGTTCAGAATAGAACTTTTCCAAAGTAAAACCCTAAAACATACATTATATAGGTTGCAGGGCCAAAACATCACCATTTTCACTCTACAGACCCACTCCTGTTGCCCCTCTCTACAGGCTAATATAGCTTGAGCTTCAGCTACTGTTTAGAATGCTCTACCGTCCATAGTAGCTGTAATGCACTATTCCCCTTTGCCCTCCATTTCTTGTTCAGAGGAGATCTGTAAAGTGAACTTTCAGAAGTTTCTGAAAGTACATCATTCCAGGCAGAGTTTATAGAGCTGGGTTGAATCCTAAACTAAGGACTTTACCATTTACTTTCTGTTCATATTAAACTATTTTTCTTTCAGACACATTTTGAGGAAAAAAACCTTGCTGTATACAACATATTATTTCTATTAAGTAATACCACCAACTTACACATCGGCTGAACAAAATCTTCATTTATATCTCACAAAGATTTCACTTTGCCTGATATATTAGTTGTAAAAGCCACTCTCTTTAAATCTAGCTACTTAAACTGAATTATCTTTTAAAAGGATGGTAATAAGAAAGCAAAGTTTTCTATGAGCACAGTACTCATACAAGCATATTCAATAGAAAATATTTGACTTTTTTTTTAAAAAAGGATTGTCATTTTTATTTATTGCTGTGGAATGATTATTTAACTTGATTCTCTGGTAGTTCATTCTTCCTCACTCCTTTAGAGGTTAACTTCATACACCACAATTTATATAAATGTTGCATTTTTGTAGCACAAGTACTAAATGATGCTTTTCAAATTACAGTAATAGATTGTATCCACCAATGTGCTTTATTTCTTGTTAACAAAATGGAAATGAGAATAAAGAGAACTGCATGACTGATTCTTTTGCTTTCCAAAACTCATTATACTAACTAAAGTACATATGAAAATATCCCATTTAAGTTATTCTGAATTTTTTTTTTTTTGTTATGCATCTAAACCAGATCCGATGTTTTGGATATCAGTAGATATGGCAAAGTATCAGCCGTAAATCACAACTTAATTTATCTTCAGAACCCAAAAAGATGTGAAAGCAATTATTAGGCAGAGAACAGATTTACAGACTTATTCATTTTTCAAAGTGCATACTCTTCTTCCATAGGTTAACATTTGCTGTGTAAGGGAAGACCATTGGCTTTAATTTAAAACCATATTTTGCTCAAACTCTAATGAAGACAATCTTTCTGCTTTTTTTCCTTTCAATGTTTTCTGTACGAGTACAATATTTTTTCATAGTCAATTACTGAAAAAGAATAAAAAAGCTTTAAGATACAGAAACTGACACTAGTGGGCACTCTTAATCCATGGTACTTCTGAAAACAACTAGAAAAATAGATACAAAAAGTCCTCCTAGTGCAAAGAAAGAAATTAATATCACAGCAAAAAAATTACTGTGGGCAAATACTGTATAACGATATGTTATTAAGTGTTAAAACCCAGGAATCTGAGCAAGCGAGATGGTAGTTTGTCTATCACTTTCTTCATAATGGTTCAAATGTCAATGTGAATATTTTTCACTCCTGTTTTAGATGCTATTTGTACATGAGTATGAGAGGAACACTAAAACATTGAAAGGAGGCAGCAATTGGATAACTTTTGAGACACTGAATGAGTGAGGGAAAAGACATGATAACCAGTTATGCCAGAACTTTTCTTTCTGCTTGCTGACGTACTTACCTGGAGTAGTATAAGGGATGATTCTGTAGCATTGTGGGATGCAAGATTGATATTCAAGCATGACAGTGATGCCCTCTCCATCCTTAATTGTTTTTAAAGTTTTTACAAGTGTCCATCAGTCGGTTCTCCTCTGTAATTGTAATATTGCTGTTTGTCATTTTCAGGATGCTTATGTGTTTCAGGAAGACTCTTCTCAATGTAATAAGCATAGTAAATCGGATCATATTTACCTTATGTACACCATTCTGGAGTCCCAAGAAGTGCAGTGCTGTAATGTTAAACAATAATGCAGATATTTGTAGTTATTTATTGCATTCATCTAATACAGATGGAAGGTTGAAGGGACTAAGACCCAAAGGTAAATGTGAGGAATAAATGGGATGCGTATGGCATTGGCGTACAGTCAGAAGAGGACTTCCAATAGTATTAAGAGAAGAAAATGTCTCTATTCTTTCTTATATAGGGTAGCTGATTGAATCTTTATATAATGTTAGGTAGAAATTTAGTCCAAACTGAGTCCTTCATATTCCATGAATACTTTTGATTATAACTGTCTTGATGAGCTCCACCTTTTATTTTGAGCTCCCTGCTGGCTGGAGACTGACAAATTATCCTGGAAAAAAGTAGTCAAATCCTAACTCAATAGTCTGCTGTCAACAGGATGAGTTTATGCCAGGGTATATGGCATCAGAGAGAAGCACTAGTAATGACAGACCAGTCAGAGCCCATTGAAAATATTAATCTACAAAACAGCAAACTCCAAATAAGAACAATGAATTATATGTGCAAAAGAGAAGTTAAGGAAAGAGGCAGGTCTCCAGACCACGCTGATGGGAAAGGAGATATGAAAGATGGTCTCTCTTTGTAAGGAGGAGAGCAGATGGTGGGACCCAGAATGGACTTACATGAGATGGGCTGGCAGAGTGACTCTGTGCTCTGAAAAAGGGATATCCTGCTCTTCCCCAAGGCTCCTACTTAGGTCTCCTCTGTCCTTCTCCTTGCCTGACCATACACTACATCATTTCAGTTTACTAGTTTGGCAGAAAGCTAATCCAACAAGTGAAACAGAAAATAGTTTTCTGATAGGCTAGTGGGCTGAATCAACTTTCTATGTGGTCAAGTAAATGTCAGCTCCAGCAAAAAAAAGAGGGGAACAAGATACCTATGAATGCAGAAGGGTAAGAAGAAAGAGAAGCAAGGAGCTTCTTCCTTTGCAGTAGCAGAGAACATTAGCTTGACTCAACCATCTTGATAAAAGCAATCTTAAGAGAACAAGAGGAAGAAACTTAAAAAGACTCCATTTCCCATTTTAACATCCATACAAAAATCTTGAATATTCACAGTTTAAAAGTTAAAAAGTGGCTACAGAATTCCTTCGCTATATTTGTGTTTCTTGCCTTCATAGGATGTTAAGTTTCCTTAAGGACTTCAACCAGTAGCCAGAGCTTGCCATACATGGAGCAGTCTGGGAAAACAAACAAATGAACAAACAAAAAAAGAAATATAGCTACTTTGGGAGTCTGGAAGTTTGCTATCAGATATACATAACAAAACTGAACCGTATTGCTGATATACACATCTCTTTGGTGTTGTAATCAAAGAGAAGGCTTATATCACATAATAAAGAACAGTAAGATCAGAGATTAAAAAAGGTTGTTTTCCTTCTGTTTCCTACACTTCACAAAATTATTAAGGCGTTTGTTATAGGAAATACCAGTTTTGAAATGTCCTCTCAAAGTAAATCACTATTGGGCAAGTCTTGTGACACCCCACCCCACCCCACCCACCCCAGTCAGAAGCATAACGTTTGAAATTCATAGCAAATAATTATGATATGCTTATATTGAGTAAGAAAGTTGCTGAAGACAGGGTAACCCCACGAACATTTCTATGGTGGTAGACCTTGCTGTAACTACCTGCATCACACCATAAAGTAGTGTAAATGGTAGAAACGTGGTCTGTGGACTCCAAAAGTGATACATATCCACCGAGATAGAAATCCCAACAGAAAGTGAGGTGTTGTGTCATGGTCTTGTTTCATTACTGTGCTGCAAAAGTTTCTGACACTATTGGAAAGGCTTCCTCAGACACTGCTTGTAGATTTGGGAGAGGAATCTAATTTCTATCCCTGAAGTACACTGAAATTCAGCTTTTATCTGCTGTCTTGTTTAGACTTTACTTAAGCCTATGAGATTGTACCTTCCTTTAACAAATCATTTTACTTTTTCTGAATAACTGTTAGGATAAATCTCAGATTTGTTTTTCACTGGGTTCCCCAGTACAAGAGAGATATGAAGCTACTGGACATAGTCCAGCGAAGGGCCACTGAGATGATTAAGGCACTGGAGCATCTCACATATGAGGAAAGGCTGAGAGAGCTAGGACTGTTTAGCCTGGAGAAGAGAAGGCTTAAGGGAATGTCATCCAAGTGTATAAATATCTGATGGGAGGTTATAAAAAGAACAGAGCCAGACTCTTTTCAGTGGTGCTCAGTGACACGGCCAGAGTCAACGGACACAAACTGAAACACAGGAGGCTTTGTCTGAACATCAGGAAAGACTTTTTTACTATGAGGGTGACTAAGCACTGGCACAGGCTACCCAGGGAGGTTGTCGAGTCTCCATCCTTGGAGATATTCAAAAGCTGTCTGGACATGGTCCTGGGAAACCAGCTCTAGGTGACCTTATTTGAGCCACAGTGTTCGACAAGATGACCTCCAGAGGTCCTTTCCAACCTCAACCATTCTATGATTCTGTGATTCTCATAATTCTTGAACTACATCTATATAGCAGAGGTGTGGTATCTAATTCATGTGTTTTACAAAAGGAATGATGTTGAAATAATTCATTGCTTCTATTAATGAGGGACTTATATTACAGAGACTTTGAATGAAGGTTAATGCTGTAACAGAACATGGGGGCATAATGACATAAATGTTACAATTTTTACTGCTATCGTTGGAGACAAGACTAATCCCATTGCATCTTTTCAATTTTTTTCTTTTTTTTTTTTTTTTTTTAATAAGTACACTAGAAAATTAGTTTTGCATGGGCATTTGTCTGCTTTCTTGTAACTGGAACATTGTCTTGATTAACTGATCAAAAATACTGTAATAAAAACTCGAATTTTCTGTTCTGTTTTATACCAAGGGAATTTGGACTGGTATAAAATAGATTACATTATGTAAATGAACTGCTGTACAAATAATCCTTCCTAATTAAATTTGTAACTATAAACTATAATTGTTTAAACAAATACATCTACCCTACTTCTATTAAGTGTTAAATATAAAATAACACTGGTAAAACTTCACATCTAGAAAATATTTGAAAATTTTATAACTTGCTATACTGTAGCAGTTTTCATTTTTTTCAGCTAATTTTTTCATAGAGTAGAAATTTCTTTGATGGTCATATGGAAAGGCCTTGCTGAAGTTTTATTTATGCTACATTCTTGGGGAAAGGCAATTGGTTAGATTTAAATTAGATAGGTAAATTGTTAAATCTCTGTGAAGACCTACTGATTTCTCTCTTACAGTATCACCAAAAGCAATGGAAGCTTATTTTACAAATATTAAAAGGTTATTCTATATACTGGAACAAAGCTATAATTGGTGCATACTGCATTGTTTCTAATAAAGAACTTATTTTGTAGTAACCTGAAATTCCAATTTCTTCCAAAGTAAATAAGTAAACAAGCGAATAATACATTAGTTGAGATGTTGATCCAGAACACTGAGTTCTGAACCCACTGTCAGTGGCCAAGAAATAGTAACAAATAACTGTGTGACATATATAATCAATATTTACATCCATAGAAAAAAAATCAGGATTTTTTTTTTTTTAATATTACAAACACTTTTAATTTATCATGTTATTTTGTAATTTTTTTTGGTAAAACTCAGTGTCAGTAGAAAGGATTGTTTTTCAACATTTCAATTCCTTTTGTTTCACTTGCTACTGGATGTATCAGAATATCCTTAATCTATATTAGTTACTAATATGTTTTTCTAATCTGTATCCCTTTGAAATACAGTTCATTTAGCCCTTGCAATGTATCATGCAGAGGTTTCATTCCACTTTGCAGTCATATATTTCACTGTTTTATGTGGGGGGTTTTGTTTATTTTGTTGTTAATATATCTTAGTATTTTGAAAGGTTATTGATAGAATAATAGAATCATAGAATCATTGAGGTTGGAAAAGACCTCTAAGATCATCGAGTCCAACCATCGACCCAACGCCACCATGCCCACTAAACCATGTCCCTAAATGCCTCATCTACTCGTCTTTTAAATACCTCCAGGGATGGGGACTCAACCACTTCCCTGGGCAGCCTCTTCCAATGTTTCACCACTCTTGCAGTAAAGACATTTTTCCTCACGTCCAATCTAAACCTCCCCTGGCACAACTGGAGGCCATTTCCTCTTGTCCTATCGCTAGTTACTTGGGAGAAGAGACCAACACCCACCTCGCTACAACCTCCTTTCAGGGAGTTGTAGAGAGTGATAAGGTCTCCCCTCAGCCTCCTCTTCTCCAGGCTAAACAGTCCCAGTTCCCTCAGCCGCTCCTCATCAGACTTGTTCTCCAGACCCCTCACCAGCCTTGTTGCCCTTCTCTGGACACGCTCCAGCACCTCAACGTCCTTCTTGTAGTGAGGGGCCCAAAACTGAACACAGTATTCAAGGTGCGGCCTCACCAGGGCCGAGTACAGGGGCACCATCACTTCCCTCCTCCTGCTGGCCACACTAGTTCTGATACAGGCCAGGATGCCATTGGCCTTCTTGGCCACCTGGGCACACTGCCGGCTCATGTTCAGCCGGCTGTCGACCAACACCCCCAGGTCCTTCTCTGCTGGGCAGCTTTCCAGCCACTCTTCCCCAAGCCTGTAGCGCTGCATGGGGTTGTTGTGGCCAAAGTGCAGGACCCGGCACTTGGCCTTGTTGAATCTCATCCAGTTGGCCTGGGCCCATCGATCCAGCCTGTCCAGGTCCCTCTGCAGAGCCTTCCTACCCTCGAGCAGATCAACACTCCCGCCCAACTTGGTGTCGTCTGCAAACTTACTGAGGGTGCACTCAATCCCCTCATCCAGATCATCGATAAAGACCTTGGACAAGACCGGCCCCAAAACTGAGCCCTGGGGAACACCACTCATGACCGGCCGCCAACTGGATTGAACTCCATTCACCACAACTCTCTGGGCCCGGCCATCCAGACAGTTTTTGACCCAGCGCAGAGTACACTTGTCTAAGCCGTGAGCCGCCAGCTTCTTGAGGAGAATGCTGTGGGAGACGGTGTCAAAGGCCTTACTGAAGTCCAGGTAGACCACATGCACAGCCTTTCCCTCGTCCACTAGGCGGGTCACCTGGTCATAGAAGGAGATCAGGTTGGTCAAGCAGGACCTGCCTCTCATGAACCCGTGCTGGCTGGGCCTGATCCCCTGGTTGTCCCGCTCATGCCTTGTGAGTGC
This sequence comes from Aptenodytes patagonicus, assembly GCF_965638725.1. Lineage (NCBI taxonomy): Eukaryota > Metazoa > Chordata > Aves > Sphenisciformes > Spheniscidae > Aptenodytes > Aptenodytes patagonicus. Next base: position 187,399,890 of record NC_134949.1, on the reverse strand, counting down.
CCTCAAGATGAACCGCTCCATCATCTTCCCCAGCACCGAGGTCAGGCTGACAGGCCTGTAGTTCCCCGGATCCTCCTTCCGGCCCTGATAAGTTTACCTGTTTCTTTTTTTCATCGTTGGCTTCAGTTAATATCAAATGCACAGTTCAACTAATTCACTTTGTTGAATTTGAACAAAAAAATTGGAGTAAAATGATTTGTAAACATCTATTATGACACAGAAGCAAAGTAATTTTACAAGATTTTATATATCTGTCTGGTCATTAGGTAAAACATGCAAATAAGGGAGATAACAAGAGTGTTCTTAAACTTGTAAAAAAAATCTTTATCTCTACTGAGATCAGCTGTTTCTGTTAGCATAAATAAAAATGAAGAAATTTTATTAATTAGCTTATCTGTCAGACATCATGCATTTTTGCAATATGTTACTTTGGTTATTTGGCCAAATATTCTCACTATCTAAAAATGCTGTATTAGTTGTTGGTTTTGTTTTAAATTGAGCTTTGCAATACACCTGTGAATTGTTACTTTCACATGCAGGAAACAAGGAGAGCCAGCTACAAAAATAAGTTCAGAAAATTCTGAGCGTCAATCTTGGTCCCATTAGAATCAAAATAAATATTATCCTTTTACTTTTGATTTTAAAATTTTAATTTTAATTCAAAGTCACAATGTTCTGGGTGTTTGCCGTTGTGCTGATATTTTAGTACATTATATCATTGAGAAAATTATTAAAAAACTAACTAAACAAAACAAAACGCTCAAAACACCCCAAAATAAATTATTAAAGTATTTTCAGAAGTATCAAAAAAAAAGTCAAATCAAGCCTTAACATTTAATGTAGGCTTGGTTCCCCAAAACAAATCAACACATCATCAGTTTTTCATTGCTTTGATTGTTATTGAAATCAAGGATGGTGTAGAATTGACTTGCATATATATGAGCACAGGCATTGATTTATTTAAGTAATATTCACACTGAGCATTAGTAAAGAGTCTAGGTAAGACATTGGATCTTATTGACCTTTTCTGATATTATAGTCTTGTTTGCGTAAAAATAACAAAATACCCCAGTCCTCACCAGTAAAAAATCCCAGTTGATTTACAGACCAGTTTCTATATAAGGAATTATATTTTGCCATTCAGTGCCATTTACAATTTTTTTTTTCCATGAGACTGACTAGGCTGTGTCCTGTGAAGGTTATTTAGATATATTTCCTATTTTCCCTTTAAGATGCAAGTTTAAAAGAATAATCTTTAGTGTAGGCAAAAGGTTTAAGAATTTGTTATTCATTACTGAAAATAAAGACTAACTTTATTCTTTAAGGAAATTGATTATTTAATCAGTTAGATTAGAATTGATTACTTAACCAATTAAATTTTATATTAAAGTAGCTACAGGTTTTGGTTGTCCTATTTTCAATCCATAGCAAGCATTTGACTCTTGGCTATTTGGGTTATTTTTTAACTTTTTTTTTTTTTTTTTTTGTATCACTCATTTATGAAGCTTTATTTGTCAAAAAAGATACTTAAAATTAAGGTTTTAGGGAAATAATTAGGTGGGATGTTTATGGAATCTGTTTTCTGCTGTTATTTGATTCTGAGATAAAATTCTGATCTTAAGCATATATAGAAAAATGTTGTGATACAATAAATTACATATGGAAAGTAAGTGCTGAGTAAGTTAACACAAACCTGAATTAAATACCTTCATTTCTGTCATGCTGTGATACAGTTCAGAGCCAGCGTTTTATATTCTTCCTATGCTTAAAAAATCTTCAGTGAAGAAGTCCCCGCAAAAGACCTTAAAATTCATCCTCCTGCATGTATTCAAAATGTCTCATTAACATCATTCTCTGAAATGATGTTAGTAATGTATCCACTGGAACCTGGGAACCACTGGTGGTGAGGATGATGATTATGTTTTGTTTTTACAGTTTCAGTAGACATTTGGAAAATAAGAGTGTCTTACATACTAAAAAAACTGATTTTTTTTTGTAATAAAGCTTTTTCCTATGTGAAGTTTAAGAACAAAACTCTGTAAACATAAAATGCACAGGAGATCCAATTCTATTCCTGCTTCCACTGAAGTCAGAAGAACAGAGAATGGCTGTCAAGGTAGACAAAACAAAATATCATTTGTCAGTAATATCCAATCAAGGATGATATTAAAGTGTCAGAGACCTAGAATTTCAAAAATTTGTATGAGTTTAATTTCTAATTATGTGCCACCATTCTAATGGTATCAATAGTAGATCTAATTCCAGTTTAGCAGTGTCAGTTGGTCATTCTAAGATCATTTACCATCCTTTGAGCTGCATCCCCCGTGCCTAAATTTCTGTGACTCGGAGTTTTTCTTGCCATTAATTGCAGAGCTATCTTTATCATTGCTATTTAGACTTCACATAAAGTTGTGACTTGTGCCTGTAACCTCATAATTATTTCTTTTTGCTTATTCCATATAACATGGATTCTGAAAAATAATTAAAGTTTCATAATTGTTCCTGATAACCACTAAAGTACTGAATTCTCATGAAGAAGATACAGTACCTAATTTATCTGTTGGTTGGGGTTTTTTTAAGTAACATATTTTGATAGTCATTGCTTTTGTCTTTATCATTGTTACTATGTATCTATGAGGATGGAAGCAAACAGACTCCAACCTCCTTTTCCCATGTTTCTAACTAGCTAATTTGGACCATGATTGTGTTAGGTGATGAAAAACAAGGTTAACAAACCTGTGTTAGCTAATGAGAAACATTAGCTCAGATGTCTCCTCACATCTTTATACCTAAGAAGGGCTGTCCTCTTTTTTCCTTATTATTCCTTTGCAAGACAAGACAGAAAAGTTCTTGAGTTCTAACATCTCAAATGTAGAGGGAAGTTACTGATCATTTGTATGAGCTATTTGTAGTATATATAAAGAAGAAAAAGAAAGTTGTTTCAAGGCAGGCTATTTCAAATATGTAACCAAAAACAAAGGTTAGTTAAGTACAGTCAAGAGAAACTGCCACTATAATTTTTGTATATTGTATAGTTAAATGTGATCTGTCCTAAGTGGCTGACATCAAGCTGAGCGGTGCAGTTGATATACTTGAGGGAAGAGAGACAATCCAGAGGGACCTTCATAGGCTTCAGGAGTGGGCCCTTGTGAACCTTATAAAGTTCAACAAGGCCAAGTGCAAGATCCTACACCTGGGTCAGGACAACCCTTGGTATCAGTACTGGGGGATGAATGGATTAAGAGCAGGCCTGTGGAGAAGGACTTGACAATATTGGTAGATGAAAAATTGAATATGAGCCAGCAATATGTGCTTGCAACTCAGAAAGCCGATGGTATCCTGGGCTGCATGATAAGAAGTGTGGCCAGCAGGTCAAAGGAGGTGATTTTCCCCCTCTGCTCTGGTGAGACCCCACCTGGAGTACTGTGTCCAGCTCTGGGGTTCCCAGCACAAGACAGACATGAACCTATTAGACTGGGTCCAGAGGAGGGCCACAAAAATGGTCAGAGGACTGGAACACATCTCTTATGAATAAAAGCTGAGAAAGTTGAGCTTGTTCAGCCTGGAGAAAAGAAGGCTCCAGGGAGACCTTACTGCAGCCTTTCAATACTTAAAGGGGGCTTATAAGAAAGATGGAGAGAGACTTTTTACCAAGGGCTGTAGCAACAAGACAAAGGGCAATGGTTTTAAACTGAAAGAGGGTAGATTCAGATTGGATATAAGGAAGTAATTCTTTATAATGAGGGTTGTAAGACACTGGAACAGGTTTCCCAGAGAAGTTATGGATGCCCCATCATTGGAAGTGTTCAAGGTCAGGTTGGATGGGGCTTTGAGCAACCTGATCTAGTTGAAGATGTCCCTCCCTACAGCAGGGGGGGCTGAAGTAGATGGTCTTTAAAGGTCCTTTCCAATCCAAACCATTCTGTGATTCTATAGGGGCTGCGGAAAAGTTGTTGTAATTGAATAAAAAAAAAAAAAAACAAAAAACATTTAATACTTAAGATGTTATCCTAAACCACTGAGCACTGATATTCAAAATGCTACAGAGAACTATATATCTGTGTCTGCTTACTATTCATAGTTAATGAAACCTGTTAGCAATAAAGAACGCCTATGCATTTTTTCTCATGCATAAGCCCTTAATCACCTAATTGTTGATGGTATGCTTTCTCAAAGAGTTTCATGCCACATATCTGTCAAATATCTCATGTGCCATCCTAGACAAACATTTATTTCTATTTTACCTCTCACATTGCTTGAATCTTTCCTGGTTTTCAAGCCTATGGAATCTAACAACTTTGCTGTACTCTAGTCTTAAGGACTTTTCATGTTGTTTTTACAGACATGAAAAGCTACTAATTCAATACCTGGATTATCTTCTGAAAAAAGAAAAGAACCACAATAGCTTACTAAAACAACCACAGACTGACTTTTGATTTTATTAAGAGCTATACTTATTTATTTGTTGGAAGATGAATTAAACTTACAGTACAACAAAAAAAAATTTCTGCATATAAAATCAACAAGCAATAATTTGAAGTATACCAGAGTTAACGTTTGTATGCATTTTATCATTGCTGGGTTATTTCGTGTTAGGAAAGGAAGCATATTAAAAGAAAAACAAACTACATAAAGCAAATGTTGATGAAAAGATACCACATTTACTTCCTAATTAGCTATCCATATGCATATATTCACACATACATACACAAGCCAACTTAAGAAAATTATTATCCACTCAACAGGTCTAGATACAGGCTCACTTACGACGTAACTAAGGCCTAGTCTAGGCGCATGAGTCTGTGGAGCTTGAATATCACTCCTGGGCCCAAACGTGGGGGTCCCAGGTGAGGATGGTCAGGGCAATCAAGGCCTGTTAGTGTATTAAATTACTTCATTATAGCCACACATTGCAGTGGGCAAACAAATAAGGTTTTGTTAAATGTCATGACACCTCTATATAGTTAACTATAACAATTAAAAATGGAAGCAGCCAGAAATTGCTGGAGGGGATGGACTTTATATCCAAGGTTATGTTTGATGCCTTACAAAATAGGGCATGCTCAGCAGATTGTACAAAATTACTTTTCAACTTTAATGATGCAGTCAGTAACACTAAACTTTGGTGCTGAATTGCTTTGTTCTGTTTTCAATGCTTTCTGTTTTTTCTTTCTGTTGCAAACAACCTCAACTACTACTACTTTTTATGTTCACTATTATGATGAACAAGAGAAAAATAAAATGAGAGGAATTTGGAAATGTTGTAGTGGAAGGGGGTTTGCAAATAAAATTATTTTAATTTTGATTTTTCTAAAGTTTCTCGTCCCTAACTCCATTCATGCTTAGCACTTCAGCAGTATAAAAAGTTTGGAGAGTTGTACTAAGAAGGTATCTGAAGATACCCAATTGTAAGGTTTTGTCCAAGTGTAAGGTTTGTTTTTTTTTTTTTAAATTTATTTTAAAATTGTTTATGCCTCTATCATAAATGCATTTTGCTGCAGATAAACTAAAAAAAAAAAATATGCATCTTACTGTAGCACTGGAGAGAGAACATAACCTTTATGGAGGGCACATCTTAAAGTAGTTCTCAAAATGATCTTTCTTTCCTTTAAGGTTCTAGATCAAGATGCAACTGAGGTGGACAAAGTTTTTATGCATAACAGTGATATGGATATAAAAACTGTTTCAATCTGACTGCATTTTTTTTTTTTAAGTCCCCATAAGCAAAATATAAGGTGGGATTGAGCTGCCCAGAGCAGTTGAGCAGACAGCAGTCCAGTGGCAGGTGAAAGTATTTCACTTTCAACAGGCTTGTGTAGTGACCAGTGCTAGCTGGACACACTCTTTCAAATATACAAGGCCGTGGGCATCTGAACAATTTTGCTACTGAAGGACTTTGTAACGATTGCCTGAACACTCTTGTAATGAGTGCTTCAATGCAGAAACATTTCTTTTAAAAATAATCTTACTTTAAAAAAAAAAGAAAAGGAAAATCAAGTTATCAGTACTTCTTTAGAATTGGCATATATGAACATTTAAAAATAATTACATAATTCCACTGAAAGGTGACTGCATAAGCCAGGGCTGGCCCCTGAGATTGCTTCTGCAGCAATTACTCAATGCTTAATAAAGAAGAGTAATTACTGATAAAACTGCCTCTTCCTAATAACATACACACATATTGTTCTTGCCGAGTCCTAGAATTAAGGGCCTTTCACAAGTCTCTTGACTAGGTGCCTTTAGGTGGTACATGTATTTAACTAGAGGTGATAATGAGAATGCAGCAAAGAAGGGTGCAAAGAATGCTTGTCATCATATTTTTCTTCCTACGCTGCATGTATTCCTTAGTCAGCACCTATCATTCATGCTAGCAGTTAAAAGAAGGATGCTTTTAAAGGGTTCTCATGAAAATACAGAAGCAAAAGGTTTTTTTTTGTCTGAGATCTTTGTTGATCTTCTCTGTTAAACGTGTAGGAAAGCTGGAGTTAATCTGATGTACACTATTATATATATTGAAATTGTTATGTGTGACTTTTGCATGTGACTAAGAGCCACATGTACAGTCAGAGAGAGTGCAGAAATGAAACTGATTTGTGGAAATTAGTTCAAATGGTGCCTACACATCTGAGATATCTAAGGTTGAGGGTGGCAAGCATGCAGGCTAAGATCCAAAGATACACATATCATGATATTCATAAAATCAGAGTCTAATTTGACAGAAAATAAAATACAGGAACATGACTCTACAAGCATACATATTTTTGTCATAGCGTTGTTTAAAAATAGTTGCTGGTAAAATGGGATTTGTACTACAAAAAAAGAATCATACCTTTAGTCAGTCCTTTGTTAATGTAGCAACTCAATTTCGTCAGATAGGAGCAACATCCCCAAGGATTCCTCTGATAAAAGGGTCCCCCAGAACTGGGAGATCATCCAATTACAATTTAAAGAAACTTAGAGCAAAGGTGACTGGCTAAAGACAGAAGTCTCTTAGAGTGAGAGAAAGAAAGAGAGAAAGAAAGTGTGTGAGAGAGAGAGAGAAAGGGGGGCAATGGGTTGTCTCTTTTTCATATGAATAAAGTAAGGATTACACCTGCCCTTAAGTTCTGTGGTGAGTGGAGTCAAGGTCCCTGGTTCTGGGCTTGGACCTGTTTACTTTCCATCCTTTCTTCTTTTCCTCTCTCTCTCCCTCCTTTTTCCTATGTGCAAACTCCATATTTATATGAAAAAAAAAAACAAAAAACAAAAAAACTTACACTGATTTTTATGTAGTCTTGTCAGATTTACATGTGTTAACAAAAATGGGCTCTTAAAAGCTGTTTTGGGCAGTACCGGCAAAGTATAGAAGATTGTTGTTAAACCTGGGCTGAGTATGGGGAACAGCATATGGCTGCTTCTGGGATCCAAAAGAAGGTTTCAGAGAGCCATTACTTTGGAAAACCTTCCCAGAGCAGGATCAAGAGCCACCAGCTTTTTCTATCTCCCTCTAGGTACTGGCAGTTGTCCACAGAAGGAGCCTATAGTATCATGCCTGGAAGGAGAATTGTATGATCATGCATTCCCATTCCAGGTTCATCATAGGTATTGCCAATCCTGAGCTAGCACAGAGAATAGCTAACTAGTACAGAAGCATTTGAGACTGACTGAAGATCAAGCACATTTACTCTTTTCTATTGCTAACACCTGCTGCCCAAGAGCCACTCTTACTGTTTAACTCTTGCAGCTTCACATCTGACCTTCTGCTTCAGCCAGTATGGCTCTAAATCAGTAGATTGCCAGGGCACAAGCTGGGAGTACTGCTTACAAGATGGACTGATCAGTTTCATCTTTATCCTTTCTTTCAGCTAGGTAAAAAAGTGTTTAGAGTTAAGAAAGGGGAATACGGAGTTAATGCATGAATTATCAACAGTGCTAAGGTTGTCAAAGATACTTTTGTTTTCTTTCTCTTTGTTCTCAGGCTTTGTCTTCAGTAACTTAACTCAGTTGTATGCTCCTCTGTGTGAATAAAATTTCTTAGAGAAAACCTGTAACAATCTCAGAAAACAGCACAATGTTACTAGAAAAGTAGTAAAATAATCCTTGTATCTCTACTTATGTCCACTCTGTTCTGCAGCTCATGAACTGTGGCTGTAGCAGTCTAGCAGTTACTTTATTTTTTTGAACTGGTACCTTATCGCTTGCAACACTGACATTTTAATTCTCAGAAATAAATAGACAGTAACATATATTTAACAGAAGGAAACATTGTCACTTTCATGTTTTGCTGTGAAAGTAATTTTTTAGAGGTTTAGGAATTCTTGAGGAAAAAAAAAAGAGAAAAGAAACACTGAAGATTACTAATTCATACCACAGGCATCTCATTCTTCTTCCTGCCATTTGTGCAACTCTCAGACTGGCTGACTTAACGGATTGATGACAACTCTTCTCATCTATGTAGAAATGCCTCTAATCTTGCAGTAATGTGTATTACATCAGCTACAATCAACAGTAGAGGTCAGGGATTTCTACACACACACACACTTTTATTATTATTTATTTATTTATTTAATATGTAGCCTAATGGCCTGTGAGAAACAAACTGTCTGGGAGTATTTCATGAAGCCAAACACAATTTATGAGCAGCATGGGCTCTGCTAGAAATAAATAGCCAATACTATTTACTGAGAGGTGCAATCCAAACCTTATGGAAGGCCAATTGTGGTTGATAACTTGTTGAATGCATTGCAGAGTTTTTGTCATATTTTCTGAAGACTGTAGTTTCTAACCACCTCAGCATTTTTATTTCTGGATATAGCAAAAACTTTAAAGTGCATATGAATTAAAAAAAGGTAGAAAATAACAAAAGTTCACACAGCATATTCTAAAAAAGGAAATAAATAAGCATGCATAAGAGAGGGTATTTTTTTCAACAAGACCATAATATTGTATGATGCCTAGTAATAATTGCAACTTTAATAATTAGGCAGTATGGGGGAGAACTGACTTGGCTTTTTCATAGTGAATTAAGAAAGTAAAAAAAAAAAAAAAAAGAAGAAAACGATTTCAGGATTAAACGTGTGGAACACTAGAACATCACTACAGTTTTTTGGAAAAAAAAGTCTTCATAATTAAGACAGAATGGTGACATAATTAGTCAGACTATCTTAGTAGACACTTTAGAGTCTCACAGCCTATGACAGAGTTATTCAAAGGATGTAGGAAGCATTTGTACTTTCCATAAAAACTGTATTTTATCTTGAGCCGGAATCCCAGACTGGCATAAAATCATCCAAGCAAACATAATTCTGAGGGATGGAGTCATAAAAATATCTCTATAAATCTTTGTGATTTTTTTTGTTTATCTACATGTTAGAAAACTATTCAAAACTATTTCTTCTTCAGACTTCACAGTCCTAATAATGATAGAAATGTTAATAAATACCCCTCTTTGACCTAACTTTTTTCAGCCAGCTCTTTAAATGTCATGGAAACAAGTTCGTCATTAACTTAAGTTGCCAAATTGGGATTTTAATGTACTTGTTCTAAGAGAATAAGTATATGTGCCTCCAAGAACCAAAATCTACAGCAATATCTGATTATATATATTAGAGAGCAGCTTTTTTTCTTCCTGTTTTTTTCCAGAGGAAAAATTATTGGGCACCTGTCATTTCATATTGAGTATTTTAATCATCTAGTTGTTATTTAAAATATAATACCAGCTATTAATTTCTCTTTGAATACTATTTATTCTTAGAAAAATAACAAAGCAAATATAAGCTCGTTATTTTGTTTTTTCCAAGTAAAGTTTTGCAATAAAATTAAAAAAAAAAAAACACTGCTTAATGTTTTTCTGTACTTTGTTTTTATCTTTTTTTTTTTTTTTTTTAAAAATGCCAGTAAACACAGGGAAAGATAAGAATTGGGTTAAATACAAAGTCAAATAGCTTTTATGAAGCAGAGTTCATTAGTTACAGTCAGTTTTATAGAAATAGCAATAAAATCTAATTTAAACTTTAAAGAACATTTGCAGTTGAATCTAAGTACTTACATAATAAAAACTTCTTAATTAAAGAAAAATCTTTTTAATCATAGAAATTGTTAATTATGACATAAGTGTGAAAACAGAGATGGGGTTATTCATTTCAGTCGTTCAAAAGAGATGTGAAGAACTGCATCAAGAACAGTGTGGGATTTTGCATTTTCTTATGGGGCGTAAGTGAATCCTCACTCATCTCTGCTGCATGCACCTATTGGTTTTACATGCATCTAAATCCAAGTTTGCTAGGTGCTGTTTATTCGGGTTGTACATCAATTTGCTGCATATGGCGAGGGAAGGAGAGAAGGCAAAGATCACCCTGATCCAGGTGAGATGTCCTTTGGTTACCTTCTAGCTGGTGAACCAGGTTTTGTCTCTCAAAAGATGGAGTAAGTGGTGTAACATGTATACTAGACGTGGGAACTGATGAACATTCCTAAATTAAGTGCACAGACACACAAAAGTGTGGCTGCTTTAGGATTTGTCTCATCTATCATCTGCCTACTACAAGTGAACAAGTCACCATCTCTCCATAATCAATGGGAAGAAATAGCCTGGGTTAGGACAGGATTCATCTAATCCATATTAAACGTCTCCTTTAAGATAAGACGAATTTTGCCTTGAAAGTGTTGATTTTTATTTAGTGACCATATAAGGTGACCCATTCATATGTAAATATCAACAGTTCAGGTGTCTAAATCTGATGAAAAGGTTTTATCTTATCTTTGATATCATGAGAGATTAGTATCAAATGGCAAAAATACTTTAATTGCTATTATAGTCCTGTAGCCCTGTGTTGCAGTATTGCCATTGCTAGTCACTAGCCATACTGGGTCTGTCTGGGATGGAGTTAATTTTCTTCATGGTAGCTTGTACGGTGTTGTGTTTTGGATTTGTGATGAAAATAGTGTTGGTAGCACTGATGTTTTAACTATTGCTATTGCTGAGCAGTGCTTACACTGTGTCAAGGCCTCTGTTTCTCATGTTGCCCTGCCAGCAAGTAGGCTGGGGTTACACAAAAAGTTGGGATGGTACACATCTGGGACAGCTGACCCAAACTGACCAAAGGGATACCCCATACCATATGTTGTTGTGCTCAGCAATAAAACCTCAGGGGAAGGAGGAGGAAGGGGGGACATTCAGAGTTATGACGTTTGTCTTCCCAGGTAACTGATATGTGTGATGAAGCCCTGCTTTCCTGAAAATTGCTAAACACTTGCTGGCCAATGGGAATTAGTGAATGAACTCCTTCTTTTGCTTTGCTTGCATGCATACCTATTAAATGTGCACATCTATTAAATTGCCTTTATCTCAACCCATGAGTTTTCTCTCTTTTGCCCTTCTGATTCTCTCCCCCATTCTGCTGGGGGAGTAGGTGAGTAAGCAGCTGGGTAGGTGCTTAGCTGCTGGCCAGGGTCTACCCACCACACTAGCCATAAGCTCTATACTGAGTTTACAAGGTCCCAGGACTGAGGCCTGTCAAGCCTGGTCTGCCTGACTTTCTGAAAAAGAATGTTGGCTCATTTGCTTTACTTCTGTTTTTCTTTGATGGTGGAGCCATAATTTTACACGATAGCGGTAACAAGCAGTTATTCAGTGCAGAGTGAGATGTTTATGACTGTAACATGGCAATGTTATGTAGTGGTGTGAGAGTAGAGACTTTGAGGAGTGGAGACTGGATGAGGCCCAGAGGAGTGCAGGTGTGGGGTGATAAGACAACAACTCACCAGTGCTCTATTAAAGAAATGCAGACCTGGACCTGGATAAAACTGGTCTTACAGGAACCAGGGATAGCAAAGTACTATGTAACAAGGGATACCATACATAGGCGATGCAGATGTAACATGAAGCTGCAGACCAATGGGAAAAAAAGCAAGGTGTAAAAGCATATTAGAAAACTTTAAAAAAATAGCCCCAGGTGAATCCTAGAGTGAGGAAAAAGAAACCATTAACATGACCATCATATTCCTTCCTGGCAAAAAACTCCATATATTGACAACTCGGCATAAGCCCCCAGCCCACCCACCACCACCAGAATAAAACCACAGACCTTAGGATCCCAAGGACCAGGGGAAGGATGTGCATACCATCAGGAAAAAAGGTAGAAACTAAGTGTGTGTGTAACAATTTTAACTGTATTATTAGTATTAGTGATACTCTTTTAATATAGAAGTATTCTTTCTTTATGTGCAATAATTGAAATGATTCTTGGTTTAGACTCCAATTATATCTTGGTTAAGGTTCCAATTATACTAACACTAAATTCTTGGCTTTATAGATAAAATACATTTCCTCTTTTCTCATCAACAAATTTTTGAGCATAATTGCTATTTGTTTCAACCTTAGTAATATTATACATTAATATAGAGTCAAAGATACCATAAGTAACAGATTAAAACTGTGTCACTGTTTGAGAATACAGGAAGGATATATTTATTTTTTCTTTATGAAGAAAATGATCCCTGTCTTTAAAGCTCATTTTTAGAGTATTAGGAACGTGTTAGAGTTGATGCTCCTTTATATCATCCCGATGTTTCTTCTGCTATTTCAGATCTCTCATGAAATTCTATAAAGTTCAATAAGGATCTAAGATTACCTGGATGAAGAAAAATGTAGATAATAGAAAACATGTGGAAATTACACTAAAACCAAACAATCATGATAAAAAAAGGGAAAAAAACCCACCCAACCAACCAACCCAACAAAAAACCTCTACTGTTCTCCACAGAACCATTGATATCCTCCAGCTACATGCAACCAAAAGGCAGCCAGATGCCGTGCTGCCTCAGCATAGTTATTTAGAAGCTGGGACACAAAGAAAAGACGTTCACAGGAAATTCAACTCCAGCAGTTTCTTTACTCATAGGACAATTTATTTTACTTTTTCTATAAAGATTTCATTCTCTTCTGATAAACAGCTTGTCTATCTTCCCTTTCATCCAACAGGAATTTTGAAAAAAAAAAAAAAAGTCTATCTTTTGGCTGAAGAGCCTTTAGAAATACATTCAGTCTGAAAACTAAATTGATGTCATGGACACGTTTTCAACATTCAGAAATCCAGATCTTCATTTAACTTTTACATTTGATCTGCACAACATACACACTGCTGTTGCATTTTTGTTCTACAGTTAGATCAGTTGTCATTACTCTACAGCTTAGATAGTAAACTTGCACCACAACTGCTGCAGCTTAAAACCAGAAAAGTTCTTCCCCGTTGACACTCTCCTAAAGGAACATTGCTTTAATTAGACCAAGATGAAACAAAATAAACAGAGGATAACAAATGTAAATTCAGTAGAAATTAATTTTAGAATCCATGGAGAGTGGGTAAGAACACTTATTTCGGTGACAAATGAATAGCTCACTGGAAGTTTTGTAGCAGGCCCCCTGTGAAATGTCGCAGTCCTGTGAACTTGTCACCTTAAAAAAAAAAAAAAAAAAAAAAAAGCCAAAAGTACAGTGTGCAGTCTGCTTCTACGCATGAGGCTCCACCATCCTTTGGACCCTGCCAGTCCCTTATTTTATGACTGCAACTTGAAATCAATGCGCGGATTTCTATACCATTGAGGAAGTATAACCTCCAGATCTTTAGGAAAATATTTTTAAACTGTTTCTCATGTAAGATCAAGATGAGCTACTATTTGGACAGGGTTCATTTTGACACAGTGTTTCTCTGCTATATGATGGCTTGCACATCAGAAAGACAGAAAGGTCCTTCCAATTGCTCCTCAAAAAGTATTTTTCCTCTAGCGTCAGAACAACCTGAAAAAGGAAAGAAGTGAACATGTTATTGATTCTTTAAAAAGGAATTTTAAGTGGTTTTTCCTCCCTGGAGTAGCTCATAGATAGAGAACAGACTGAAAGTAAAGTACAAAAGAAGGCATACAAGTATTTTCAAGGGTCTTCTTTTCTGCTTGAATAGCAAAAGCTATAGCTGTTCATTTCCTGTTATTAAATTGGGCAAGTGTTGTTCTTTTTTTTCCCCACATGCACTTATTTACCTGGGAGGTTTTAGTACAAATTTTTCCCTTGGGTTTTGGGTTCAATAAATGCAAGCTGCGTGGGCTAAATTTTCTCATGCAACACTGTTGTAAATTTGCACTGATTTTAGAGGGTTCAGTCCAGTAATTTCAGTTCTACAATGGAAATTCCTTTAAAATTGCCTCCATTACTCTTTTCCATGCTATGAATTTGCACTTTAGTTGATAATCTGAATTATTTTTTTTAAATAAATTTTACCTTAATAATCTTAATTTCAAATACTTTTAATCAAATCATTTGAAACTAGGAAATTTGATTAATCTTCAGAAGTAATTCTCTGTGTTGATCACTTTGAGATAAATAAGATAGCACTTGTGAATGAGAGCAATGATGACCTCCAGCATTAATGTTTACTTTCATTTGTCATCTGGTATGATTCTCTGAATGTCCAAGTGAAAGATCTCAGTAGACAGTGGGAGAGCAGATGCAAGTTTTACAGAGACTATGAGAGAGCTTAATTACCTCTGGTCCTGCCATTGGGCATCACTGGAAAGAGGCTGGCTCTGTCCTCTTTGCAGCTTCCCTTCAGGTATTTATGTACATTAAGAAGATCCCCCCTGACCCTTCTTTTCCCTAGGCTGAACAGTCCCAGCTCTCTCAGCCTTTCTTCATAGGAGACATGCTGCAGTCCCTTAGTCATCTTGGTGGCCCTTTGTTGGACTCTGTCCAGTATGACCATGTCTCTCTTGTACTGAGGAGCCCAGAACTGGATGCAGCACTCCAGATGTGGCCTCAACAGTGCTGAGTAGAGAGGATCACCTCCCTTGACCTGCTGGCAACAACACTTAATGCAGCACCATTAGCTTTCTTTGCACCAAGGGCGCATTGCTGACTCATGTTCAAGTTGGTGTCCAGCAGGACCCTGAGGTCCTTTTCTGACAAGCTGCTTTCCTGCTGGGTGGCCCCAGTTTGTACTGGTGTATAGGGTTGTTCCTCCCCAGGTACAGGACTTTACACTTCCCCTTGTTGAACTTCATGAGGTTCCTGTCAGCCCATTTCTCCAGCCTGTCGAGGTCACTCTGGGTGGCAGCATGACCCTCTGGCATATCAGCTACTCCTCCCAGTTTGATGTCATCAGCAAACTTGCTGAGGGTGCACTCTGCCCCGTCATCCAAAACTTTAATGAAGATGTTAAAGAGGATCAGACCCAGTATTTACCCCTGGGGTACACTGCTAGTTACCGGCCCCCAACTAGACTTTGTGCCATGGATCACCACCCTCTGGGCCCATGTGAGGTCTCCATGTTAGGTTTTGTGTATACCAGACTATCCAGTCTATTATAACAGCTATTTATGCAGGGAAAATTATACAAAATCTTCATATTAATTCTGAACTTATGTCATGGAATGTATAATACACACCACAGATAATCATCTTCTATTGCTAAAAACTTCATGAAATTTATCCATTTTATTTTACTGACAATTTATTATACTGGGAGCATATACTTTAAGTTTTTGTGAGATTTGATGTGAACCTACATATGTGCAATTACTCATCTGTACATTACCTAAGTATATATATTAGAAAGCATTTGTGTATAATATTTAGTGAAAGGGTTTTTGTTTGGGGTTTTTTTTTCAGAACTATTCATCATCAGTACCATGTGTCTACCAAAGCTAATACAATTAAATGCTTCTTTTGGAATTAAGCAGCATGACTCTTGTTTCACTTAAAGTTTGAGGACTCTTGGGGGATTAATGCATTCACAGTTAAAATTTGCTTATCTGACACAGCAGGAATGTTCATTTCTGATGCTTTTGCTTTATGTTAACAGAGCATGAAATAAACAAACAAAAAAAATCACAATTCATATCACTAATTAACTAGATGTGCTGACATACCACAGATTTCATTTACATCAGCCTCACCAGGACAAAAACATTATATTTTTGTAAGAACCATTCTTATCTTTCCCTACCTGAATAATGTGTAACCAGGGAACAAAGGAAAAAAAAAAGAATTTTTAAAAATAGTTTTTACAGAAATTTGTACTACATAAAAATTGTTTACTAATATAGTTGGACACAATGACAAGAATTAATTACATGAATCAGATGAAGACACATGCAAATATTCTTCTAGCATTCAATCCAACAGATATGCATGTGTTTATTTGTACATGTATTTATTGATTCACACTAACAATCATGGTCACTTGGTGATTCAAAAAACCTTAATTCATCCCAGATTGTTAAACATAAATTTTCCTGCCCTTTTTTCCCACTGAAAAACTTCTAGTAATCAGAGTGAATAATTGAGTTGAGAGGGTATTTCTTTGCCAGATATTCCCACCAAAACCATCATCTCACCTGGTGGTACTGTACAGAGCTACATAAGTTATAGTTCTGACACCTTCCTTTTTTGTATAGCATTGTTCTAAGAAATTTTGAGTCATCTGTTGATCTGTTAAATTTAAGGAGCAAGATATAACCCCTAGGAGGTATTTATTGGCAAATTTTTTCATTAGATCATAGTTTTGCTCTCTGCAGTATAATATGTTAAAGAGGTTTCTCTTTTTTTTCTGTTTTGCATTAGACAAGCTTGAAATGCTCAGTGTTGGAATCTGATAGTTAGGGGTTTTCTCTCTGTTGGTTCCAGTTGGTTTTTTTTTGTTTTGTTTTTTTTTTGTTTTTTTTTTAATTTGGAGACTAGTTAGATCTTTTCAGACCAGTTTTACAGATATTGTGACAGTCAAGAAGAATTATATATCTGTCGTGGTTTAACCTCAGCCGGCAACTAAGCACCACGCAGCCGCTCGCTCACTCCCCCCCGGTGGGATGGGGGAGAGAATCGGAAGGGTAAAAGTGAGAAAACTCATGGGTTGAGATAAAGGCAGTTTAATAGGTAAAGCAGAAGCCACACACGCAAGCAAAGCAAAACAAGGAATTCATTCACTACTTCCCATGGGCAGGCAGGTGTTCAGCCATCTCCAGGAAAGCAGGGCTCCATCATGCATAACGGTTACTTGGGAAGACAAACGCCATCACTCCAAACGTCCTCCCCTTCCTCCTTCTTCCCCCAGCTTTATATACTGAGCATGACGTCACATGGTATGGAATATCCCTTTGGCCAGTTTGGGTCAGCTGTCCTGGCTGTGCCCCCTCCCAGCTTCTTGTGCACCTCCAGCCTTCTCAGTCGGTAGAACATGGGAAGCTGAAAAGTCCTTGGCTAGTGTAAGCATTACCTAGCAACAACTAAAACATCGGTGCGTTATCAACTTTGTTCTCATCCTAAATCCAAAACACTGTACCAGCTACTAGAAAAGAAATTAACTCTATCCCTGCCGAAACCAGGACAATATCCTACGGCATTTCTTTAGATGTAAGACTAAAACCACCTCTAACCAAATTAACTACCTAATCTCAGCACTGAAATACCTAATAAGTAGTTTGTGGTCATCAGCTGTGAAACGCAGACTGCCTATATTAGGCAGCGTGGCTTGAAGTCAGTCATGCAAATTTATTTTATGTTGCATCAGACAAAATCTAGGAATAAGGTCAGAAATTCTCAGAAACACCCTTATCCAGATGAATGCTTGATCTCTCTTACCTTCTTTTACAGTCTTGGCTTTAAGTGGTGCAGTTTGAAAGTGTAGGTGTGTAGAGTACTCTTTTAGAATTTAGGAGTTGTGGTGATTATCCTTGGCAACCTAGGAAAAGTCTAGGACTCAGATGTCCAATTCACTGGGAAACTGTTAGCTTATTATAAAACAATTTCTGGCTGTATTCACTACAGAATGAACCCTGAAGATGTAAGGCAAAATGTCAACTTTTCAGACGCTTCTGAGAATGGAGTGTTTTGGAAATTCTCCAGTCATAACTCAATAACAATGAACTTTAGGAAGGATTTAGATTAATTCCTGCTTTTTCTACTAAAAAATGTGACCTAGAACATGTAAATTTCAACTTACAGGTTAGTTACCTTTAACCTTATCACAAAAGGACATACAGTTCATTATGATATGATTATATTATACGATTATGATATGATTATCACATATGAGTTTCAGATGGTACTGAGGAGTAATTTTTTTGGCTTGCTATTTGACATTTTGATGGAATTTAAGCATCCAGGTTTCCTAGGTAGAAATTAGGTGGATACCTTCTGTTTTTATTGTTGTTTCTTTTAATGCCTAATTTAGAAGCTATCATCAAGAGCCACAATGCCTCATAACAGGAAGACCCGGGGAACTACAGGACAGTCAGTCTCATGTCTGTGCCTGGCAAGATCATGGAACAGATCCTCCTGGAAGCTATGCTAAAGCACAGGGAGGACAGGGAGGTGATTCAAGACAGCCAGCATGGCTTCACCAAGGGCAAGTCCTGCCTGACTAACCTAGTGGCCTTCTAGGATGGAGTGACTACATCAGTGGACACAGGAAGGGCTATAGATGTCGTCTATGTGGACCTCTGTAAGGCCTTTGACACGGTCCCCCACAACACCCTTCTCTCTAAACTGGAGAGGTATGGATTTGATGGGTGGACTGTCTGGTAAAGGGTGAGGAATTGGTTAGATGGTCACATCCAGAGGGTAGTGTTCAATGGATCAATGTCCAGATGGAGGTTGGTGACAAGTGGTGTCCCTCAGGGTCCGTATTGGAACCGGTACTGTTTAATATCTTCATCAATGACATGGACAGTGGGATCGAGTGCACCCTCAGCAAGTCTGCAGGTGACACCAAGCTGAGTGGTGCGGTTGACACGCCAGAGGGATGGGATGCCATCCAGAGGGACCTGGACAAGCTTGAGAAGTGGGCCCGTGTGAACCTCATGAGGATCAACAAGGACAAATGTAAGGTCCTGCACCTGGGTCGGGGCAACCCCCAGAATCAATACAGGCTGGGGCATGAAGGGATTGAGAGCAGCCCTGCCGAGAAGGACTTGGGGGTACTGGTGGATGACAAGCTGGACAGGAGCCAGCAATGTGCACTCGCAGCCCAGAAGGCCAACTGTATCCTGGGCTGCATCCAAAGAAGCGTGGCCAGCAGGCCGAGGGAGGTGATTCTGCCCCTCTCCTCTGCTCTGGTGAGACCCCACCTGGAGTACTGTGTCCAGCTCTAGAGCCCGCAGCATAAGAAAGACACAGACCTGTTGGAGCGGGTCCAGAGGAGGGCCACGAAAATGATCAGGGGGAAGGAACACCTCTCTTCTGAAGAAAGGCTGAGAGAGTTGGGGTTGTTCAGCCTAGAGAAGAGAAGGCTTTGGGGAGACCTTATTGCAGCCTATCAGTACTGAAAGGGGGCTTATAAGAAAGATGTCAGCAAACTTTTTACCAGGGCCTGTTGCAACAGGAGAAGGGGGAATGGCTTTAAACTAAAGGGGGGTAGATTTGTACTAGATATAAGGAAGAAATTTTGTATGCTGAGGATGGTGAAGCACTGGAAGAGGTTGCCCAGAGAGGTGGTGGATGCCCCATCCCTGGAAACATTGAAGGTCAGGTTGGACGGGGCTCTGAGCAACCTGCTCTAGTAGATGTCCCTGCCCATGGCAGGTGGGTTGGACTAGATGACCTTTAGAGGTCCCTTCCAACCCAAGGTATTCTATGGTTCTATGATTTTGTAAAATTACTAGATGAATAATTGTCTGTTGAATGAAAACACACTTTGAATGTAACAACGTGTTTCTTAGGATTCTGTGATAATGTCAAGTAAAAACATCAGTCCCTGTGCTGCTACCACAATACACCCAATGTTTAAAAACAGACCACACATTAATTTGCTAACTATATGTCAGCAAGCTTATAGGATAAAACATGAACTTAAAATTGGTGAAATACTTCATTAAAAATGAATTAGATCAATTGATAAAAACATCAAATTGAAAGTTATTTTGCAGTATTTCTACATCTAGATTTATACTGGCTTCTATACACACCATTGTTTTGCCTACTACATATGGCTTTTCTAGCATGACAACTGTTTGCTTACCTTATTTAAAAAGCACCTCTACAACTTTGACTTCAGCTAGGCCTCGAGCAACTCAACCATTGGCATTTAGGCTGCTATGCCTTGTCGTGGTTTAATCTCAGTTGGCAACTAAGCACCACGCAGCCGCTCGCTCACTCCCCCCTGGTGGGATGGGGGAGAGAATCAGAAGGGTAAAAGTGAGAAAAACTCGTGGGTTGAGATAAAGACAGTTTAATAGGGAATGCAAAAGCCACGTACGCAAGCAAAGCAAAACAAGGAATTCATTCACTACTTCCCATTGGCAGGCAGGTGTTCAGCCATCCCCAGGAAAGCAGGGCTCCATCATGCATAACGGTTACTTAGGAAGACAAACACCATCACTCCAAACGTCCCCCCCTTCCTTCTTCTTCCCCCAGCTTTATATACTGAGCATGACGTCACATGGTATGGAATATCCCTTTGGCCAGTTTGGGTCAGCTGTCCTGGCTGTGCCCCCTCCCAGCTTCTTGTGCACCTCCAGCCTTCTCAGTCAGTAGAGCATGGGAAGCTGAAAAGTCCTTGACTAGTGTAAGCATTACCTAGCAACAACTAAAACATCGGTGTGTTATCAACTTTATTCTCATCCTAAATCCAAAACACAGCACTGTACCAGCTACTAGGAAGGAAATTAACTCTATCCCTGCCGAAACCAGGACATGCCTAAATATCAACTGAAAGAAACTCAGAGGTAGTAACCTTCCCCTTTCACTCTTCTGTACTCTGAGAATGTGGGGCTAAACCAAAAACCTGATTAAATAGTCCCCAGAAGCCACTGCTAAGCCTCTTTATTTATGATCCTTTCATGCAGTATTCCTTGGCCAAAGAATGGAAATTGAACACATAAGGCCATTTCATGACGTAAGTGTATGGTCCTGAGGAAAGATGTGAAGAACTTCTCCATGGGGACTGGAGATTTAATATGCAACATTCTGCTGTACAAGGTGAAAATGGAGTTTAACTTTTACTAAGTTTTTCCTCATCCTTTCTTTGAAGAGAGTGTTACCTCCATGCTTTCAAGTCATGCCAAATCACTGACATAGTCATGCTGGTAGGAGAATGATACTTTCCTTTCTCTTCATTGTTATTACTCATGCATGACCAAATACAGTAGAGCATATATCCTTTGATATTGTTCATGAGACTTAGTCACAGTTCATTTGAGGGATTTTGATAACTGCTCAACCTGTTTGTGTAGCCATAAAACAAACAGTTTATTACAGAAGCTGGATACATCATATTGTTAATTTCTTAAGTGTTTGTAAGCAGTCATGGACACTTCCACAGGGTTACTTCATTCAACTCTCATTCAAATAAATTCAAAACTATCTCTCAAATCTTGTCTTGAGTCAATAATATATTAGGCTGGTAAAATAGCATTTTCTTATCATTTAGGTAATGTTGCCTTATGCATATTTTCTGTTTAAATTCACTCTGAAACAAAGAAACAAGATGAAGAAAATTGAACAATTTCCATATGGTTTAGCAGCCTACATCCATACATTTAAATTCTGACAGTGAGCATTCTGCACCTGGTAATGGAGAATCCCAGGGGTGGGGATGGAACATAAGAATTTAAAAACTTTGCTTAAAGGATAAGTTTCTAGTAACCAAATCTGGAGCAGTATTGGTGTATTGGACCATCCTCCAAATTCTAAGCAATGCTGAGACAGAATGTTACTCAACAGTTTATCATAGTGGGACTGCATTATATGATTGTAATTTTCATATGATGATGAAAAAAGATAAAACTGTAAACTTGTAAAATTTTAAAATTGTAAGATTTTCTGGATTTTTTTTTTTCTGGAAATAGAAATATATTTTGTGCATATTTCTAATAAAATACATACAAAGAAGTAACAACATCCAGTTGTTGCCTGAAATTTTTTTCTACTTCATGTTAACTTGAATCAATAAAATAAAACCCCCACAAGTCTTAAAAATAGTAATGTTTAAAAAAATTGATGTTTAAGATATAAACAACTTCAATTTAGATGTGCATATCAAAATATTTAAGGATTACAAAATGAAACCAAACCTCTAATCATTTTTTTATGATCAGAAAAGTCCTGAGAACTCTCCAATCAGGAACTTTCAGAGCTTCTCAAAAAAACTGTTTAATCACAGAATTATGTCAATTTTGATTGCATGGTAATAAAATAAAGGCTTATTTTTTAATCTTTGTTCCTTTGATAAAAACCTAACATAGCATCTGGAGATGTAGAATGACATCAGATGTTTATATTATGAACAGAGCAAACCAAGCAGCTCATAGTATTTCCAAAGTTTTGATAACATAGTATGTCTGTTTTGCATTACACTTCATATAAGAAGTGAATCAACAGAAGAGAGCTTTGAAGAGAGGAAAGCTAATGGTGATTAGAGGTTGAGAAAATATGACTAACTGGAAAATACTAAAGAACTACGTTGCTTAGCATAGAAAAGAGAAGAAGAAAGGGAGTCCATGTAGTTATCTACAAATTGGGAAAAATTATGTTCATAATTAAGCTATATAAGTAATTGTCCTGAATAAAAAAAAAAAAAAAAATGACATTACAAGCAGTGAAGATGAATTTTGAACTCAAAGAGGGAAAAGGAGCAAGAGTATAGTGTGGAAGGACTTACTAAAAGATTAATTAACGCATAACATTAAGATCAGTTAGTCATCTCTTTTATAAAGAAAAGAAGTCATAAGAATTTTCTTATTAAGAGTCTTCTTTATTATGTTAACTATGTGTTTTCTAAGAAGCAAACCAAAAATAAGTCCAGGGAAAGTGATGGAAGATTTATAATTTTACATATATATGTATATACTAGGACAAAATTATAACTGATGAAGGTATCCAGCAACCACATTCAGGAGGAGTTTACTTCACAGTGTAAGCAGACATTGTAATAAACAGTCTTTGCTGATGTAAAGAGTTGCAAATATATGGAGTAAACATGAATAATGCGTGTGGAATTAATAACATTTTGATGTATTTTATAGCATGCAATTAAACAGAGATAAATCAGACCAAATTCTCTACAAATGTGGGTTACCTGTGAGTTGTGGAGACCATCACTAATGAAACATTTTTAAATTCACATTTTAATTAGCTTAGATACACATTTTAATTATGTTTTCTCTGATGAAGTAATATTTCAGTATAATTCCTTCACAGTTATACAAAGTGCCTTAGCAACATCTCTTTGTTAAATGGTCTTAACATAGGTCAAGTGTTATTTAGGGATATTTCACCCCTTAGGCAAAGATTCTAAATGTGTTCATTGTTAAAAGTACAATAGCTAAAAGCAGTACTGCAACAATTAAAAAAAAAAAAAAAAAGAGACAAATCAAACAGATGGTCCAGTTAGAGAGAGGGAGTGGAGATGGTTGTATTACAAAGATGAAACCCAACAGCATAGGCACAGAGGAGAAAGTTTATATATGGAATACTATTGTCATAGAATCATAGAATCATAGAATCATTAAGGTTGGAAAAGACCTCTAAGATCATCGAGATCAACCGTCAACCCAACACCACCATGCCCACTAAACCATGTCCCTAAGCGCCTCATCTACACGTCTTTTAAATACCTCCAGGGATGGGGACTCAACCAATTCCCTGGGCAGCCTCTTCCAATGTTTCACCACTCTTTCAGTAAAGAAATTTTTCCTCACATCCAATCTAAACCTCCCCTGGCGCAACTTAAGGCCATTGTCCTGCCATTTTATCAACTTATCAGGTGAATCACTCATTAAAAAGCCAGAGTACTTTTGAGGAAGCAGTTATACTAGGTTATGAAATTACCTAAATAACTGATTAATGATCACAATATTAGAGACATAAGAATCAGAAGAAACTCACCAAATCTGCTGTCTAAAGTGGTAACTCCAGAAGGAAACTGCCCCTGACTAAATACAGCTTGATATTTGTTTGCTCAGATGTGTTCCTATTTGCATATTGGCAAAGCCAACAGCCACTAAAAAAACCCAAACCAAACCAAAAACAAAAACAAAAGGGGATAGAAAAGATGAAAATAAGACTAAATTTTCTCAGTTTTCCATTTCTAGATATTATCTTATTTACTTATATGTTCCCACTGAAATGCTTAAATCGTTTGGTTTCCCTTTTTTGTACTACACCATTTGGAAGATCCTTCAAAGTGTTTACTCCATATTTCCTTAAGAACGTTGTTCTAATTTTGGATTTAAATTTATTCATGGCCAATATATATCTATGTGAGTTTGTGCAGATATTCATTCAACTAAAATAGTTTTTCTCCGTCTTGTATATTTACCTCAAAATTTATTTATAGAGAGTTCATTAAATCCCCCCTTAATTTTATTTTGGCTAAACAGAACAAGCCCGGTTCTTTGGTGCATACAATAATATGCTGAGAGGGACTGCTGACACTAGATTATATTCATCCTATGCTTGCAGGGAAGATTGTGGTTTTTTTCCCTCTAATGCAGAATTTGATTTCTGAATGTAAATGGGGGTGGGGGTGTATTTTCCTCAAAAGCATTAGAGATTAGTCACATATATAGGTAGAAGTATCTCCCCTAAGATATATTCTATCAGTTACCTCCACCATGATGAACCATAGGATAACCATAAAAACATGCATTGATTCTCCTGGTTACAAATAATCGTTCCTTTGACTGCTGTGTGCTGTTAACAATTCCACCACTAAGGTGGTGGAAATGTTTTGAGCCAGGAAGTAAGTCTGAGTATAAATCAGGTTAGTAGGCTCCGTGAACTTGCCATTCTTCTCAGGATCCTCCTGGAGTTTTAGTTAATTTGATTAACAAATAAACTCTCTGGTACTTGACCCTTTCAGTGCTCTTGATCTATTATGCTATAGCTGTGGCTCTTCCTATGTGTGGCTTTTGGTCTTTCGTTACAGACCTAAAGGTTATTATACAAAATTGTGAAGTGACCCATCATGTTTTTCACATATGGACAATCATTTAAAATTGGACCAGAAGACCTAGCTGGTCCTCTCTATTTCTTTCATACTATGACTTGATGAGTTCCTTGCATATAACCACTAACATCTCTAGCAAATTTTCCAGGAGATATTAGGTCAAATGAGACTAGTCCAAAAACCTTCCAGAACTCAAACTTATTCGGGTGAATTATTATTGAGCACAGTACTAGAATGCCTGAGAAAGTTCTTTAGCTAAAAACATCACACTATAATTCTCTTTCTTTACCATTTTTTACTTATATAGGGCTGTGAAATTCAGAAAGCAAGTGTATTTAAAACGTAGGAATACATACAGATCTGTATGCTGTTGCTATTTCTCAGGGTCTACTTTAAGTTATGCTGTCATAAACCAAACAAATATCTGGTTACAGTGAAGATATGGCTTTCTATATAACATTTTCTACATAAAATAATAGCCAACCTGAAACGGGCAGAATTTGAGTTTGGTGTAGCTTTTGTCTACATAGCTATCCGTGTTATATATTGACCCTCCACCCAACTCCCCCTTCAAAAAAAACCCCATGCTACAGACATCTGGGTGAAACACAGTACAAGCAGAAATAATGCATAACACTCTGTTAGGCTAAATCATTGTCTCAGGTTTCTATTTACTCCCACATGAAGTCATTGCCATGTAAGCATTTGCTGTCTTAAGCCATTGAAAAGCAAAGTGTGTTCTATATTATATACAAATGTGAAGAGTTCAATAAGCAAATTAGCTAAGCTAAGTAAGAGTAGTTTTGAGGTTGCTAATGCAAAAGTTGTGTTTAAGAATTCCACCTATAAAGAACATTTAATTGATCGTTATATCAAGAAAAGGGCTCTTTTAAGTGGTACATAAATACTCAGTTGATTAAAATACAAAGTGCCTTTGAAGGACTTATTCATAACAAGCATCTAAGGCATCCTGATTTTATTGGGTTTTTTTAACCAATGCTGACGCAGATATGGTCTTCAGCTTGTATATTTTCCTCTGTGAAAACAATCGTAAAACTAAAGAAATACATTAAAATTGTCTCAGAAAATTGTGGACATATTTTGCCCTGATATTATTGGTAAATAAAAAATAAAACTTATTTGATGTAATTTATCTCACCTATTCTTAGATGCCTCCATAGTGAATATCTACTCCTAAGCTAATAATCTTGTGCTCCTTTTATACAGAGTAAAAGTAATTTAATTTGATGATTATTTGGACTGTTTTAAATATTGACTTTGGGATGAGAAAAACTGAGCCAAATGGGGTATCTAGATACCTATGTTTCATCAGCTATATCCTCCTTATAACGTCTGAAAAACATGCTTGACACAGAATAAAAATGTGCATACATGCAAAAGGTCTGCAGTGGACGTTCCTGTGCCCATTGTGTGACGAAAGCAGCCTGGGAATGGGAACCACCACTCTTGGGTATTCACAGCCAATGAAACTGTCACAGCATAAGGTTGTCTTGATACCCTGTAACATGTAGCCAAACCCTGGGGCATAAAACAGAGAGAAAACTGTGTGAATGTTCTCTCTGGAAGTTAAACTTATACACAAGGTACTTGTGAACTCATAACCAGTGAAAGCAGAACACAAAGTGAATGATTTTGCCTACATCCAAGGACTGGTTTGTTAAGAGATGTTAGGAGTGGTCACCTCCTCCTTTTTTCTTTTTTTTTTTTTTTAAAGTTTAAAGTGATGGTTAAACTATGGCATATATTTTTCTAGCTTATCCACAGCCAATGCCCTTCAGCTCTCTAGTAATACACTGTTTCTATGGGTATAATCTCTCCTTGTGGTTTCTGCTCAGTTAGCTCACCTCAGCTGGTGAACTGTGGCCTCTGTGGCATGTTACATCTGCTGTGTGATATTAACCATGTCACAAGCCAAATTTTCAAAAATGTCAAACAATTTTTCATCCCTCATTTTTTTGAATTCCTTATTTACAGGGCACTAAGAGCCTCATCTGCCCTAGAGGTGCTCTAGCGTTATTAGCTACAACATTATGACAAGATTCAAGCCCTCTGAAAGTGACTTAAGCTGGTCAATTTTTTTTTTTTTTTTATTTGAAAATATTGTTCTTAATCATTGCGGTCCATGTCTCCGTAAACACAATACCTTTGTAACTACGAAGGACAGAGTAAGAAAAAAGAAAAAAAAAAATGCTAGTTTTGGGAAGTACCCAGATAACACAGTGATACATAAACATAATGTTAAGGGCTGTTACAAGTGGCGACCACCTCCAGCAGCTCCAGGCCTGGGGACTCCTCCTGCCCAGGCTGAGAAATGCAGCTGATGCTGTCCCCTTTGCAAGTCCAACCAGCAGCAAAGCTGAGCACATATCCCAGACACACAGACACACAGAGGACACACACAGGTGTTGAGAGGTCAGAAGAAAAGGTTCATTTTGACCAACACATTGACTTAAACCCTGGTTAATGAGACAAATAATCGCAATGGACTATTTTATCCACAACCAAATTTCCTGAATAGAAAGATAGTGTCCAGAAACTGGAAAAATATAAATAGCATGGTCAAAATAATAAAGGGAGTTAAGTGCCACACATTTAATTTATTTCTCAGATTGCTCATATTCACTTTATTGACCAGAAAGGTGCAGCTGGTCAAGGGCTTTAATATTTTTTAAGCTCTCCATATTGATTTTTTTTTTTTTTTAATGTAGAATTGAGTTTTAGCTTAGATATTCTCTTCCTTGATAGCTAAGAAAAAAGAAAAAAAAAAATCTCTTTAAATAATGTTTGTTTTCTCATGGCTGTTAGTGGTTGGTAACACAGAGATATACACGCATAAAAGGAAAAATACTTAGTTAATTGCAGTGCACATAGTACACAGTTTAAAGGGGGTTTAGAGAAGAGTGGCTTTTTTGTTGCTGTTGTTTTTTCCTCTTAATGGAACATTTAGATAAAGACTAAATAGTTTAGCAATTGCTGGATTTGTGCTGGCACAAGTTGCATTGCAGTTAGGAGTGCTCTGGGACCCAGAAAGAAAGATAGTGAAGTTGCTCGATGAAAGAAGGTAGAGGTAATTGGATTTTTTAAGGTAAAACGAAACAAAGAATTCAGAAGTTTTTCTCATGGTTGTAGGTATTTTGTAGTAAGCCTTCCAAGCAAGTTATAAAGATCAAATATCTAAATGCAGTTAGCCTCTTGTAATAATCTGTGAAAATTTGTGGTTATTTTCATACAAAATTCAAGCATTTTTAATATGATATTTTTTTCATCTGCTGACAGATAACCCAACGTATCAATGGCTGCTCAGCATTTGCAAATGAATGCATTGAGTGTTTTTCTGGAGGGGAGCTGATCTGGAGGAAGGGAGAAAG
The DNA here is from genome assembly GCF_965638725.1 of Aptenodytes patagonicus. Taxonomy (NCBI): domain Eukaryota; kingdom Metazoa; phylum Chordata; class Aves; order Sphenisciformes; family Spheniscidae; genus Aptenodytes; species Aptenodytes patagonicus. The sequence continues at coordinate 187,371,587 of NC_134949.1, read as the reverse complement.
GAGGGGTAGGGAGGATGAGATTCTTGTAATGAAGTTGTGGTGCTAACGCTGAAAAGTTAAAGGTAAAATGTAACAGTTTGTCACAATTATGCTTCATATTGGCAGGTGTTCTGAACTTTCTGTTTGATAACTAGACATATAAATTTCAGTTCGTAAAGCTTTGCAGCCAATTTAAGGGCTCATTTATTTCCGTGACAGCAAGATATATATGCTGCCTGGCATAGTGGATGTCTGGGGCCAAATCCACCACTTTGTTGCTTGTGTGTCTCGTGGGAAGTAAATAGTAGCAATTTTTCAGCATAGGCATACCGGCACAAGGTGTTTAGCAAATAAATGAGCATAAGATGACCTGTGGTGTCCTGAAATTACTAAAATTCATGAATAATAAAATGATCTATAGATTGTTAGCAGAGGGCTATAGCAAGGGCTAATTTGCAGTCACTGAAGCTTTACAAGATAATTTGTAACTTTTGAAAATTTAATGACTTCATCAGTTTTTACCTATTTTTTTACCAATATAATTGTCTGAAAGCTAGCTTCAGCAGAGGTCTTCTGTCTAGATAAAATCACAATCACCTATATCATCACATTATGGGTACTTAACTGACTTCATCTGAAGAACTTTTCTTTCTTTCATGCCTACATTATGGTAACTACCAAAAATGTGTCTTTATCCTATGAAGACATATTTATCATTTTGTTAAACTTGTTAACATATGAAACAATTATAAGAAAATTATCAATTCAGTAATGCAAAGGGAAGAGGAATTTGAAAAAAAAAAAAAAAGATCTAGTGAGCAAACTGCAGTTCATTGGAAATAAGTGAAAGCACCCTGAAACAAGATCAAAGAAATCAGAAGGAAAATTAAAAGGCTTGGCACATAATATGCAAATTCTGTGGTTAAGGCTTTGAAAAGAAAAGAAGGGATGCATGACTTTGGGTCCTTGATCACACTTAATTTTATTTATTTATTTAGACTAGTCACCAACACATGCATACTGAAATAACCAAGAAAACAAGGACTGAAACCACAGTCATTCTCTCCTTCATTTGAACGGCTGATCACTTAATACTGTTATTTTGTTCTCCCAGTTTCAAATATTTTGGATTCTTTTCAATACATGACATCTTCACACTTGTCTCCTACATACACTACAGTTGGAGACAGCTTTGCGTTATCTTGGGTATTACTGCAGGAAAATTGGATGCAAGGCAATAATCAAGCATAGTTCAAACTGAAGAGTCTGGTTACATCCAGCACTGCAGGAGTACGCTTACTCCTGCAGATCATCACTAGTTTTTCAAATGGTGTCACTATTTTAGTTTATCTGAATTCTTTGTTTTACCTGTCTCGTGTATTTCCTTTACAAATTTAGAAAAAAATACAATCTTCACTGTATTTTTGTATGTCCCCCTTTCTACACATTGATGTCCACCCCTCAGTTATATAAAGATAACCATAGGTTGATTGTATCTCACCTAATGTCATATTTTTGAGAAAGAAAAATCCACCTATTACTACTGAAGCAATAGTCCCACACTAGGATTTAATGGGGACTAATACCTTTTAATATCAAATGTAAGTCTCAGAGGAATGTTCTGTCTGCAGTAATATACATTTCTATTGGTGGTGGTGGTCTAGGAAAGCAAAAATAGAAAATGGGAGCATCCTCTCTGTAATCTCTGCTTTCTTTAAAACACATTCTTAATTAAGGAAGTTGAATTTTGAAACCATTTAAAAAGGAAAGATAATTAACACTATTCTGTCAATGCAGAGAAGTAGTGACATTTGGCAGATACTTGAGGAGTACTTTCAGGGGATATTTACAATGAGAATATTAGAGAAAGAGAAAGTACAAATGAAATAGAACAATATCTGGAGAATACAATTTAAAGAAAAAAGTATTTAAAAGAGGAAAGGGAAAGATAAAATAAATGAAATGAGCAGCTAGTCTGCTTATTTTACAATTTTAATTGCTTTTTAACCTTTAGAATACATTTGAAGGCAAAAAAATGTAAAATATTAATTTATACAGGTTTTTTTTTTTTTTAAAGTAGTTATTCTCTGACAATACAGAACAAATTTCTCTTTCTAAAACATTCTTGAGTGATCATTGAAAATGTATGACTTAATAAGTACCTTTCCATGGAATATTTATATTGCTCTTCAAGTTGTATTTTTGAGGAAAAAAGAGAAGAAAATCATTCATTTGCAGCAATGAGTTTCCCTAGACAATGGACTTCCTGGATGAGACTTCACATAGGTAACCACAGTGACCTTGCTCTTTACAAAAGATGTCCATAATGTTTATTGTAATCAGAGCATACGGACCATCTAATTAGCCCCAGAGCTTCGGAGTTGGTGCTTAAAACACAGTAAGTGGGAATTGTTCCTTAAAAAGACCAACACAGATGGAATATCTGGGGACTATTTGTTTTGTTTTGTTTTGTTTTTTCCCCTTCTCAGTCAATAAGAAAATGTACCCTTCTGAGGTTTCTTGGGCAGGGCAGAGTGTCTAGAAAGAGAATAGATAAATAAATAAATAAATAAATAAATAAAGAAAGAAAGAAAGAAAGAAAGAAAGAAAGAAAGAAAGAAAGACTAGGGATCCTGATCATGCCACCTTTACTAGTCTGCTACTAAACCCCTTCACCCTCTCCCCGATTTCATCTTACCCTAGTCATGATTCACCAGGAAATAAAGCTGTCTGAGCTGAAGGTAGTATAAAAATAAAGCAGAAGTTTAATAGTGTTTTTACCTTGCACTGTTTTCCACTTTTTTCTCTGTATCCTTTTTTTTGTTCCTTCATGCTATGAATAGGCAGATTGAGTGCTATATCTTTTTTCAGTAGTAAAATCATTAATAATTTTTTTATAGCATTCTAACTATTTGATAGGTTAAACGTATCTGTGAATGCCCCAGAAAAGATTGGCCTCTTGCAGACACCGTAAGCCTGTCAGGGTGATATCAGGCAAAGACAGCGCACCTGAAATGCCTGAAAGCTTGAACATACCACTGACACACAGTGCTGGTTCTGCCTGTTTGGCACCCAGAAGGCTGAAACTCAATAAACATACGAGTCTCTGGAAATTACGTTTTCAGATCATACTAAGCTATAACATTGCTATATTTCTCTGATTGCATAAAGTGTTTCCTGAATTTGTAAGGCTGTTGGATAATTACATTCACTCTGAAATTGCATGGCAAAGCTTATATGCTCTGTAGGTAGAGAAACAGAAGTTAATATTATCTACCAGGATAAAGGAGACACTACTGCAGCACTGAGACTGTAGAATAAAGATACTCAATTTTTTTTATCATCTTAACACCTTGTGAAGTTCACCTGCTCATTCAATCTCCTTATCAAGGTCTAAAATGAAATAATCATCTTACTGTTGAAGGATAATATAGCACAGGCTTGATTATGTGATACATCTGTGATCTAAACCATTAAATCCATTTAATCAGTCACTGAATTTAACTTGAGACCCTGATCTAGGAGTGTTTTCTTCTATTGGGGACCATGGTATGTGTCTCCACCAGAATTTTGCCAAGGGTTACCTCTATACAGGTTGTCCTTAATGGCTTTCTTTGTGCTAAGCAGACTTTGCACTAACACAGCACTTTCTTTGCTCTATAGCAACGGTGTACATGCCAGCACCACAGCTATCCAAAAAGAAATACACTGTTCCTGCTCAATAACCTTCAAGCAGGGAGATGTGTAAACCTCACCAAACAGATGCATTAGACCTATTAATTCTCTGGTCTAGTATTTCTAATAGCCAGCATTCAAGCAAGTGAATTTAATGAGCTTAGTGCAGTAAGAGCAATTTCAGCTATTTTCACATATTTGAGTGCTATATTTCCTTGTTTCACCATTTTAGTAAATCTCATTAAAACCACACAGACACAGTTAACTTTTTCAAATAGCTACTCTTTTCAGAACTGTAGGAAATAAGTGAAATTAGCGAAGTATTCTGAGAACAGCTTGGCACTGCCCTTGAACTGAAACTTTTTTTGTTTATATATGTCTGAGTAAGGCTCACTGGATTAGATCCTGAATTACACTGTTGTTATGTTTAAGGCTATTATATATGTGCTTTATACACAAATTAATTTAAAAAGTCCTTCTTTTTACCTGATTTTTTTTAAGCAGAAAGTAACTGAAAATGTAATGCTATTTCTTTAATATCTGAATGTTGGTGAGGTTTTTTCCGGTCACTTAAGAATCTGACAACTAAATGCTAAAGCTATAAACAGAGCCAGGAAGTCTGATTAAACTTTGCAGATGAAATCTTCCATCATAACTATAGGTACTTGGAGAATTAGTCATTTTAATAAGCTCAACTAAATTGTATAGGCGAAATAGGTATTTTAAGAACGTAGCATTTTGTACAAGCTTCCACATACACTGTTTGTGCAAATCAAACAAAAAAAACTCTTATGTAGTACGACACAAGCATCTCTGGGTGACAATCTTTATCTGAGGAAGTCTAAGGATTTATACAACAGAAGAGTTGCATGGATGCAGTAGTTTAATGATGCAACAAAAAGCTGTGTAGACAAATACCAAGATCATTAACCTTCCATCTTCTCAGACTATAGGCAGATTCACAAATTAAAACAAAAGCAGACATAGATTTTAAAAATTTCAAGAGATCTTTTTCCAAAAAATTGTTTTCTATTTAGATCCTCCATGATACAAATGACAAAAAAATCCACTAATGTCTACAACTGACACAAGATACTGAACTGTTCTGGCAAGAAAGAGAAATACTGTCTAGCTGGTCATACCTATACTGGTGACTCTGCCAGCACTTCCCATATATGGGATCTGAAGATGTATCTGCCCATCTTCTGATTTCAGCCTCACTCTGTGAGATCCAACAGCAACTTTGCTGGAAAGCCAGGTGCATGTGGTGGAAGATATGGTGGTTCCATAGTAGTCGTTGCTATCACACATGGCCAAAGATCAGTCTGGGATGCTTGGGGAAGGGGAAGAAGAAGGTTCCCTACTTATTCTAGTTGTTGAAATGGCAATAGCGATACACATATGGAAAACATTTATAAGAAACACACAAAGTTCTTTTTTTTTTTCTTTTCCTTTTACCTTGTTTTATCAGACATTGCATCACTTCCGTGTTTAATCTATATTACAGTCATTTGTTTTCTGTTTTAGTAATAATCTCAGTGTATGTCTTCACCATAGACATTGAAAGCACAGCATTAATATTGCAGAAAAATGTTTTGTAAATTAACTGATATGACACCCACAGCCACGACAGTTGCCTTAGGCTGTAAATCTTCCCAAGAATCAGGGTAGATACTTAAATGATTAATCCAAGCTAAACTTCATGTTACTTTGTGTAACATCCTACTACTATCACACTGTTGTGGCTGCAAAACGTAAGCAAGGCATACTTCATTAGTCACTGGGTTTGAATGGATAAAAGACTGTCAGGCAGATTACATTCAAATAAGTAATACTTCCAGTAATTTTTCAGGACTATGTGAGCAATCCTTTGGATAAAAAAAAAAAAAAAAAAGGTACTTTTGATAGATAGTATTATAATAATACAGTAATTAAATATTTATACTTCAATAATTTGGGGGAACTCACCCTTATAAATAATTATCTTATTTAAAACAAATATACTGTTTGCCATTACATTATTGAAATGCAATTTCAGACTTCCGCTACAGAATTTTGTATTCTGAGTTACTCCTAATTGTGACTGCAAACAGTCTTTTAACGTATCTTTGGCTGCATGCCTCTATCTGCAGCAATTAATGGCCACAAACCCCAGATAACTGTGCAAAAGGTGTTTGTACCAACACAGCGGGTATGGACAGCTTTTGCTAGAACTGGCAGCTCTGCTGAGAAGTCACAGTAGCTATTGTGTTTCAGGACTACAGGTTTATATTTTGAATCACACAGTACAGCTTTTGGTTCCATTCATGGACTGCAGTCCATTGTACTATGTAGTCTGTATAAGAGCTTTGAATCAAACAAGCCAAGAAATAAGAAGGAGAAGTGACTAAAGAGAAAGACATAGTTTTTAATTAAAATGAGAGGCAGCCAGTTTGGCACCATTATGTGTTGCAGTAAGAACCACAGTGAGAATCACAGTCTATTTTTGTTCTGATGCTGACTGACGCCTCCTATGATCTCAGCCAAATTAATTAGGGCCTAATTCTGTCAACTTTAGTCACAGTGATTAATTCTTTACTCAGTGAGTAATCCCATATATATCAGAAAGTTGGGAAGTATGCTGAATCTTTCACGAATAGCAGGAGGCTGAAGCCGCTCAAAAATTGATCCCTTTCAGTATGAAATGTATCTCACTGACTTCCCTCTAATCACCAAAAAAGCTCTGTGTACAGAACTGCAATGGTAGTTGAAAGAACCAGTTATTTTTTTGCTGGGTGGTTTCAAAATTTGCTACATCTGTCCAATAGTGTTAATATTGGCCTTGGATTTAAGATATTTGTAAATTATATCATCCTACAGGTTACATGACTGCAGAGCACAATTTATGTCAGGGAGCTGTCAAATCTGGTAGCCTGATAGAGGCAAGGCTACTGCAGCAGCCCCATGCCTCCAGGTCCAACTAGTAGTGAGGCTAGGCATGTATTCCCAGTAGGCACATGCACACAAAGCACAGACATACACCACATTATATACACAGCTGGACACACAGATCAACACAGACGGAAACATTCATCACTCACAGACACAAGCAGCACCAAAAGCATCATCCTGTTACTCTCTCTGGCTATATATGTGTGTGTATGTATACACATATATATATATGTACCTGGTGGATCCCTCCAGCAGCTGAGCTCACCCAGTCTGCTCTTGGATCCCAGTCTCTCCAGCTGCTAACACCTGGACATACAAGCCCCCAAGGCCACAGTCCTGCTCCAGTTGCTGGTACAGACCATTGCACGCGCACACACACACAAAGACACACATACAAGCAGAAATCCAAATCAACTGCCAGCCCCCATGGTCCCTCCAGCAGCTCTCTGGGACTCCCCTGGTCCCTCTGATAACCAGTTTCTGCTGTGGTCTTACCCTTAGAGACACACACACTTGCCTGGCTCTCAGGTCACTTCACCTACTCAACCGGCTTGTTTGGCTTGGTCTTCACTAACGATCACACACACACCCCCGTACTTGCCCCAGTTGTTGGTACCATGAACACATACGGGCCTCTGACCGCTGATCTGACTCAAGTTGCTGGCACTTAGGCCCCCATACAGACTCATGCACACAGAATAGAGATCCCCTCACCCAGGAAAGAGTTAGAAGGGAATTTAACAAGAAGATAAAAAGACTGCGTTGATCAGGGGCAGGACATGGCTGAAAACTGTACAGACCAGCTAGCAATTTACATTAAAATGGCCCTTTTTATCCCATTACCAGCCTATTTTTATCCCATTACCAGCCTATTTTCCCATGCTTGTTCCTCCCCAGATCACCTAGATCTATTCCTCTATCCCTTTTCTGGCCTTTGGTTCCTCCTCTAAACATCCCATAATAAGTCTTGTGAAATCCCAAAGGCTCTTCCCCTGCATCCCATAATTTGTTGCAAAACCCCTAGGTAGTGACCCCCCTCACTCTGTAAAATCATGGGAGAGCAGCTTCCTTTGACTCATGGGATGGGTGTCAACTCTGGACTGCGGGGTAAGGTTCTCTGGGACATCCCCAGAGGGACAGAATGTCCCTTCCTCCAGGTCTTTAACTTGGGTTCCCACTTGCCATTGGGCTCCTGCGTTCCTCTGAGCTTGTGCAGATGGGCCTGTCATGGGCTGATGGGTCCTATGACGGGTCTGGGAGTAGCCCAGCAGGGAATTATTTGGGATCCCCCTCCTGCTTCTGTTCCTCTAGGCTCCCTTGTGTACATGGAGATGAGCTTTTTAGCAGACAACCTAAAAATTGGTTCTTGAATGTGATGTTGTTCCCTACATAATTGTAGCACCCATTCTTTAACATTTAGGGAATATAGACTGAAAAAGCTGTGAAAAAAAAAAAAAGGACAAAAAGACAGAAATGGTATAAGTGGGTGAGGAATGCAAACTAAGTGTAACCGAGGAACCTTGAAAAGTATAGCATACAAGTTAGAGTAGCCTTGGATGACTCAAACTTTTGTATTTAGCATTTATATAGTCAATAACCTCAATTGACATTGACCTTGGGAGCAAAATGGGGCAATATTTTCACTTGGGTGAACTGTTATTGGAGAGTTTCTCTAGTGTATTAGGCACAAACATGCATTCCATCAACATCAAGTGCATGCTATCTTTTTCATCAATTTTCTTTTATTTTGTTCTAACATTGTTACTGTGGTCAGTACAGGGAAAAAAATTACTTTGTCTAAGCGTTAACTTCATCTCTGGCATAATACTATTGAAATCAACTGACTTTGCTCTATTTTTTCTTTGCAGGAAGCTCTGGACATTTATTTTACTGGTAATAAAATAGACCATATCACTTAAAAAAAAAAAAAAAAAGGGTTACTTTATTGTTATTATTTTTAGATTGTAAGATTAATTTATTTTTAATTTTCAGGAGTGAATCTTCAGTTTAAAAGCTTCTAAGTGCAGTCTGAAATGTTATAGATAAAATGCAACTAGTATGCATATCCAGCTGATCTGCCAATAAGAAGGAGCATTGATGGACTGTCCTAAATACATGACTTTTACTGTGTTATAATGCAAAATGAGGGACTGACAGTAGTGGTACTGACCATCCAAACAGACACATACATCAGTTGATAGGAGTTAAGAGAGACCAGCCAAACCAGAAAGATGGTGGCTGTGTTGCAGATTACACAGCAACTGGGTTTGCTCTGCTTGCTCTACCAGGAAGGACAGAAGTTTTTTTTTGAGCCCACTGTTAGAACCTAGTTCTAGAATACAATGAAATTGCAACCAGATCTTTGATTGCTCTTAAGACCTAAGATTTCATTTCAAGTTTCCACTTCATTACAGGAAAAAACATTCATGCCCACAGAAATTAGTTCCCCTGCAGTGCTGATTCAGCTATGCATGGAAATGTTTGAGAAGAAATGTTATCTGCTCCTTTTCTTCTGAAACTCTTTATCTGCCCACCACCCTCCTTAAAGCCGGAAGAAAGCAAAAGGAAAACAGTGTTACTATACTTACTGGAATTAAGGTAAAAATAGATGCTGCTGAAGGGAAGAAAGAAGGGACATGTCTAACTGGAGCAGTTGTCCATGTTTCACTCAAATTGGGTTCACTAACTCCATTGTCTTTCATGTGGACATCTGCAAATAACCATATTCATTTAGTTTGTGTTTACATATTTACCAGTAGCATTTCGGGAAAGCATCACTCAAAAGAAAAGAAAAAACAGGTTAATATACAATCAATTGTTTGTATATCTTGATGTGAAGAGAAGAAAAAAGAAATAGAAAAGTAAAACAGAAAAAACACAAAACATGGGGAAGAGATATTATGATCCTAAAAAAGGTCTATAGCTTTCCAGTATATACTATTGAATCTAACAGGGAGAAAGTCAATATATGTGAAGCAATGGTAACAAATTTGTAGAGATTTCATTAATGTTCCAATTTACTTTTCATATTTTGGAGATGCCCACAGGCATCAGGAAAAGGCCCTTTTATTGTGTGTAGACTTATGCCTTGAAGCTGTCTCCCCCAGAGCTGCAAAATAGAACAGTATTCTTTATCTTGATCAGAATGAGCTTTATACTCATGGGAATGTTGTCAGCATGGGCTCTTTTTCTGATTTTAAGACTGATAACTGACCATTTCTTTTTTGCAATAGCTTCAATATCTCCACAAAAGTAATTATATACCTTTACATCTCCAAGAAAACTCTATTACAGGTTTTACCTTAGTGAAGCTAACTCAGAAACAGTAAAAAATAGAAATACTAGCACACTTAAGGGTCCCATAATGAATATAGGCTACCAGAAGTTGAAAACATATTTAGGTAGGTTTTAACATGTTGGATGCTGGGTAAGAAGAATTTGGTATGAGGGGAGACAGAAACCATGCAATTCATAGATATCTGTGAGGGATAGAACAAGTGTGGGACAACTGGCAAACTAGCTATTTGGAAATTATAAGCACGGCAAATTAAAAATGAAATTACATCCCTTACATGAAAAAAATATTTTTATAATACCCTTATATACCTCCCTCCTTCAGGAAGGTTTTGCTTTATTTTTGACGTATGTCTTTGACCAGGCAAGGATTCTTTTTGTCTCTTCTGAAGAACTGTCTCATTTCCCATTTTTTCTTTATGTCTCTGATAGTTGCTTTATGTCCACAGTGTGTCTACTAATGATCAGATCAGTTTGATATACCTAGTGATTTAACTGTCCCAAAGCCAGATACAAGAGGCATCGTGGTCCTGATATCCTTTTCAGGCAGTCACAGTATCTCAAGCATACTAAAGTTCCATGGTTCATGGCTTTGCTATGATGATCTATATTGCTCCTGTGCTTTTTCATAAACACTAAAGAAAAAAGCTAAAGAGAAAAAAAAAAAAAAAGAATAGTCACTCTGTAATTTCCTTTCGTATCAAGGAAGTAGAATATTTTAATAAACATCTGTTCACAGCTAAAGGTAACTTTATTAACCTTCTCTTTAAAACACTTGCTTCCCAGTCTTTATATTTTGAATACTGCTTCTCCAAGATCTTTCTTCTTTTAATCTGTCATCTCTTCGAGAATCCTCTCTACTCTTTTTCCTGTCCTTGGTCAATGTCTTTTTATTTTATTCCTGCTCTCCCTTTATTTCTCTCAATTTACTACTCACAAGCATATCTCGGGGGGGGGGGGGGGGGGAGGGGGGAAGGGGGGGGGGTAAAAAAAAAAAGTCTTGCTGTTACTATTGCCATGGCATGAGAGAGAATAAGAGCAACAAAGAGATATTGTTTTTCCTTCACTTTCTCTACTACTCTTTTTCATATTATTAGGATTTAATAGATTCTACCATCTATTCAAGCAATACATAGAACAATGTTTTTCTTTTCTAATACAAAAAATAAGGACAAAACCTTATAACAAAAGAGCTCAGTAGAAGCCTGACAGGATTCAGGTTCAGTCCTCACTTCCAGTTTTGAGAAGGGTTCCCAGATGTTGGGATTTCTTATTTGCTTAGCCTATGTCCCAAGGCCAAGGGATTGTGCTTATGTACACCGCTCTCCTCCATCCTTCACATCCTTATAAAACCTGACAGGAGCTGCAGCAATCAGTCATTTTCAGTTCTTGGGTTCTCACTCCTTAATCAGCTCAGACATAGCAAAAGCTTCTCAAGCACAGAGATGGGTTCCATCAATGAATTGTCAGCAAGGGCTCCCAGACCTCAAAAGTTTTGGACTCACCCCAAGCCAGGAGTTCCTGATGGTTACAGAACTAGGATATCTCCCAACTGTCTGTATTTTAGCAGTAATAAAACAGTCTGTTTCAATTTTTCAACCATTAAGGTAGAAAAAATTCTGTGGAGATCTTAAAAAATAATCTGTTTACATGTGTCTGTAACCATATGGTACTAATCCCTCCTTACACTAAACTTTTCACATCTGTGCTTTAGGAAACTGATTGAAATAGTGTGCTGTGATTTAGCTGGCAAGGGATTTTTGAAGGTGGTTCTGTGATTTGGGAGCATACAAATACCAGAGAAAATTATTCATATTTATACAATGTAGAAGCCGCAAAAGACTTCTGCTCCTAAAATGCATAGTGCTTTTGAACATTCCCATTAAAGACAGACATTAAATAAGGGGAGGAGGGTTTAATGTCTTGTTAAAACAAGCTTTGGTAAAATTGAAAATCTACTCTTAAAGGGAGAGACAAAGAAAGAAGAGAGATGTTTCAGCTGATAATAACTAATTCCACTGAAATCATTGACATTCTAATAGTTGTCACAGATGGAGTGATGCACTTCACTCATGAGAGAGAAGCAGCAATATGTTTATTGATATAAAACAGTGACTTAACAAAGTTTGATAGTAAATGCAACAGTGGTTTAAAAAGATTCGATGGCAAGGTACACTTAATTATTTACTGCATAGAGGACAGGGTCAGACAAAACTGTTAGGAAGATCCTCCCATTGAGTCACAAGGTTCAGAGAGGACCCCCTTGAATTTTAAACTCCTTCCCTTAGAGGAGTATAGGTGCGGCTGGATCCAAACTTAGTCCCAAACTTGGTCAATGGTTTATGTCTAAAGGATTATATGTGCACAATCACAGATATAATCTTAGCAAAGCTTACAAAGTTTAGCAAGCTATTAGTCACTTGCTGAGGATCTGTTGCAGCAAGGAATCTCTCAGTATTGAGAATAAGGGATCTCTGCAGCAGGCATAACCTTGAGAGGCGTCCCCACTCAAGGGGAGATCCTGTTGTGCAGCTTTTTGCCGTGCAGCGGAGATCAAAGGGCTCTTGGGCTGCTCACTATTTATGGGGGTAAGATGATTGACTCATGGTCAAATTTGCATACCGACCACAGGTTTTAGTTTCTTCCAAATTTGGCTTGAGTTGGACATTGACCAGCAGCGTGGTTAAGTGGGCGCATTGCTCACATTAGCCCTTGGCTATTGTGTTGTTATCTGTCTCCTGAATCCACTTTGAGAGGGATGCAGCCATCACAACTAGACACATCCATTAGGACCGCACTGGTGGTTATCACTTGAGCAGGGTTACAGGAGATAAAGGTGAGGTTGTGGAGGGGAGCACGCCGTCACAATAGTAAAAGGGATTTGTTTTAAAAACTCTTTCCATTTCTTCTCCTGTTTTCTGTCATTCAGTTCATTAAAGTCTACACATTTCTCTTTTCTGTACCAATGTGGGGCACTTCAGCATCAGTCCAAGCATTGATTCTTTAGACAAAAAGCATCTTGTTGGCATCTGTACATGTACAGAGCCCTGTAGAATTTGGGCACAGTCCCTGACTCAGGCTACAGAGTGCTGCCACAAACTTGGTGAGAAGTGACAGCATGCTGTGAAAAGCTGTAACTACAAACTGCAAAGAGTTAATCTGGCAAACAATCTCTTGTTACTAGCACTTGACTTAGGATGGGCATACACTTATAGAACTGTGAACATATTCCTCGTCATAAGGATTTCAGTTATCTGTAGGCTTTCTGACAAAAGTAAACAATTAAAAAACCTCCTCAATTGAATTGATTTCTACTAACTCTGTATATCTATATGACAAACTCCAAATAATTTAGCCTTTGAAGCTGCTGGAGGGTAATAGATACTTTTAATATGTGATTTATTACACTCTGAAGTAGACATGCAAGCTGACTGTTCCCAGGGAATCTTCTTTTCAACTGCTGCAATAGAGCATGTTACAGATCCTACAGTTGGGTGAGATAAATCCCTCTGTCTAATTCCACTCTTGGACATATGGAAGGGCATGGAAAGGAATATAAAGTATTTGGTCAAATCACTACAAACAGCCATTATTCATCATTACATATATAAAAGTTTTTTTATTCCTCAAGTATCTTAGTCTGGTTAAACTGTAACAGTCTTAGGTGACTAAAGCAGTGCTACCTAAATTAACTCTGAGCATACTGTAGCAAGAAAATCCAAGTGGATGAATTGTTTTCTATTATTCTGCAAAAATTAATATCCTCTATTGATTACTTATTTTAATGGAAGTAACGTTACTAAAGTACAGTGCTGCAACACTACTTATTTTGAATTAAATATCTTTGGTACACTATATAATTTATTCTTCATAAATGTTCCGTAGTTCCTCATTGTGATCAACATGTGAGGAAAACAATCTAATAATATTCTGAAACTGTAGTGTCTGTAGTCAATATTAAAATACAGAAACATGTTTAGAGGCATAGATGAATGAAGGATGGAAAATAGTGTAACAGGTTTAAACCAACCTTGTTAATACACTGCAGTGAGTAATGCATGCTCCACATCATAGGAGTAGTGGAGGCCTGGTGGCTGTGCAGCCCTGACATCTGGTCTGTGGTTTTGTCCATCCCTGGATGCATTTTTTACAGATTTCAGTGGGGTTTTTTTAGATCTCATACGCTAGTATTTAGTAAGAAGAGATAATTCTAAATAACAAAACTCCCAAAGCACAGATGGTATTAGAAAAACATTAATATTTGAAGTAATGCCCTGGTCCTAAAATTAAAGCAGTATAAAAAAAATTCTGAAAACTGTTTTGTTGCTTTCTTTTCCTTTTGCTTTTATGTTGTGGGAAACATATATTCCAAAGTAATTAGAAAAAGGCAAAGTTTCAAAAGTGTTATGAAATATGCTGGAAAATAAAGCGGATATAAGAGAAACCTGAATATTCTGAAAATAAATGCTCAGAAACAACAACGAATAAAGCTAATAGGTGAAAACACCAGGTATGCATTTGCCAAGGGAGGGTATTTGAATGGGAGGAAAATCTCACATTTTGGCTCCATTTTCATTAGTCTCTCTCTTTTGTATTTTACTTTCCTTTGTTTCTTCATTGTTTTTTTTTGCACAGAATGCTGTGGGACAGTATGCAACAGTTCTTGTAAACTAGATTTTTGCTGATTTGCTGCTGGATGTTGTGAATTTTGTGTATTGCAGTCATTATGTTTCCATGCTAATATCCTACCTATAAAAATCCTGTTACTTTTAAAATAAATAGAATAAAGCATATTAGATAATAGTGGTATATTTCATCAAGCATATTTAATATGGTCATAAACAGAACTGCTGAATTAAAACAAAAGTAAACCTGCTAGTACAAACTTCATATACACAAGCATCATGTTAAATGCAGGCATATGCAATTGCATACAATTAAAACCACTCTTACGAGAAGAAAATTAGGAGGGGTTGTAAAATCATCATGCTTTGTTGCAAGAATAAGGTTTGCCAGAGAACACTGGAAGAGAAGGGGAGCTGTGGCACATCTGGGAGAAGGTGCAGCATATAATTTCACCGTGGCCAGTCATCTTGACCTGTTGCATCCCTTTAGAAGTGGTTAACCACAGAAGATATTAGTAAATAATTGTCTCTGCATGAACAGGAATATAATTTTGGAAAGTATATGGTTTTATTCCTTTCAGATCTTGTCCACGGTTATTCCTTTTCACAATGTACACCCTTTTTTTGGTCCCTAGTCAGAAAAAGCCTGAAGTGCATTTCGGTTTCATACTGGAGAGTAGACAGGGTCTAATTCTCACAGCTGGGTGATAAAGCTGCAAGGAGACTAACAGAGGAGGAAGGACTGATCAGGCATTCAGCACTTGTTATCTGCCTCACTGGCATCTTTAGAGGCCTTAACTGCACACACTGAAGTAAGAGAAATTCCAAAGCTCTTCTGCTCACACTGTCATTGCATTGGTCATCTGCTATTAAGCTTTCCAGCATCTGTTATCTATTAGTGGATGGGGTGTTCATGAGACTTGGTGAGAGCATATTCTTGTCCTTACTCAGCTCAGCTTTAACCATGTAATTTCTGCACTCAAAATGAGAAAAAGTCCTAGAATTTAGTGTCTGAGCCTTTTGAAATTGCCTTCCATATAAACTAAATATGAACTACACTGTTCCAGGACAAAGTGATGCTGAGAATCTAAGCTATTACGCACTGTTCTCTCTGAGTGTCTGCTTTCTTGAATACCTATAGAAATTCTATAACCTCCTGTCAGATCTGCCATTGGAATAATCAAGAGCTCCCATTCAGAAAGATTTGTTTGTCCTTAGTGGCTGGAGCACGTTAGCTTCAAGGTCACCAGTTCTCTCCCATCCAGTTCTGTATTAGATGCTCTATATTCTGATTTTGGAAGCGGACTAGAAATAAGGAAGTTAAAAAATAGATCTGTGCTATGATTGCATTATTTACCACAAAAATAGATTAGCGTTTTGATTTTTCTTCTCATGTGTAGTAATTGTTGAGTCTGCTTCATTCAGCCCTCAGAAACCGATAGACAAGTTCTAGGGTGTTCCAGGTATTTTCACCACTAAATAGAATGTTAGCCTCATCTGAATCTTTCTTAGATATCCCCCCACATCCCCAGCCCTACAAAGCACCAAATCTGTAAGTCATTGTTACACTTCAAGTAACAGAGAAGCTTTCATGGATCCATTAGACTCTAATTAGGAGTAAGTAATAAATGATACAGAACCAGGGAATTCTCATATATACTAACCCCCTAGAAAAATTAGTGGGATGTCATGAAAAATAGTGTCTAACACTGAAGAAAAATAGATGCAGTGATACAGAAGAAAACAATGACTTTCAGGAAGAACTTTTGTCTGTTTTTAATTCAAAGAAAAGAAAGAATAAATGCATGTTAGATAACATGACAACAAGAACAAAGAAATAACTCAGAGAGAAAAGAAGTAACAGAAAGGAATTAGGTCAGTTAATAAATGAAGGAGCTGAAATTAATCCTGAATAAAAAATTGCCTGAATGCTGATGCTTTTTTCTTTTCCTTAAATAATCTGTTTTCAGCAGGAAAACTAAAAGAGAAGTGTTGATATGATTAGGAATATCATGAAGATTTATTACAAAGAAGACTGGAGATATGAGCATAGGCAGCACTTGGGAAAGATTAACATATAAACATTGATCTATCTGAAAAGATTCATGGACCAGACTTCTGAAGGAACCCACTATTTACAGTTCCCATTTAGGTGCCTGGACATTTAACAGACCATGACCCTATCAAAGCAGTTATGTGAATAACCAAGTATCTCGATGTTCAGCATACATGTGCCACAATGACATCAACTGCCTCAGATCACTGAACTCCTCTGAAAAAATGAACACTTCATGTAGGTGAAAAAAAATGGGACTTTAGCTATCTTTGAAAATCTAGCTTTTGGAGGATAATTTAGAATCATAGAATCATAGAATAGTTTGGATTGGAAGGGACCTCTAAAGGTCATCTAGTCCAACCTACCTGCCGTGGGCAGGGACATCTTCAACTAGATCAGGTTGCTCAGAGCCCCGTCCAACCTGACCTTGAAGGTTTCCAGGGATGGGGCATCCACCAACTCTCTGGGCAACCTGTGCCAGTGTTTCACCACCGTCATCAGCATAAAAAATTTCTTCCTTCTATCTAGTCTAAATCTACCCCCCTTTAGTTTAAAGCCATTCCCCCTTGTCCTGTCACAACAGGCCCTAATAAAAAGTCTGCTGCCATCTTTTTTATAAGCCCCCTTTCAGTACTGATAGGCTGCAATGAGGTCTCCCCAAAGCCTTCTCTTCTCTAGGTTGAACAATCCCAACTCTCTCAGCCTTTCTTCAGAGGAGAGGTGTTCCTTCCCCCTGATCATTTTCGTGGCCCTCCTCTGGACCCGCTCCAACAGGTCCGTGTCTTTCTTCTGCTGAGGGCTCTAGAGCTGGACACAGGACTCCAGGTGGGGTCTCACCAGAGCAGAGGAGAGGGGCAGAATCCCCTCCCTTGACCTGCTGGCCACGCTTCTTTGGATGCAGCCCAGGATACGGTTGGCCTTCTGGGCTGCGAGTGCACATTGCTGGTTCATGTCCAGATTATCATCCACCAGTACCCCCAAGTCCTTCTCGGCAGGGCTGCTCTCAATCCCTTCATCCCCCAGCCTGTATTGATACCGGGGCTTGCCCCAACCCAGGTGCAGGACCTTGCACTTGGCCTTGTTGAACGTCATGAGGTTCACATGGGACCACTACTCGAGCTTGTCCAGGTCTCCTCTGGATGGCATCCCGTCCCTCTGGTGTGTCGACCGCACCACTCAGCTTGGTGTCCTCTGCAACTTGCTGACGGTGCACTCGATCCCACTGTCCATGCCATTGATGAAGATATTAAACAGTACCGGTCCCAATACGGACCCCTGTGGGATGCCACTCATCACCAACTTCCATCTGAACATTGAAGTTTATGAATTTGAAGTTTATGAATTGTGAATTAATAACTTTGTCAAGCTTTTCAACTTTAAAACTAGATGATGAAAAGACAAAAATATGTATTTCAAATTTAACAAAACATTTGTTTAAATGCTACAATTGGAAGCCTTGATTTTCTCTCTCATATGTGGCCAGAAAGTTTTGAAAAAAATTAAGTTTTTGTGACAGGGATGTGCAAAGGTATGCTGACAGCTATCCTCATGTTTTTGAATGCCACTGACAACTTAAAGGCCAAAGTCAAGTTGCAAAAAGAGATGGAAATATCTAAGCAGCTTGAGAAAGCCTTAATAACACTTGTTAACTCTGATATTATAGAGGCAACGGCAGCATTGCATGTCCAGGTCTGTTCAATGAATGTATTCAGGAACATAGTTTCTGAACTGTACCAGATCTATCCTTTCATTCATTCTCTTAATGCTACATTCATTCCTTAAGTATACATAACCACTATGCAAGTATGTATACACATACGCATACACGAACATTCTCAGTGCATCTTTTACTCCTACCTATTTACAAACACCAGTACTTCACAAATATTTTTGCAACTTGAGAAAGGGTAACAGAATGGATCCCTCAGATGTTGGGTTTGATGTTGACTTTCAAACGTTTTCAATTATGAATCTTAAGGTCTCTCTAAAATGGCTGAAGGATCATAACAAAATAGTTCCAATGTCCATGAAACAATTTCAGACAATTTATTAACACAAGCCTGCACAGCTCTAAGATGGCAACACCATTTCCTTTCTGGTGTTTGCTGTTATCAAGCCAGATCAAAACATAGACAGAACAAATGTATAACTGTCCGAGCCCGTTCATCTAGATACAGTCAGTTACCTCTGGAGGGCTTGTATTTACAGACCTGAGACAAACTGCTGTGTCCTCAACTACTGGGAACAATGAGGTAGTAAACCAAACTGCCACTCAATAAATAATTTAGGATTTTTTATTAATTTCTGAATCTCTCGCTATCAGAGGAAAATGAAAGCAAACTGGAAAGAATTCATAGAATAACTGAAAAAGTTTTCAGAAGGCTAGATGGATTGATTCCCAAAAGGAGATTAAATAAACACAATAAACTTAATATGTATACAATTGCTTCATTAAACAAAAAATGAGAGTGCATAAATATAATATTTAGATGTTTTTATACCATTAACACAGAAAAATTAAGAATAATATTACATAGTAAAAGAGAATATGTCTTAAAGAAATAGAGTGGAATTAAGAAAAGGAAAAAAAAAAAAAAGAACAATTTTAAGGAAATCTTCTGTTGCAATAAGGCCTATTAACCAGTGGAATGTTTTTTAATGATAAAACTTCCATTATGTGCTAATACCAGGTAGACAAAGAAACTGAATACTGAATGGAATATGTTAGACTAATCTGAGGTTCAGTTCTGCCGCACTCAATCATAGTACTGATTTAGTAACAGCCAAATGGACTGGATGACTGTAACAAATTTCAGGTACTTTAATAATTGCCACTTTGGCATTTGGTTATGAGATTATCTAATACTGTGTGGCTACTCATATACTACAAGAACTTGAAGGACCTTTCTGATATTTGTCTAGAGTTTTACTTTTTTACCATGAAAATCAACCTGGTTACAGACAATTTTGAGCAACATGCCAAGACAGTGAAATTTCTAAAAGAAGGTAAGGTGATCTGTTCAATTGTCTTAAATGAAAAAAAAAAAAAAAAAAAGAGAAAAAAAGAAAAAAAAATATTCTACAGTATGGTTAGCAGATACTAAATAAACATAAAGAGAAAGCAAAAAGCTTCTGAGAATGGGAAGATGGAGGTTTGGCAGTCTGTTGCAAAGTATATAATCACTTTCAGCTGAAACGATTCTAATATACCGTTTTGATTCATTTTTCCAATGATATACCTATACCGCAGTAGTAACTTCAGCATAGAATATTACAATTACAGCATATAATATTTGAGACACACTCAAAATTCACTTGAAAATGACAGCTGGTGCAGAATTAAGTTTTTCATTTTCTAAGTGGAGCAAAATATTGCATGCATTACACTGGTTTCTTATTTACTACTACACGCATTTCATAGCCTTTTGCTTCTGAAGTCCCAGATGAAGTGACATGTAACTTCCAGATAGACTAATCCTCACCATTTTATTTACTGTTACCTCTAAGCAGCTTTCCAACATTCTTCATGATTTCTCCAAAAATAATAGTTCTGAATATTGAGGAAAGTTCCTGATGTAAAACTTTTCTGAGATTATCACTGTAGACCATTCTTTTTCGGTGCTATATTCTGGAATTCATGTTTCACTCAACATGAGTCTAGAGAATTGAAAATAGAAATGAAGCAATGATGCTAATAGCAGAGTTTTATTCTCAACCATTTTTCCACCTCAAATATTTTTTGCAGGTTAAGGTTTTAAATAAGACAAAGACCGGAAGCTGATTTTCATAGAATGACAGAATGATTGAGGTTGGAAGGGACCTCTGAAGGTCACCACCTGGTTCAACACCCCTTCTCAAGCAGAGCCATCTATAGCTGGTTGATCAGGACCATGTCCAGACAGCTTTTGAGTATCTCCAAGGATGGAGTATCCACAACCTCCCTGGGCAACCTGTGCCGGTGCTCAGTCATCCTCACAGTAAAAAAAATGTTTCCTCATGTTCAGGTGGTGCCAATTGCCTTTGGTCCTGTCACTGAGCACCACTGGAAAGAGCCTGACTCTGTCCTCTTTGCAGCTTCCCTTCAGGAATTTAAATATATTAATAAGATCCCCCTGAGCCTTTTCTTCTCTAGGCTGAACAGTCCCAGCTCTCTCAGCCTTTACCCATAGAAGAGATGCTCCAGACCCTTAATCATCTTTGTGGCCCTTTGCTGGACTCTCTCCAGTATGTCCATGTCTGGTTTTTTTTTTTTTTTCAGAAGTGGTCTGCTTCTGCAAGTGACTTTGTATCTTTGGAAAAGATCATCTCTACAATGTTACTTATTAAAAAAAGGGAACTGCTAGGTGAAGAGAGCTTTTGAAAACAGGGTCTCAACTGGTACTAAAAAACTACAACTCATGAGGGGATAGGCAGCCCGACGACAAGCATTGCGGAGTTTGACCGTGACGACCGAGCCTTGTGTCCGTGAGAAGAGAACAACAAGTAAGAAGAACGCGAAGGAGGAAGTGGGAAAGTACCGAAGGAAAATGAAACAATAGTTAAAAGATCAGAGAACTGCTGTGCTTATATAAGTCTAGCCTATGTGCTTGTGTCTAGATGTGCGTGATCAAAAGGCTGTACCCTATCAGTAAGCTGCTGATAGCGCGTGAACACTTGAGTTTTGTATAAGAGGAGAGCTTAATACATAATAAAGGGTCTTTGGTTGCTGCCTGCCAGAGTCCGTGCCGTTAATCCCCACAAACTCATCTATTTTATTCTATATCATATTTCCTAACTTTTTTTGGTGTTTTTTTTTTTTTTGTTGTTGTTTTTCCCCACCCCTGGCCCCCAGTCTGTACCACTGCAGAAAAAAGGTATATGTATATTCCTTATTTGTAAAAAAATCACATTTATAAAGCTATTTAATATCATGATTTGGTTAATGATTTAATGATTTGTTTTTATTTGGGAAGTTAGTTCAACAAGGAAGACAGAAAACAGATGAATCTGTGGATTTGTCAGATCACCCAAGCAAGGGGTAGTCTGTTGTTCTATTGTTCTTGAAGGATATCGGGGTTTGACCATTGCAGTCTCAGCTTTTAATTTACTCTGGCAGTACATGATCACTTTATGTCTATGCTTGTTCTCATGATCAACGCTGTCACATGCTCCCTACATTGTTCTTATCTATCTCAGCCATGAAGCAACCATAATGGCCAACATTTTTCTTGATCTGTTTCCTTTTAATTTCAGAGGGTAAAAGCAATGAATACTAATAACAACACAATGCCTTTATAGATAAAATAACTACTTCTTCCCAGGTAAACATTACAGGAAACAAAACAAAACAAAAAAATTTGCTGCAAATGCCATACAATTGTTTATAAGGCACAATGAGAAACTGTGCAGTTTAATGTGCCTTTGTAATGATGACCAGTCTGCATGTTCTGCAGTGAAATCACATGGAATTACAATATACACTGAAATAACATTACCATGATTGAAAGCCAGTGAAGATGGAAAGAAGGATTTGGTTTTTTTGTTTGTTTGTTTGTTATCAGAAAATAAATTTTGAACAAACATACTGCATGACTGTAACAGACAATATAGCTGCTTCCCATGCTTTTGTATGCCTGCTATTTCATACCTGTAAAATAATTAGTCTTAGACATCAGAACCTATTTTCTCTCATACATAAATTAATAAACAGAAAAGGGGGGGTGGACTTTATTATTGCAACTTATTATTTCTAACTTATATGTTTTACTGCAGTTTCGTTAATATTATTTTTGTTAACCTTTCTATTATCACCATTATTATTGTCAGGTTGGTGCTTTGAAATTTATACCTCTTCTTACCACTAGATGGAACTGAAAAACCTTGTAATTTCTCTTATTTTTCTGTTACACAGATGCATACCAATTTATTCAGGATAAAAGCTTGGAAACAGTCCAGAACTGGCACTTACCAAGTTAGGGAAGGGTATCTGGAGCACAGTAACTGCTACTTGGTGTAGCACTACCTTTGTTGCTTGCAACTCTAACTGTCAAAAAAGAAGACATTTAAAACATATTATAAATGTTGTACCTTCATAGCAATGAAGGTAAAAATACAACTAAGCAAAAGAAATAAAAAAATCCCAACCATTATAGCTTTCCAAACTGTAATAACTCAAACTAAAAGTCAATATTGATTGATTTTTCAGGAGATACTTTGGAGACAAACCAAGGCAGCATTATGTTCACTTTCAATATATCTGATGTTTAACTGTAGAAAGGCATGTTAAAAAAATCAAAACTTTTTTTTCTTCTATTATATTTGTTTTATTCTGTGTATGTGCTGGGATTATTTCTTTACACATCCTACAGAAACAAACATTTACTCTTCTTCTGAAAAGATGTAAACATGCAAAACTATTAGTTTCATGATGTATTTGAGTTGAAAAATATATAATGTAATACATTTGTTGCTTTTGGTTTGAAGATCTATCACCTATTCTTTTCTGAAAGTTCATTACTGTAGCAGAATGATATCAATAGACTGATATAGCAGTTCCTGCACTCAGTTCATCTGCATTTGAATCACGTGTTAAAGTATTCTCCATGCCCAGCATAAATCATTATTTTTAAAACCTTTTAACTAGCATAATTTGTTTTGTATCCCTCTGTTCATTTGGATTGCTTTAACCTAACCAGATTATCCCATTTTTAGACTGAAGTATTACTTCTAATTAGAAACACTTCTTTCTCTCCTGACTAGTGGCTGACCTGTCAACCTTTCTGTTAAACTTTTCAAAGAAATATTTGCTTCCCTGTCCTTTGATGCATTATTCTATATGCATATTTTCTATACAAGGCAAAGCTGCAATAAATACATAAGAAATGAAGGCTTTTTAGTGTTGTTCTGCAATTGCCAGGAACCTGAGAGTTGCTGCCTTTCAACTTGATACCTGGAAGCTCAGTCTTATGAAGATCAACTAAATGTATTTTAGTTATGTTGGGTGGTCTTTTCTTTGGTGTTTTTTGGGTTTGTTTTTGTTTTTTATGAGGTTATATTAGGCATTTAGAAATTAACATATTAAACACCAAATGGTCAATATGCAAGCATTACAAACTATACATGCACTTTTCCAGTTTGGCTTACCTGTATAATAGAAGAAAAACCAGCAGAGAGTGTCAGTGAATTATGTGTAACTAAGCTTTTTGATCCTTCTCACATCTATTTCACTGAAAACGGTTAACAGTTGTGGGTTTTTTTTTCCCTTTATCTCTATTGTTATCAGATTTTCTTATTCAATTCCTTGACCTTTTCCTTGATCTTTCTTTGGCATAACAGTCCCTTTAATTCTCTCTGAAATTCTTCCCTTTCTGCAGCCTCCGCCTAGATCTCCTGTCTCCTAGAAATATGTCACATCCCTGGTGTTGTCAACATCTATACAGAAGGGCAAAACACTGTGATAATTAAGTATTACAAACATAAAATTGTGACATATGGTCAACTCCTACCTAGAGAAAAAAAAAAAGCATTTTGTTCAACCTCATTTCTATCTTCTTAGTAAATTAGGATGCAAGTTAAAGGAAAGATGGGTAAAATACCCTTTGTTTACTGTGGAGTTCTGAGGAGGAAGGGTAATATTTAAAGGATAGGTAATTGCTTATGTTTGTACCCTAACACCCTTACATCAAGGTTTCTTTGACTGTACCTTTAAGCCATTAACTGCACAAAGCAGGTTCCTAGTTTCTTTTATTTTTTATAAAGCAGTCTGCGTGTTGCCAGCCTTCTGCAGCACCAGATGACAGTCTGCTAAAGCCTGTAAAAGAGCTGAAAATAGTTTGCATGTTCTGTGAAATCCCTGAAAAATATATTAAGAAGAGAAAGCAACTTCTTGTGGTTTCAGAAAGGGTGCAGAAAAAAGTCTGTATGAGAAGGTGTGGTTTCTTCATTTAGATCATGAGTGCCCCACAGAGTTGGGAAGGGGGAAGGGGGCTCATGTATTACAGGTATGAGGCCTTCCTTTCTTTTTCATTAGGATGAGCTCCCAAAAGAGCCTTTGTTACTATAAAATAGTGGTGTAAAATAGGAACCCATGCCAAAAGTGAATATGTGAATTGCTCTATAATTTTGTTGATGGGTTAAGTTACAGTAGAACTACCCTCTTTTCCTGCCAAAATAGGCGCTGCTCTTCAGGAGTGTCTCTAATAAGCACTGCAGTGATTTTCTGTAGTATTTCATATTTTAGTACCTTAAAATACATCGACATGGTGCCCCAGAGGTTATTGCTTTTGCTTTATATGATTTCATCTTCTCACTTCATATGGTATAATAGCATTATGTTATTATTACTAAGCTTCAAAATTCAGTATTGAATTATACAATTTACTAGTACAATTGTACTAGTGTGTAAGGTATTTCAAACACTGCATACATACTGGGAGTTTACCTGGTGTAAATCGGGTATCTTCATAGACTTAAATGTGGCTAGTTGTTTTTTACCAGCTGACAGTAGGACAAAAAACAAAGTACATTTCATTTCTTGTCAAGACTTTTATTCAAATTGTGATGTTTTAAGCATATTTCCCAAGTGAAAAGCTTTAACACTGTATGTGATTATACATTATTTTCAACATTACTGCTTTAACAATGTTGCAGTTCATACTCTGAGAACAAACAAATGGACAAGAATGCAAAACTGAAGTAAATATCCAGTTCTGAATACACACTAATATTGCTCTTTGCTTATTCATCACTGTTATTTCAGCAGCTTAGGTGTTGAACTAGATTATTGTCAGAAGCTGATTAGGAAATATTCTAAGCCCTACCTCAGAAATTCCAAACATTTCATGTTATATTTCCCATGCCATTTTTTTTCTTCATTCCAGCTTTTATTTGATGGCTGTCACTGTAGTAGTTGAAGTGGTACTTGAAGAGAGTACTTAAAGACCATTTTCTGCAAGCATATACCCTATGCTTAAGTAGCCTAAACTCAGTTGGTGAAAATACTCTAACAGGATGACTATGGTGAGTAAGTTTTTTGCAAGTAAGTTAGCGAATTAGTTTATATCAGAAAATATTTTACTGGAAGATTTATTCACTGCTATGTTGTCATGAACAGTTTTATTTACATACTACAATTTTGCCTGATGCATCCAGTTTAGAGATGATGTACTAGAACTAAAGAATGACCAGCCTATG
The DNA here is from genome assembly GCF_965638725.1 of Aptenodytes patagonicus. NCBI lineage: Eukaryota > Metazoa > Chordata > Aves > Sphenisciformes > Spheniscidae > Aptenodytes > Aptenodytes patagonicus. The sequence goes on along the minus strand of NC_134949.1, from coordinate 187,345,856 downwards.
CTCCTTAACTTTTTCTTAAATGCACACTGCACTGCCTGACTTCACAAGATCTCTTATACCAATTAAAGATCAATGGAAAGCTTTACCCTGATTTCTCTCTGCAAGTCTTGATTTGTTCTTTGCAGTCACAGTGCAAAAATGGTGATGGAAGCTCTGACTCTGTGAAGGACACCCACAGCTGAGAATAATGCAGGAGCTGGAAGTCAGCTTTTGGTTTACTGTTTGATTTACTTGAATGACTTAAAAGTCATTTGTTGCTATGTATTTTTAATATTGTCAATTTTTAGAAGAACTTCTAGTCTGAAATGTACCTCTTATTCCTACACAGTTTGGATCTGAATTTGTTACTTTGGAAGTCAATGGCAATTCCAGATTTGACATTGATTTAGGCCCAAGAGAATATTTAGAAATTAATTTAAATAGTTATATACAAAAACACAGTTCCTCTACAGATAAAGAAAGTGTGACTTTCTCACAAAATCAAATGAAAAAATTATCGGTTTTAACTTTCCTCTATCTATACAGTATCTGCTTTGATGGAAACTACAGTTTTCCATGACCTCTTATGTTAATTCTGTGATCACCAACCTAATCTCTCTAAAAGGAACTGAAATTATTTTATGTAGAAACTGTAGATTAGAGAAAAAAAACACTGAAGACAAAATCATAGAATCATAGAATCATAGAATCATGGAATCATTAAGGTTGGAAGAGACCTCTAAGATCATCGAGTCCAACTGTCAACTCAACACCACCATGCCCACTAAACCATGTTCCTAAGCGCCTCATCTACATGTCTTTTAAATACCTCCAGGGATGGTGAACCACTGTTCCAATGTTTCACCACTCTTGCAGTAGAGAAATTTTTCCTCACGTCCAATCTAAACCTCCCCTGGCGCAACTTGAGGCCATTTCCTCTCGTCCTATCACTAGTTACTTGGGAGACCGACACCCACCTCACTACAACCTCCTTTCAGGGAGTTGTAGAGAGCGATGAGGTCTCCCCTCAGCCTCCTTTTCTCCAGGCTAAACAGTCCCACTTCCCTCAGCCGCTCCTCATAAGACTTCTTCTCCAGACCCCTCACCAGCCTCGTTGCCCTTCTCTGCACACGCTCCAGCACCTCGACGTCCTTCTTGTAGTGAGGGGCCCAAAACTCAACACAGTATTCGAGCTGCGGCCTCACCAGTGCCGAGTACAGGGGCACGATCACTTCCCTACTCCTGCTGGCCACACTAGTTCTGATACAGGCCAGGATGCCATTGGCCTTCTTGGCTGCCTGGGCACACTGCCGGATCATGTTCAGCCGGCTGTCAGCCAACACCCCCAGGTCCTTTTCCGCCAGGCAGCTTTCCAGCCACTCTTCCCCAAGCCTGTAGTGTTGCATGGGGTTGTTGTGTCCAAAGTGCAGGACCCGGCACTTAGCCTTGTGGAATCTCATCCAGTTGGCCTCGGCCCATCGATCCAGCCTGTCCAGGTCCCTCTGCAGTTACAAAGAAAAATATATCTTCCCCAAGATTTTAATGAACTCAAATATGTAATTGATGAGCCAACACTAAGAAACATATGAAAAGAGAAGTAAAACATACCCATGACCCTATACCTCATATCTATTGAAAAATGAAGTCACACACGAATTTCCTGAACCTTATTATGATTTTTTATGCTGCATGGCACAGAAGTCCATCAGCCTCCTGGGCTGCATTAGGAGGAGTGTTGTCAGTAAGTCAAGGGAGGTGATCTTTCACCCCTGCTTAACACTGGTGAGGCCACACCTGGAGTCCCTTGCCCAGTTCTGTCTCCCCAGTCCAAGAGAGACATGGACATACTGGAGAGAGTCCAGAGTAGGGCCGCAGAGACGATTCAGACACTGGAGCATCTGACATAGAGATAGAGATAGCTCAGAGAGCTGGGACTCTCAGCTGGAGAGTCAGCTGCAGGAGTTCATCCTAGAGGAGAGAAGGCTCAGGAGGATCTTATCAATGTGTATAAATACCTGATGGGAGGGAATGAAGAAGATGGAGCCAGACTCTTCCCAGTGGTGCCCACTGACAGGACACAAGGCACAAATTTAAACACATGAAATTCCATCTAAACACAAGAAAACACTTTTTTTTCCTTCTGTTTTTTCCTTTTACCGTGAGGGTGATCAAACACTGGCACAGATTGCACAGGGAGGCTGTGGAGTCTCCAACCTTTGAGATATTCCAACCTGACTGGACATGGTCCTGGAAAACCTGCTCTAGCTGGCCCTGCTTTGTGCAGGAGCAGGTTGGACTAGACAAACTCCAGAGGTCCCAATGATACTGTTTCTGTGAATTTTAAATCAGGTATAGACAATAGAAATTTCTGATTTATTTTTAAGCCTTGATTACCAAAGTAGGACTTTGCATTTGTTCAAGAACTAAAAGGCAGTGAGGACCTGTGCTTTTATATTTAAAGCTAACAAGAATTTATTAGGCTATTAACATTTTTGACTTAGCTTAATTACAGCAATTAAGAGATTACCTGCACTGAAGCACTTATCTGCAGCTGATCTAGCCTAGAGGTGAGAATCAAAGGGAGAGGAAAAAGGAAATAGTTCATTTATTCTTGGTTCAAGTTGACACCAGACTTTGAGGCATATTTCTCACCTTTCCCTTGTTTTTAAAGCAAGTCTGTAAGTGACTGAGCTCTTTGGAGCAGAAAAATGCAATTAAAGGTCTCATGGAACTTTCAGTCTATTTACCACTTTTCTCCTAATGCTGGGGAGGAACATAATCCATGACTTTCCTGCATCACTCCTTGAATTTTGTTCAGTGTTACCACATTTAAACATCCTAGAAAGATGGAATTTCTAACAAGTGGAGAGGGTGATGGTACTATCATAGAAAAATGATTTGAAGTACATAAAAATGCATATATATTTGAACACACACACACATATATATAGATGTGATTTTTTTTTTTTTTTTTAATTTAAAGACTGATGTATTTTAATGACTTCTGGATAGCAGAATAGATCACTGATCCTTCCAAAGCAACTTAAAATTTCAGGGTTGTCCCACATCAAAATTCTGCTTTAATTTGTCATAAATTGCCCTTCTTATATTGTCCATTTGCATTACCTCTTGTAACCTCTACTTTATCTGCTCCTAAATATCTTAGTGGACTAAGCATTTTTCAAAACAAGAGAGGGTTTTTTATGTTTGTTTGTGGTTTTGTTTGTTTGTTTGTTTTTCCAGAGCAGTCAGCTAGTTTTGTGATTCCCTTCTGAGTTAAATTCTGGTAGACAGATTGCCCTGCTTTCAGTGGTTCACCCTCACTACATAACATAGTCTTTCTAGAATGAAGGAAGCTACATCCAAGGTGTTAACTAGTGTTGGTAACTTCTTCCATTTCACCTTGTTCATTAAGAGTTTCATTTTAAGCTTGTTTTGTCAACTTGATTTTTGTTCTTTTGGTTTGGTTTGGTTGTTGGCTTTTTTTTTTTTTCTTCAGAGTTACTTCTCATCCTTGTCTCAATCTACAAGTAACTAATAGTCCCCTTTAATCCCAAAACTCATATCACTGATGGACAGTGTTGTGTGCATTTCTCTGATCATTCATCTCTGGACGCAATAGACTGTGGTCATTCTATACACTTAGAGACAGGTACCGTATCTCCTGTGAATGGACGTAAAAGCAATATACGTGAACAGGACGCATGAAATATGCAGTGTTGGGGTCACATGCAATATGATACTGTTTCTTTATCTCCAAAGAGAATTTTGTACTCCAAATGGGAAAGTGTGTTGGACCTAAAGAGGAGATGATGAAGAGATGATTCCACTGGAATTAAAGGGGAATGGGAGAGTAGGGAAAATATATACTGCATAATTCATCATAGACATTTCTGAGATTTCATCTTGCCTTACTAACTAGATTGGGCAGCAAAAACCGTGTTCTTTCTATCACCTTAGAGGAAAATAGAGGTAATATTACCTTGTGTAGTTTTTTGGGGAAATAAGTCCCACTCATAGATCACTATAGTATTTGAATACAAACAGTTATTTACCTGATGTAAAAAAATAAAGACATAGCTGTTCAGACTTTTGAAATAGGAAAAAGTGGGTGTTGCTTTAAGCAAAAGGTCATCCATCTGTCTTAGAGTGCTCTGTAATGCATTTCTTACTTGAATCTACTGCTTTGGTATTATGTTACTAGCTCATGAACCAAATCTGAATTGCAGTTCAGAGGGAGCTATCAGCTCTCACAGTGATATAGTGGTATGCCTATGCTGTAGTCTATATTTAAACATTCAGTGAATCATATATACTGTACATATGTAAATATGAATTTGCAGTGCAAATGAGCTGCAGGGCCTTGAATACTGAAAAAGTGATTGAAGAACAAGCTTATTTGAAGAATTGGTTTTTCACTTTCTTAGTCTCCAAGATCAAAGCCATAACCATGGCAAGAATCATACTCTGAGAATATTTGCTTTGAGAGCTTGCCTCTCACCTGTTATATTGAATGGGTTCTCTGAAAATTTCTACAAGATTGATGGGTACCACACTTCTGCTGGGTGGATAATTTTCTTGTCTTCTGGGCAACACCAGGTATCAGTACCTCTGTTTATTTAATGACGAGTAATGGACTGATGAGAAGAATAGATCATGGATACTTTGGGATTCTAGACAAATAATCCAATGATGCTTTACAAGGATACTTGGATCTTGCAAGTCAAGACTTTCACATTCATATAAGGAATGCAGACATTTATAGCCAAATGTGTGGTATATGTCAGCACACATTTAGTTCTTCCTGCAATGCAGTAAGAAACAACACCATCATTTACAGTATTTAAAGAGAAAAAACAATACACAATATTCTATTACAAGGATTATGAAAGTAAGAGGAAAAACTGTGTAATATCACAGACTTTAAAAAAAATGCAATAGGAAAAAAGTATTTAACTACATATGACTGGATGATTCTTATGTAACAAGTTTTGAGGGTTTTTTGAAGTCTGATTTTCTTAAGATCAGCATAAATTTAAAAATTGTTCACAAAATGGCAGAACCACAAAATCACAGAGAAGCACAAAATCACTGAGGGTGCAAGGGATCTCTGGAGTTTGTCTAGTCCAACCTGCTCCTGCACAAAGCAGGGCCAGCTAGAGCAGGTTTTCCAGGACCATGTCCAGTCAGGTTGGAATATCTCAAAGGTTGGAGACTCCACAGCCTCCCTGTGCAATCTGTGCCAGTGTTTGATCACCCTCACGGTAAAAGGAAAAAACAGAAGGAAAAAAAAGTGTTTTCTTGTGTTTAGATGGAATTTCATGTGTTTAAATTTGTGCCTTGTGTCCTGTCAGTGGGCACCACTGGGAAGAGTCTGGCTCCATCTTCTTCATTCCCTCCCATCAGGTATTTATACACATTGATAAGATCCTCCTGAGCCTTCTCTCCTCTAGGATGAACTCCTGCAGCTGACTCTCCAGCTGAGAGTCCCAGCTCTCTGAGCTATCTCTATCTCTATGTCAGATGCTCCAGTGTCTGAATCGTCTCTGCGGCCCTACTCTGGACTCTCTCCAGTATGTCCATGTCTCTCTTGGACTGGGGAGACAGAACTGGGCAAGGGACTCCAGGTGTGGCCTCACCAGTGTTAAGCAGGGGTGAAAGATCACCTCCCTTGACTTACTGACAACACTCCTCCTAATGCAGCCCAGGAGGCTGATGGATTTCTGTACCACAAGGGCACACTGGTGTTGTATGATCAGCTTGTTGTCCTCTAGGACCCCCAGGTCTTTCTCTGCAGAGCTCCTTCCCAGCCATTTGACCCTCAGCTTGTACTGGTGCATGAGGTTATTCCTCCCCAGGTGCCTGGCTTTTAATTAATTATTAATCAAATTAATCAAAACAGCCTAATTTGGCTTGGAAAGTGAAGAAAAATACAAACTTGATCCAGAGTATTTAGGCTTAAAATCCCTAAATGGTCATTGGTTGCTAATTATTTAAAAAAAAAAAAAAAAAAATGCAGCATCATTGAAGAAGCAAAATTAAATGTGAAAGGGAAATAAATACTTTTACCATAGAGATAAATATCAGTTCTTTTATGAATCAGAGATACCCTGAAACTTTAAGGATTAGTATCTGATCTAATTTTGTTATTTTAAGTGCCACTTTATTAACTTAAACCAATTTATTTTAGTTGGTAATTAAAATTAAAAAGAGCATAAATTTTAAAGTCAGTATTATTTTGTTGTAATTAAAAAAATCATTGTGATTTGACAGAAGTTTAAAGTAGGAGGTTTGTTTCTTTTTATTTCCAATTTTAAGTGAAAGTCTAAGCTTTTAATGATTCTTTTATTAGCTGTCTTATGATTTTGATGACTCTGGGATGTTTTCATCAGTTTTCAAGGATGATAAGACATTATAAAACCTTTGCATTTCCTAGTCTTATCTTGGCTTTCTGATGATGACAAATATAAACCTAGGTTTTTCAGAAATCTTGTTTTATTTTAGTAAGAAACTGAGCATTAGTTGTACATAATATCTAAAGCTTTATACTTGGAAACAACAAAACTTAATAAATTCCAAGGACAAGGATTGAATTTGACAATAAAAACATATTTTCCCTCCAGAAAGTGCATTTTATTTTAAATGCATTTTGTATGACACTTTTGAAAAATACTCTGCATTCAGTTGTCTAGTTGATGCTGAAACTGCATAATTTCATGTTACCTTTTCACTGTACTATATATGACATTTTTGCACCAGAAATGAATCATACTTGAAAACAAGTCAAAAATACTGGGAAAAAAAGTCATTTCACCATCACACAGCCTTCCTTCTTAGAAAAGAAAGGGAAAAAAAATCATACTTACACAAACCTGAATTCTGTATGAGGTTTACAAATAGGTATTCTTTGTATGTCACCTCAATGTATAGTACTTTAAGAATATGAAATTATGATCAGATATGTAAAGCTCAGATTATTCTGTTTTTGCAGCAGAAAATTTCTTTTGCATTATATAGGGCTTCTGTACTAGGCTTTCAAATTTTGGGGGTTTAGAAGCTACAAACATTTCTAGAGAGAAAAGGAGAAATTTAAAAAAAATGGGAAGAAGGGAAAAGGTGGTGCTTACTTAGACTATTGTCCTGGAAAGAATGCTCAGTACTACTCCACACTCCAATGTCTTCTCTGTTTGTTTGTTTAGTGGTTGGGTTTTTTTATATTTCTTCTGACATTAAAGAGTGATAGTTAAAACAGAGGGGAAAAAAAATCCCATGCCACCAGAAACTACAGTCTCTTTCACATTCTCCTTCAGCCCCATAAATTGTACATTTTTTCTACATTGAAATGTTACCTCCCCTCTTCTGGCTCAGATTGTCAGGGCATAATTAGCCAGGTACAAAGAGACTCTGCTAGCAGAACATAGAGAGCTTTAGAATATAAAACAATTATTAACCGTCTGTCATGCACAAAAGATAGCTAGGATTTAATAGACTATTAGGCTAAGCATTCATGTACTTGCCTCCTCTGATAAGGTACCCAAAACCCATTTCTTGGCCACACAGGCATCAGTCGGGAGGGAAGCCCCCACAGCTCCCTGAAACGATTCTTCACTGCTGTTAAGTTGCCACCCTCCCTCATCTCTGTCAAGAATGGTGACACTGATGACTCAGGCCTGGAATCCCAGCAAACACCCAGCTAGATCCCAACTAACTCCTCTGTTCTGTTTTGGTTTTCCTTTAGGGTTATATATTCTTCGACATGGGAGCTGTGTCTTGTATCCTTGAGCTAATGACAGTCTCTGACTCAACACTCCTACCCCTATCCATAATTTTACCTTTCTTATCCTCTGTGCTCTTTCCCACAGCTTTCTTTCAGAGCTCTGCAATTTTTTCAGAAGTTGGAGCAAACGTTATGCTGCTGAGCTACATACAAACTGGTCCTTGGACGCTCAATGCTCAGGCCATTGAGCCTCAGGGGCAGGGGGTTTACAGCAGGGCTTGCAGAGAGAGAGGGTTACTGTGATGGCCAGGAAACAGAAAACATCCACCCCAGCATATGTACCTATGCATGCATGTTTGTATTTAAATAAATTAGATACTGTGGTATTCCCTCAGGGAAAGACTGAACTTGCTCTGACGGAGATGGACAAGTTTCTCTGTTTCTTGTGCAAATGGCAAGTGGTGGTAGCACCAAGCCTCCACCTTACGAAGGCTTCAGCGTTGCAGGTGTATGATAGATTTTATCACAATACTTCTACTAGATTGTGTACCACTGCTCTGAGAGAGACTGCCTCCAGCACAGCTGAATCTAGGGAAGTCTAAGGTGAAGGGAACTGTAAACATTTAACAGATCAGTGTCCTAATTTTTCATTCATATCAACTGCTTTCCTACTGTTGGCACATATCTGAGACTGAAAAAAAAATCATAACTGAACAGCAGGCGCCCAACTTAGATACCAGAGTATGATAAGGATTCTCTAGAGGATGATTCAGAACATCTGCCTAAATTAGCAAACATTAAATATAAATGCCGCTTTTTAATACTTTTCATGCTTTGGATGGAATTTCTAATGTTTGTAAAGCAGCAAAGACTTGAGTTGCATACCGTCTTTCACCTGCAGATGATCATATTCATATTCAAATTTGACCATGTGTTTTACTCTTTTATTACCTTAGCTTAGTCTGAGATTTAACAACCGCAGTAAGCATTTTGAATTAGCTTTCTTGTTTTTTTGTGAGGGAGGGAAGAGGACCAAAAGGGAAGAGGATTTTGTAGACACCAGCTGGAGTTATGTAGGTTCTACAGGTAAATCTGACATGTGGTATATTCATCCACCTGAAGATATGTTTATAATCTTATCACTCTTCTCCATTTTCTTCATTTGTCAGGTGAGTTACCCCCTTTTCTTTAACACTAGAAATTGCAAGTGGATCTAATACTGTGTTAATAACTTTGGCATTGCATTCCTTCACAATCACCACATCCATGCACAAGAAAATAATGAACAGAAACAGCTCATTGAAAAAGTTAAAAAAGTTTACTTATTCATGAAATCCCTAATGTATCTAGAAATATATCTAGAAGTTTGTTGTGTAATCTCTTTCAATGCTATTTGAAAGGCATTCCCATGTTTTTTGTGCTTCTATTCACATTATCTTAAAAAAACCCTAAACATCTACCAACCACAGAAATCAGGGCAGCCCCCAAGGTCCTAAATACATTTTTTAATCCTTTTGAGAGCCTCCTAAAAAGCTCAGAACACAAAGTAAAATTAATAGTCAAGATACTTCTTTCTGGGTTCACTCAAATATTATGTTATGAGCCTCTGTGAAGCAAACAGGTGAATTTCTTTCAGCTTTTTCATTCCCCCATCTGACAGTCTTGCATATTAGTTCAGTGAATATCAAGTTAGATGTATGCTCTTTGACAGATTTGGCAGTTGCTTAATACAAAGATGCAGTATCACAAGATATAGACTAGCTGAAGGACATATACAACAACTCTAGTCACTTCACGGTACTTCTGGAAATCCGGGTAAACAGTTTTCTCTTCTGTTATATTAATTTATAACAGTTAAGTAAAGCAGTGTCTTCTTTGATTATCTAAAGAATGGAGTTTTGAAAGATTATGTGAATTTAGTCGTAAATTGTCTCAGCTTCACAATTTATTTCTGTTTAGAGAGATTTTTTCCTTGCAGATTTAAAGTGTGATTCTTTGAGATATAAACTCTTCCTTTCAAATAATGCAAGCAATACTGAGGCAAAATATGTCTGTTATAAATGGAAAAAGTATATATACTTTTGAATTAAAATGAGACTATTTATTGTTTTCCGGTCACAAATCCTTGTGTGTAAGAGCTAAAAATCTATGTTATGCTTCTGATAGATTTTTATATGTGAAGCTCTGTTTTGTCTGACAAATCTAAATTTCTGGCAACCATATATGTCATTAAGGGTATACAGTGTATACATGGTAATATTTCTCCGTCAATACTTATACTGTTTTAGATATTTCTTCCAGTGCTGGTTCAGCTGGCAGCTTTAATGTAGATGGGCATTGTTTGAATAAGCATTTTAAATACTATATTGAAAATTTCTGCTTGGAGCATGGCAATATTTTGTATTACTAAGAAATTTCCCAAGAGGACCTATGTTCTAAGAATGAAAAACACTCTTCACTTCCCTCAGCTTCCAGAAGATTAAAGAAAGGGAAAAATGAGATTCACACACAGCTTAATTCAAGCACTGGAAACACAATTTTAGTACAGATTTTCTTTTTTTGATACTACAGTTCATATTCAAAGAATCATAGCATCATAGAATCATAGAATTTCCTTTGTTGTCTTGGTCTCTAATTCTTACCCATAAGCTTTCAACCTGCTTGTGGCTGTTCTTCAGAGACAGCTCTTCACAATCTATCCATTTCTTGATGTAGAGGACAACTCCTCCATCCCTCCTTCCTCATCTGTCCCTTCTGAACAGCCTGTAGCCATCAATAGCCACACTCCAGTCATGGGATTTGTCCCACCAAATTTCAGTAATGGCAACTAGGTTGTAGCTTTCTAGCAGCACGGTGGCTTCCAACTCCTGTTTGTTGCCCGTGCTGCATGCTTTGGTGTAGAGGCACTTCAACTGGGCCGTGTCACCTTCTTAGAGGAACACCCCCTTAATTCCTTTGAGGTATTTCCCTGGTGTTTTCCTGTTGGCTCCTATTACCTCAGGAGCCCCTGGCTCACCTCTGTAAGACTTCAAGTGTGCTGCAGTGTACCCAGCACATCTCAGAGCAACAGGCTGAAGGCCCTTGCTAGCACCCCGTCCCTCTAACCTTGGCGTGTCATCCTACAGCCTGTCACAGGCAAACTTGATATTATCCCCCTCCCCCTTCAAGTCTAGTTTAAAGCTCTGTCAATGAACCCCGTTAGCTCATGAGCAAGGACCCTCTTCCCCCTTTGAGAAAGGTGAATCCCATCTGATGTTAACAGGTCTGGTGCCGTGTAGGCCATCCCATTATCGACAAGCCCAAAATTGTGGCAGTGACATCAGCCACAGAGCCATGTATTAATTGACGGGGTCTGTCTGTTTCTTCCAATGTTGCTGCCGGCAACTGCAAGGATAGAGGGAAAAATAACCTCCAGATTCCCTTACCAACTATCCCAAGGTCCTGAAGTTTCTTTTGATTGCCCTTGGACTACGCATTGCTGCTTCATTGCCACCCACATGGAAGAACAGTAATGGGTAATAGTCCTAGGGCCGTACCGGGCTAGGAAGTTTTCTAGTGATGTCCTTAACCCCAGGCCCCAGGGAGGCAGCAAACTTCCCTAAGAGGATGGTCTATCCGGCATATTGGACCCTCTGTTCCCCTCAGAAGGGAGTCACTTGCAACTATAACCCGTCTTTTCTTCCTCGTGGAGGTGGTCATGATACAGGGGTAGACCTTTCTGACCTTGGCAACAGCTCTGATGTAGATGGACTGTCATCCACATCATCCATTGGCTGGTCTTCCATATCCAGAGCCTCATACCTGTTGTACAGAGGCACCTGCGAAGGTGAGGTGGGCAAGCGGGGGGCTCACCTGCTGCCCCAAGTGTAGACTTGTCTCCGTTCACTCCTTTCCTTTAAGCTACTTCCTTCAGCCTGGTGGGGGGAGGATACAGGATCCCCTTGATCTTGTTTTTTTTTCAGGTGTTTGTTTTTGTCTCAGGGAGAGCAGAGCATGGTTCCACCAGTCTATCTCTTTCTCAGACTCCCTAATGCTCCTTAGCCTGTCTACTTCCTCTCATAGCTCTGCCACCAGGCTGAGCAGATCATCCACTTGGTCACACTTCGCACAGCTCTTCTCGCTACTGCCATCCGTTACCAGTGAAAGGCTCTGGCACGCCCTGCAGCCTGAGACCTGGATGGCTGCCTGTTTCTGTGGTAGCTCTGTCTGGGTTGCCGCATGCATTCTGGTGAGTGCAGAGGACATAGCTTTCTGCCTCGTGGATACCGTAGCTAAGCTCCTTCTGAGAGGGTGGTGACCGCCAATGGAACTCACCTCTTGAGCTGGTAGGGTGACTACGCCCTTCCTGTGTGCGCTGCCGTGTGAACTGCCATGCAAACTGCCACACCATGTCCTGACATGCCACGATTTGTTTGCCCGCTCTGTTCATGGCACTCCTGGTCACTAGCACTCCCTAGGCTGTTTTTTATAGGTGTGGGGGTGGCCACGGTTGCTCTGGCAATGCCCAGGCCTCATCAGTGTCTCCTGCGAGAGCTGCTGGCTCCTGGTGGGTATCTCCGCTGCCCTGGCATTTCCCTGCCTCAGGAAACCCCCTGTGCACCAAGATCTGCTGCTCCACTGCCGATCAGGCCAGCTCCAGAGCTCCCCTTGGTGACTGACTGCTATACGTATATTGTACATATATGTACAGATACTGAGAGATATATATAGTATGTACTTTGATGCTGCACTAAATTTTTTACATCTGCATTTTCATATACACCCCAAGAGATTTAAAAGCCCTGTTTCACATTTCTAGTGCTTTTCTTTTCCCACTACTCTAATCTTATCATACGTTCACTAATCTCCTCTACTCCATTTTTATTTTGCATATGTTTCCCTGTGTGATCCCTGCCCATTCATAACACTCCTTTAAGGCATAAATAGCATCAGACATTAAGGCCACAGAAGGCAGTGGAGCTAGAATTCATTTTTTTAGCAGTTCATCCAGAATTTCCAATTTCTAGTATTCTAATATGTCTTTTAGTTTTTGGGGGTTTTTATGTTGTTGTTCATATGCTTTGCAGATTTCATTCCCAATTTTATCTAATTTTAGTGGATAAATGAAGAGGAGAAGGATTTTTTTTTCTTTCTTTCTTTTGGAAATAGAACAAGTGAGTCGCAAGTGACAGGACAAATTCCTTGTCTCAGACAAATTCTGCTTTTCTCACACTTCAGCTTGCTACTTCACAGTTTCATGCAAAATATATTCCAGCTCTCTTCTTCCAGTAACAAAGACTAGGATCAGATGCTCAAAGACTGGGTGGTCTTTCATGATCCTATGCTCAATCTCTTCCTAAATGTGAACAAGAGCCTATTCTCTCCCTCTTTGCACTTAACTTTCCTGTACGTGAAGAGTGCTACTTGTCACTGTAGTTTCCTGTAGCCTTAACTGCAATTATTTAAATCTGCTAGAGGTGACATTTCCTACTTCCTTGATTCTACCCGTGGTTCTCCTTTATGCTTCACCTTTCTAGAAGTGTAAGCCAAGCTCTATCATTATTTGTGTAAAGATTATGCTATAAAGCTGTATCAGTGAAATTCCAACTAGTAGATATTTTGTCTACATTGTTACATTATTCTTATGAACACTAGACTTTTAAGTTACAAGAGTTCATGAGTGTTAACTTGTAAAAGGTGGCACAAGGTGTAAAAATATGGTAAATAACATCCAAAAGCAGGACATTATTTCTGAAGGATTACAATAAATTTGTGACTTTTCAGTAGTTGAACACTGCCTAGAAAATCAAATGCAAACTTTAGACTTTTTTCATTTATTTATTAAGTCCTTTTTTTGAAGAATACAAAGATTATAGTATCTTTGTTAGTCAAAAAGCAAATTTAGAAAGTAGAAAGTCTTGCAAATACATCATGTAAAAAAATAGTTGAGAATTTTCAGAACTAAGAAACTGCAATTGAGTCAGAATTACAGGCTTTCACAGAACTTAATATAACATTATTTTCTGTTTCATCTGAACTTTGTTGTTACCTCATTTTAACACAGTCAAATGGAATATTTGCTACATCTCTTAATATACACATATCACTGGTACACATGTACAATCAACAAACTTGCTCTCTGTATAAAAGAATCCTGTTCTGTATTCATTGCATGCGTATTTATAACCAAAAACTGGAACTGCAAAACAGGATTTCACAGTGCTACAAAGGGGCATCATGAATTATTTACAGTAAATCAAATTTTATAACGCTCCTCAATCTTTCATAAACTGTATCTTCCTATTTTATTTGATATTTTTTCCAGAGACTTAAAGCAGCATAAGTCAGGGAAATCTCTTAAATTCCTGAAAGATTTGTAAGACTACATGAAGAAACAGTTCTTACAGTAGCTTTTGCATTTGATGTAGCTGTAAGACTATTGATATCCTGTAAGCATTTAATATTTAAGAGGAAAGGAGCAAGATTTTCTAAAATGTTTAACACCCTGAGCCTCCTTTTATTCTGAATTAAGGCTACTGGAAGTTGTTAGGAAATGTTAAAAACTTTTCTCAAACTCAGTGATTGACTTGAGCTTATCATCCTCACTGTTTCTGCATACACAGAGACAAATACACAGTAACACTTGAAATATATAAGGGTCAAAATGTAGATCATAGTTGAGGAATGAAAATGTTTCCTCAAAAGTGCTTCTGCGTGTACCAGAGGACACTGAAAAACTGAGAAAAGTTCAGAGAGGAAATCCAAGACCAACTAAAATCCTTGAACATCATCTTTACAATGAAGCACCTAAAGAGCTTTATTTATGGATATAACAAGGGAACACTAAGATGTGACTTCATTTTAACTGTAGACATAGCTAAGAGGTTGGTTGGTTTGTTTGTTAGGCTTGACAGACAAAGGCATAGCAAGGAAAATGCAGTTCCTGAAAGGAGAATTTATATTTAAGGAAGTAGGAAATAAGGTGTCTGGACTTAAAATGATGTTCTGTTAGGGTATATATGGTTTCTTCATCACCTAAAATTACTGGAACAGGGTCCCCAGGGAAGCGGTCATGGCACCAAGCCTGTCAGAGTTCAAGGAGCATCTGGATGACGCTCGTAGTCGTATGGTTTAGTTTCAGGCAGTCCTGCAAAGAGCAGGGAGTTGGACTTGATGATCCTTATGTGTCCTTTCCAACTTGAGATATTCTGTGATTCTATGATTCAAACTTATGATCTCTCAGTTATCAATATCCTCAAAAAATCCCCATGCATTTACACTATCATCAGAAAAAGGGAATATATATAAAAAAAAAAAAAAACTCTAAGAAAAAAGGGCATTAGAGCCAAGTATTTTATCGAGACAAGAACAGGAAGAAGTGATCATTTCCTCCTATCTCTGGCTGAGAGCTGTAACGAGACTATTTTCAAGAAGGATCCCTCATATGTTTTCATCTTCATATCCCTCCAGGCTCTTCCTTGCTCAGAGCCAATCAAGATTCCCACTTAACAAGGCACATCCTGGAGTTATTGTATCTGTAATGATCCCCATGATTTTCTGAAGAGAGTTTAATGTCAAGAATTACAGGGTAATTCTGACGTAACCTTCCACTACATTTAAAGCTTGAATTATGTGTTTTATTTGTTTAAATCTGTTTTTCCAAGTGTATATAAACATATTCCTTCAGGAAATATGAAAGAGTGTGAGAATTAAAAAAAAAAAGTTTTCAATAATATTGTTTTTATTATCTCTTATTTGTAATTGAAATATCTTTTTTAATGAGAAAAGAAGGCATCCATGTAATATGTCAGTTGCTGGGACCTATAATGTCTTGATAGCTCTTGAAATTATTAACACATGAAGAAATGTGTTACACATGACATACATAGCAAAGCATTCAACAAAGCAAAATGCTTACATGTAAAGTTAGTAAGAATGTGTATAGTAAAGAAAAATCAGACTACGTTTGTCTGTATGCACACTTTCAATATTTAGTTATTTATGGAACACGAAGTCAATTTTATGTAATGTTCTATGAATGTTTGAGTTTCAGTTTTTGATAGGTCTAATTTTACTTTTTTTAATGAAACCTGAATTTTTAATTTTTCTTTTTCACATTTTTGAACAGTATTTGAAGATGATGACAGTCTCACATACTGTAACATATAAGATCGTGAAATAATACAGGATAATTCCGAATTATTTTGCAAAAATATTGCTCACTGTTTAGAAATATTGGATAATATAATGTCCTAAATGCTGATACAGAAACATTTTCTATTCTGGTAATACAAATATTAGGTTAATCATGCTCTTATTAAAATGAATATTTACTTTTTCATTAATCACAGCAAAAGAAGTATTGGGTCTCTATCCAAAAATTGTTGGAAATTATTGAAATGCTTATCATCTGAAATATCACCTGAGAACAAGGGTACTCAGCCCCCTGAGCCGGAAGACAGGGACGGCGAGCACGATGAAACCCTCATAATCCAAGAGGAAGCAGTTAACGACCTGCTACACCACCTGGACACTCACAAGTCTATGGGGCCGGATGGGATCCACCGGAGAGTGCTGAGGGAGCTGGCGCAGGAGCTCTCCAAGCCACTCTCCATCATTTATCAGCAGTCCTGGTTAACGGGGGAGGTCCCGGACGACTGGAGGCTTGCCAATGTGACGCCCATCCACAAGAAGGGCCGGAAGGAGGATCCGGGGAACCACAGGCCTGTCAGCCTGACCTTGGTGCCGGGGAAGATTATGGAGCAGTTCATCTTGAGGGTGCTCACAAGGCATGAGCGGGACAACCAGGGGACCAGGCCCAGCCAGCACGGATTCATGAGAGGCAGGTCCTGCTTGACCAACCTGATCTCCCTCTATGACCAGGTGACCCGCCTAGTGGATGAGGGAAAGGCTGTGGATGTGGTCTACCTGGACTTCAGTAAGGCCTTTGACACCATCTCCCACAACATTCTCCTTGAGAAGCTGGCGGCTCACGGCTTAGACAGGTGTACTCTTTGCTGGGTCAAAAACTGGCTGGACGGCCGGGCCCAGAGAGTTGTGGTGAATGGAGTTCAATCCAGTTGGCGGCCGGTCACGAGTGGTGTTCCCCAGGGCTCAGTTTTGGGGCCGGTCTTGTTCAAGATCTTTATCGATGAGCTGGATGAGGGGATCGAGTGCACCGTCAGTAAGTTTGCAGACGACACCAAGTTGGGCGGGAGTGTTGATCTGCTCGAGGGTAGGGAGGCTCTGCAGAGGGACCTGGACAGGCTGGATCGATGGGCCCAGGCCAACTGGATGAGATTCCACAAGGCCAAGTGCCGGGTCCTGCACTTCGGCCACAACAACCCCATGCAGCGCTACAGGCTTGGGGAAGAGTGGCTGGAAAGCTGCCTGTCGGAAAAGGACCTGGGGGTGCTGGTTGACAGCTGCCTGAACATGATCCAGCAGTGTGCCCAGGCGGCCAAGAAGGCCAATGGCATCCTGGCCTGTATCAGAAATAGTGTGGCCAGCAGGAGGAGGGAAGTGATTGTGCCCCTGTACTCGGCACTGGTGAGGCTGCACCTTGACTACTGTGTTCAGTTTTGGGCCCCTCACTACAAGAAGGACGTTGAGGTGCTGGAGCGTGTCCAGAGAAGGGCAACGAGGCTGGTGAGGGGTCTGGAGGACAAGTCTTATGAGGAGCGGCTGAGGGAACTGGGACTGTTTAGCCTGGAGAAAAGGAGGCTGAGGGGAGACCTCATCGCGCTCTACAACTCCCTGAAAGGAGGTTGTAGCGAGGTGGGTGTCGGTCTCTTCTCCCAGGTAACAAGCGATAGGATGAGAGGAAATGGCCTCAAGTTGCGCCAGGGGAGGTTTAGACTGGACATGAGGAAAAAATGTCTTTACTGCAAGCGTGGTTAAACATTGGAACAGGCTGCCCAGGGAAGTGGTGGAGTCCCCATCCCTGGAGGTATTTAAAAGACGTGTAGATGAGGCGCTTGGGGACATGGTTTAGTGGACATGATGGTGTTGGGTTGACGGTTGGACTCGATGACCTTAGAGGTCTTTTCCAACCTTAATGATTCTATGACATAATATGCATTTTTTTTAATTAATAACTTTTTGCTTCTCATTCTATTCTCATTCTGAATTCTATGATAAATTGCAATATATGTGACACTGACAAGGTGTTTGTATTCCCTCACAGAGGAGGCATTTTCGGGTCACACAAAATCTAGGAAACATCAATTGGTCTTTAAACATTTTAATATTATTATAAAGTAAAGCTATTAGGACTGAAAGGATTATAAAATAAGGTTTCTGATTAAAAAGGGAACTGTGGTCTTGTTTATGCAATAACATTAAATAAATTAATGAATTACATACATTGTAACAGATAAGCATTAATTAATGAATTGGTACTTATGTGTGATATAGATTTTAAAGATACACAGCAATGGTCTTATCATAAAAGAAATTGATAAAAATATTACTGTTTTGTTGTAGTTCTGTTGTGATTAACTTTAAAAAAAAAAAAAAATTGGCAAAATTAAGAATAAACACCTGCAGTATTATGGCTCAGAACTACACCTCCAGTGAAGAACTGTTATTTAGAATTAATAAAAGTGCTTATGGAAGAAGACATTAGCACTAAAACATTGTAATATGATATGTGGGAAATAAACTTCATCTGAACAGACATAGCTAAGTAGTGCAATTGCAATGGACATATAAATATATATACATGTGTGTTCGTGTAATTATTCCTCATTTGTGACAGTGTTTAAGCCAAATTTGAAAATTCCTCAGAGTGAATTACTGGGTTGGCTACAGTTTCTAAATTCTTTCTAGCAATTAATATTACAAATTAAACTTTTTTTTTCATGGAACTCAATCAAAAAGATGCTAAGAATTTTTTTTTTTAAATTGAGGAGCTGGAGGAACACTTCACTTGCCAGGAGGCACCAAACATAATGCATGGGATGGAAATCCTCAACATTTGTAAAGATAACACTAATAAAGTTTTATCATTTTATGAATCTTTTTTTCAAGTTTTCTTTCAAGTGTTATCATAGCATAACATGCTACAGTAGGGCCAGATGGATCCTTTCTTCTTCCCTGTTTTTATTAGTTTATTTTCACTTCTTTTTTTTTCATAGGTCAATATTATTCTTCAAAAATGAAGACAAAATAATTATTAAGTGTTCCCAACAACTAGATTATACTGGAGTTATTTAAAGGGTTGTGGTTTTTTTTTTTCTTTCATGTACCATTTTGTGCTTATAAGATTGCTCTAGCTTCCTGAGCAATCTAATCAGTTCAAGTCAGCACACCTCATAGGGAATACTCACTTAAGGTATTCCATAAATGACGCTTTGTGTTTCACAGTTCTGATTCGTGGCAATCTCTATGTTTGCATGTACACATGTGCCCCTCATGAAAAAGTTCTGATATCCTTTGTTCTCAGAGAAAGTGATTAGCAAACTCTCTGCTAATCATTATCTGTTCTTCATACAATTATCATGAAGCAATTTCCTATGAGCTTCACAAGCCACAGATCAGTCACATACTAAGTAAAAATATGATTTAACTATTTTTTTTTTTTTTTGTGGTGATAGAAGCCACTATAAATTAGGAATTACTGAATATGCAATATTCAAAGAAGATTTAAGATTAAAAAATTGTTTTGTAAATTTGGAGTTTGACAAACTAGATACACTCCATATAATATAACATCATTAACAGATTGACAAGAAAAGTTATTTGCTTTAGTTAGTTTTGTCTTTATGCTGAACAACCTAAAAGAGAAATATCTTTGGAAAGCCACATTCATAGAATCATAGGATCATAGAAGAGTTTGGGTTGGAAGGGACCTCTAAAGGTCATCTAGTCCAACCCACCTGCCGTGGGCAGGGACATCTTCAACTAGATCAGGTTGCTCAGAGCCCCGTCCAACCTGACCTTGAAGGTTTCCAGGGATGGAACATCCACCACCTCTCTGGGCAACCTGTTCCTGTGCTTCACCACCCACAGTGTAAAAAATTTCTTCCTTATATCTAGTCTAAATCTACCCCCCTTTAGTTTAAAACCATTACTCCTTGTCCTGTCGCCACAAACCCTGCTAAAATGTTTGCCGCCATCTTTCTTATAAGCCCCCTTTAAGTATTGAAAGGCTGCAATGAGGTGTCCCCAAAGCCTTCTCTTCTCCAGGCTGAACAACCCCAACTCTCTCAGCCTTTCTTCACAAGAGAGGTGTTCCTTCCCCCTAATCATTTTTGTGGCCCTCTTCTGGGCCCACTCCAACAGGTCCATGTCTTTCTTATGCTGAGGGCTCCAGAGCTGGACACAGTACTCCAGGTGGGGTCTCACCAGAGCAGAGGAGAGGGGCAGAATCCCCTCCCTCAACCTGCTGGCCACGCTTCTTTTGATGCAGCCCAGGATACGGTTGGCCTTCTGGGCTGCGAGTGCACATTGCTGGCTCATGTCCAGCTTGTCATCCACCAGTACCCCCAAGTCCTTCTCGGCAGGCCTGCTCTCAATCCCTTCATCCCCCAGCCTGTATTGATACTGGGGGTTGCCCCGACCCAGGTGCAGGACCTTGCACTTGGCCTTGTTAAACCTCATGAGGTTCACACAGGCACACTTCTCGAGCTTGGCCAGGTCCCTCTGGATGGCATCCCGTCCCTCTGGTGTGTCGACTGCACCACTCAGCTTGGTGTCACCTGCAGACTTGCTGAGGGTGCACTCGATCCCACTGTCTATGTCATTGATGAAGATATTAAACACTACTGGTTCATTCATCAATGACAAACTTAAAATTGCATTTAACAGTAAGAATTGGTTTGTGCCAGTCATTTGTGTGACTGAAAAGACTCAAAAAGTTTGGCTGGTAGAAGTTTTATGTCACAAACATTTCAGCAATGTAGTACAAGGGAAAAATCTGCTTTAGAGTTGACTCTCATTGGAATGAGAAAGATGCTGAATCGTTATCATTTGAGCTTGGCTGTAAATGAGCAGTAATGTTCTTGAAGACTTCACTTGACAACTTTTGTTTACAATGTTTCATTTAACAATGCTGAATTGTTGCCATGGAAATAAAGCATAATACTTTGCATAGGAAAACCAACATTTTATTCTTTTTTTTTTTTTTTTTTTTTTTTTTAATTCCACAAAACATTACATTTTCTATGCACAGAAATAGTTTCAGAATGTGATGATTGTATGTGACATTCCACTGCCAGGAAAGATTTTCAATTACCGAACTTTTTGTGGTGCCTCTATTTTTGTATCATAGAATGGAGTGATAACATTCATCAATTTCACCTATGTGCACCTGGGAATATGTTTTAAAAATTTCTTATTCAAGGAACTTTGGAAAAGTAAAGTCAAGCATTTGGTCTGCTGAAGAGAATTAAATGTTGCATCACAGAAATATAAAACAGAGAAAGTAAATTAAGTTAGAAGACTTGAATGTTGTTAAATGAAAAATAAACAGAAACCCATAATTCATTGAAATAATAAAAGTAAAGATAGAATATATATAATAATATATTAAGTCTAAATGCCATTTTATTTTTTTATTTAGAGCAAGATTTTGGAATTATACTATGTCCTCCCCATAAGACAGTGAAACAAAGAAACCAAATCCCCAGGGCTACAGATTAGTTCAATATTTCATAACAGATTCTACACTTTTACAGAATCTTGCATGAATCATTGAATGATCAATTAGAGAGAGATGTGACACAGTTCAGGATAAAGTCTAATTATGAAAGGAATCAGTGCATTTACACAAATACAGAATCTACTATTTTATGTATGTATTACTTTTACCCATTTAGAACATTCCAAGTATTGTAAAGACATATAAATACCATTTTAAAAATGCCTAAGTTGTTAGAAGATTAAAATACAAAGACTTTTAGTAGAGTTCTAAGTCTCAGCGTCTGCTTTAAAACTTACTTGCACAACACAATGCACTCCAGGGTCCTGGCTTTCCATTCAGCCCAATGATCACTAATAAATAAACTTTGCATTCAAGAACCAGTTTGTAGGAACTGTGGAAGGTGGCATAGCTGAAAGTCTTGTCTCACTCATAATACCCAGAGCCAGAAACAGTAAAGTAGCTCTGATTTCCAATGATTGATCTAGCAATTAGTTATAAAATTCTAGTAGATGTCACTGCAGTTACTTGCCTCTATCATTTGTAATACAGTCTTGTGTTTATGAAGCATGACGTGCTTTAATGTTTGATTGGAATACATAAAACCTTAATATCATTGTACCATTCAACCAACATAAAGCATGCTTATATACCTTCATAAAAAATAATAAAAAAGAGAGTACACAAATTAGATGTTTGGTTAAGAATATCAGTCAAGCAAAATGCTTAAACAAGCCTTTCTCCAAATATACATTCTGGTCATTGTTAATTTAACCCACATCCAGGTTTCCTTCAGAATACTTCCCTCTCCCCTTTTTTGCCACCTGTTCATTTGTAGTTCTTCTCATTTGGCAGAGCCAAGCACCCGTTGGCCGAAAGCAGTCATTTTGCACAGCAAAACTTCTGACTGTTGTCAGCTGATTTCTGGTGGCCAGTACTTATCTGTGTTAAGTTTTGGGTTACTGTGAATTGCTCTAATTCCTAGTGACCTGTCAGGTTTCAGAATATTGAACTTCAGGTCAGCAAGGACTGTAGTGTAAGCCAGGAATTCTCTTACTGAGAAGTTTGAGGTTGACATTTAAAATTGTTTCCTTTTCATTTGATACTAAAATATATTTGTAGTCTTTCCAACAGTACTTTTGGAATACAGTCCTTACTGAAAATAAACATGGAGAAACTTTCTTCTTGAAAGCAAAATTCAATCTGAAAAATGGTATGTGTAGTCCTAACCCTAGTGATTTGGTTGAAAAACAAATAAATATAAATGTTCTCCACATCTCTAAAACCTATTACGTAAAAACACATCCCAACAAAAATTCAGAAATGTAATAACCTAATTTTCAGTCTATTTTCAAGAAATAGTTTATAAAATTCTTTGTACTTGATATCTGTTTCAGATGGTAAACCAAACTTGCTTATGGTTAAAATTATGGGGAACTGTAAGTGACTTAGTAATAATATTAACCTATTTATTTTTAGGAGTGGACCTAGCTTTTGTTTTGGTATAAGCAAAATTTTAGCAAAAATGTTATACTTAAGAATTGTTTTCACCTCATTTAGAAGCAAATAGAACCACAGCTTGTTGCTAAGAAACGTAAATGAAATGTCAACTTTTAGTTTTGGTTGTAAAAACTTTTGCTGAAAAGCTTAGAAATGTTAGCATCCTGAAAAACAGGCTAAAGAAGAACAATTATAGAAAATTGAATATTTCTTTTCCCTGTAAATTTAATTATTGCTTATAATATACCTCATTTTTTTCCAGTTAATGTTTGAAAATATATCTAATTTCAGCTCAAGATTTTCTATGTATTGCATTGGAAACTGTGAATTTATATGAAAACTGCCTATTTAGGAGAATCAGATTTAGAGAAGATCTAAAAGTCTGTAAATATAATCAGAAAGCTAATTTTAAAATGCCTTGAAACTGTTCTGACATATTGAAGAGAATGTAATTCTTGACATAGGTTTCAGATAAGGGAATGGAATAAAACTTTTCAGAGTACAAAACTTCCCAGACTGAAAATAACATAATTTTTTTCTATAAATGCATGTTAGGTTTATTGTCTCCATCTGTCTCAATTTATTGGAGCAACACTCTCTCAGCATAAAAACTCACCTAGCACAAATTGGACATGATGAAACTATGAAGACATTTTACTGAAAAACTCCCTTGATTTAAAATCTAGTTTGGTTAAGAAATCAAATAGCCTCATAAAATTAGAAAGCAAAACAGATTACTCCCACAACCAGATTATCTTGGAAGAATGAAAGGAAAAAGAAAATATGCCCAAATAGAAAAACATCATTCAAATTTTGCTTTTTTTCCATATCTTAACATTTCCAAGATGCAATTATTTTCTTACAATGAAATTTTCTTTCACATTTGACTCTTCATACCTTTATTATTTCAACATGGCCCTTCACAGTGTATATAACATTCTTCCAAATATCCAGTTTTCAAAATATAACACTGAAGACACCTTCTTTGCATATTAATTTTGTTCCATCACTTCTGAATTTTGCAAGTCTGTGTCATGTAATTTTTCATAAACATTTACAGCTCCATTTCTTGCTATTTGTTAAATAAATTTTGCTAATTATGATAATTTAAAATTAATTGCTTTTTTTCCTTAACGTTTATTTGCCAGGTTCTAAAACCTGCATCCTGCATTGCCCTCTTACACTGTTCAGATTCAGTTTTCCTAGAATCATCGAAGCATCTTAAAAGAAAGACCCTCCCAAATAACCCTACCAACAAACCAGAACTGTGGCACAAGTTGTTTTATCTTAATACCTGATTCATCATATCACTGCTATCTGTATTTTACATTGTTCTATAATCTTGCTGTGGTCTGCCATGCTCAATTACAGTCTTTTGTTTTTGTTTAAAGCACCAACTACAGATACTTCACATAATAATTCTTACTAAGAGCATGTTCATTATATGTTGGCAAGCTCAAGGCCTTAAACTGCAAATGGTTGCTATCATGACACACATCTTCCCACACAGCTTGGTCCTGTTTCAGTTCTGTGATGATTTTATGCTACTCAATAACTCAGTAATCAAATAAGACAATTAGATATTTCAACTATTATTTTTGAATTTTCTTAATAGTGCAATACAAATTAACCATTTTGTCTGTGGCAACTGTGGAAATTGCATAACTAGTTGACCAAACACTAGTCCAGCTTATCCTTTTTCAGTCCTGCTTTTTCAGTACTTAGCAATAGTCTTTCTTAGTAATAAAACATGCACACAAATCAGCAGCTGATCACAAATTGTATGATAGCATCACATAGTGATCTCAGCTGGAGCTTTTATATGATAACAGAATTCCCCAACTAATCCAGGGGTGCCAGGTTAAGCTATTCAGAGATATCTCCAACATATAGATGAAGTTACAGCAAGGTTGAAATTTGATTTTTACTAAACAGCATTTATCTCCTTCAGATTCCAGAGCTGTATATGAATATTCATATCCTTGAAGACAGCAGTTGCATTAAAAACCCACAAATCTGTATTAAGGGTGTAGACCAAGAGCAGTAGACAGCGATTTTTAAAGAGGTAGCTTTGTGATAAATGAGTGACAGAAGCAGCAGAACATAGGGAAAATGAGCAGTGAGTGTCCAGATGACTTAGAAATAATAACAGAGGAATCCCTTTATTTTTTTTTTTCTTTTTAAGAAGTAGTATTGATTTCTCTGGAAAACTGACAAAATAAATTAATAAAACCCTAAAATAATGGTACTAACATTGGAGTTAACACTCATCTTTGAAAGACTGCTATTATGACCTAATACTCTGAAAATCTTTATTGTTTATCCTTTTATTTCAGCAGACCAAGGCACAGGCACTGAGATGGAGGTGTAATGTTTTCAGTAAACATCAGAAGGGCTCTGATAATGGAACAAAAAGATAGATTTGTAAGTGATGTCTAGCTACAAGAGCGCTCTGGAATGGTAACCTAGAATGATAATGCCCAAATGCACATCTATACACACAGCAGCCTAATAACACCAGTTACTTGTGTCTGTATTTTAGAGGATTCCCTAAGCCGAGTTGAGGAAATCACCAAAGAAAAGATCTAGGTTTGTAAATACCACAGTACATCGCTCTACTGAAGTAGATCAGATATACAGAAGGAATATTTTAGCAAACAGTGACAGCTGAATGAAGACTATTCTAACTCATCTGTTATAAAGATTATTACAGCTATACATCAATGGCTGAGGAGTTTTACCAACAACTGACTGCCTACTGTTGGAAATGGTATGATAACACATCTTTTCCTTATATGTTTATTTTTTCTTGCATATTTGATGAGCGTGTTTTTTGCAAGGTTACAACTGCCTTAAAAATTTCTGAAGTCCATAAGTATTATGTGAACAAATCAATTGTGAGGGAGTAAATGATATGGTTGGACTCGATGATCTTAGAGGTCTTTTCCAACCTCAATGATTCTATGATTCTATATATCTCAATGATTCTATGATTCTATATAATAGTTTCGTTACTGGAAACTGATTTCATTACTGATTTGGCCAGATTGTTTAGTAGACCTTTCTGTACCTTTTCCTTATAGAGTTCACCTCACAAAAACCCACCAACAAATAAACAAACAAATCTTCAGCTATTTTTTATTTAAAGCACAAAGTAAGATAACAGAGCAAATTCAGCATAAGAACAGAACAGACGTAAAAGAGCTTTTAAAGAAATGTATCTCTTTAAGTTACACTGGAGGTCTGTTTGTGTTTCTGCTCTTAGAAATCTATCAGTGTCTGCACATGCTAAGATTCCTTTCTTGCTCTTTCTCTCTTTCGGTTTCCACCACCCTGCCCTCCAGCATTTTCTCTCACTAAGCACACTCTTCCTCTGAACCATTGCCTCCTTCTTCCAGAAAATGCTACTACTACCGTTGCAGCAGACCACACAAGTGAAAAAGAAACCTTACTTTCTCCTGCAGTGAGTACCTTTTTAAAGGGAGATAACATGCAATACATAAACTTCAAGTAAGTAGGTACCAGCTGTTAAGATTGCTGCTGTAGAAGCAGTGGAAATTTTTGCAATTCCGTATTCATTTATTTGGAAGTGAAAATACGACCTCCATTTGTAAATGTGGTCTTAGATAAAGCTGCAATAGTACAAAAGTGGTCAACTCTTTAAACTTATTGAGAAAATATCTACCAGTTTATATCAAACTTAACCCAGCAAGTTCCCAACATTCAGATCTCCAGAAACTATCTAGAGTTGCATATTTATTGATAGTATACATATTTCCTATAACTTATTCCTGAAGACTATAATGCTGCTGCAAAGATACTCTGTTACAGAATTTATGGGAGGCTGTGGAAATAGATACTGGGAATGGGAAGAGACTGCAGTAAGAGTACGTGTAGGTTACAAACGATGCCCAGCTCTAAGCCAAAGGATCAACTTTAGTTGGCAAAATAGTTTTACCTGACCTCAATGAGAGCTGGCTGATAGCTGCAGTATTATGCAAACATGGACAATTCATCTGACTCCAGGTGATTTGTCTTATCACTCAGGGCCAATGAAGACTAGGGATAACAAATAGCACCTAGGCTGGCTAAATAACACCAGCCTCACATTATTCCTTATTGGATACATCTTGTTTTTCTTTTGCCTCTTATGATGTTGTGAAGTAGTTGAGGGGAAGGGAAGCATCATCCTTTTCTTAAGTTAATAAAATTGCAACTTTCCATTAAATATATTTCTGTATCTTTCAACTCAAAGCTTCTTTTTTTTTTTTTTTTTTTCCCCTGAGCTTTTGTTCTTGGTGGTTTCAACTCACATTTTCTGTATTGAATAAGGTGATACACTACAGAAGATACATATAAAATAAAATAAACACACTGTTTCTGTTTTTTGAAGGACTTGTGCCATTCCTGAAAAGATCACTGCTTTATTAAAATAGTACTCTCTTCAGTAGAATAAATAGCAAAGTTCATTTAATAAGGGATGTATTGACACTAGTGATATTGTTTCACTAAATCTTAAACAATGCTTTATTATTTTTGATAAAAAACATCCACTTTTGGCCTCCTACTTGTTCTTTAAAAAATTTAGATGTTAATTATACCACGTGTGGAAAAAGCTCAAAGACATTATGTTACCGAAGCTTGGAGGAAACCCAATAAACCCATTTCATTCTAAAGCACCATCAGGGGAACTGAAACAAGTGTGTGTCAGGATGTTTAATATTATAGCCTAGGGGGACATAACACTTGCTATATGTGGGAAGTAAACAGCAGGGCTTTTCACTAAAAAATGAGACAGAGAAAAAACTTGTGATCACAAAACAGAAAACCATATTGCTGATCAGATATAAATATAAGAGCTTTTCCATAAACTCAAGCTGTTCCTTTCCCAACTGAAATCTCATATTAATTTTTGTGAGACTGTTTTTTGTTGCATAGCTAGTAAGAACTGAGAAAACCAAATTTTTTTTTTTCTTTTCCCAGAGAGTCTCTTCGTGGCAAAATTCTTGCCATGTTTTTCACTTTAACTGAAACATCAGACTATGATTAGCTGATTCATCCTCTATTAAATTACTTAAATTAATAGAGCAGAAAATAGAAGCCTTCAAGAATTCAACCCCTCTTCAGAGATTTGAATTTAAAGTATGTGTATAATGTGTTTTGGGGAGCATTCTTATGATTCTTAAATTAACAAACCAGAATTTTTTCAGATGCGATTTCTGGGTATGGTCAAATTATGTTTTTGCTTATTGATTACTTTTTAATTTAATTTTGATATTATCTTCTGAGTCAACCCACCAAAGGTGTGTTATCCTCCCACACCTCCTCCCATTACATTATAATATGTGGAATGTTCCAGAAGCAAATTTTCTTGAAAATAATTTCACTCTTTCATTTGTATTCATTCTTTCAGACAGTTATTAGGCTCTTTTTATTAAACAAATGTTGACTTGACAATAAGGACAATAAGGTATGTTGGTATCTTCTTTTAATAAGTAAGAAAATAGGAATTCATAAGTAAAGCTTTTCAGGTGAAACATAATTGTAATTTAGATTTGTGTCACAAATTCTTGAAAATGTTATAAAATGACAGTCCAATGCCAATTAATATTCCTGATAGAAGCTAATAGTAATTTATCTGAGTTCTTAAATAACCACACTTTTTCAGACCCTTGGAATTACCAAACTTCATTGTAGTCAAGAGGCAGTAGAGAGAAAGAAGGACTTTAACTATCTATGGTCTGCTCAGACTTCTGAGGTATCTTGATTACTTGGAAGTCATAGCTAGTAATGAAAATGAATTTTTCACCAAATTCAATGAGATTTGAAAGGGCTCTCATTTTTTAATTTTTTTTTTTTTTTTTGGTTAATAGTGATCAATTTTTAGGTCTGAGTCTTTTTTTTTTTAGTTTTTCAATTGTACTCATAGCTAAGGAAGTACACAAGGAAAAAGACTGGGATGGAAATGCAGCCTGGACTTAAGTATCCTCTACATTCTTGAGGAAGACAGAATTTAAAAATATATACCTCTCCTTATCATATTGCTGTTGGGTAACTAAGTCAGTATTCAGTGGGTTTACTGAATTATATTTTTAAACTTGGAATTCTGTCAGGTACTCTGGATTTTGGATTCCTTGCCAGGAGTTTAGAATATTGTTCTGGTAGTTCCTCACTTGCAGGTAACAAAGTCCCTTTCTGAATCTAGTCTGTCTGCAATGGGCATAACAAAGATATAATCCTCATGACATACAGGAGCAAATAAAAAAAAAAAAAAAAATGGCTTTAATGTTAAGCATGTTCATTATGCCCATTAAATACTGAGGAGAAAATTTTGGTTCCAGTAAAAGCTACCTTTCAGTATTGAAGTTGTAATTCAATATTTAAAATAACAAAAGTGGTTGCAGTAGCATCTGGCACTAGAAAATTGCTAAATCTTATCATGTTTATTCCCCTCTAATAATTAGAGTGAAAGATTATATTATGTCTTGGAGTAGCAAAAAGAGCCCTGCTCATAGTAGTAACATTTGAACTTTTTTTTTTCCCCACCAATGATTCACTGAAGATCACAACATTATTTTTTTACTTCCCTTGTGAAAATAATCCACCTTCTTTTAAAAGGATTCATTTTAATGGCTTTGATTCATTCTACTTGTTTACTCTTTGTCTTTATTGTCATCAATGGTTCTTACTTTGTCTTTGAAATAAGTAGTATAGGAAACTATGTTAGGATGTAGAATCCTCATTCGGTTATAACTGCTTTGATAGCACAAAGTGTCTGCAAATTATGCCAAATAGGACAATGAGTGTCTGACTGCACTGAATTGCTTAATTTAGTTTAGGCACCATAAAATGCTACCAGAATAAATCCAGGATCCTTAGTCCAATTGCTCTATAGTGATAACTGCTTGAATGAACATTTCAGGCAAGGAACTGGATGCATCTGTAATCTGAATTAAATAAGCTCCAGAGTTTCCAGAACACAAGGTGGTACAAGTAAGTATACTTTAAAACTGAGGTTTTGTTGATGTGTCCACACTTATGTGTGAAGACTGGAAATAGTATTTGAAAGTTTTTAGCTTGTTTTTCTTTTCCTAGTCACTATATTGACATATCCTTTTCCATATTACTTCAACACCTGCAGACAGATGCTTAATCAGAATGGGAACCAAACAAGGGAGGAAAGGCTGCATATGTTAATTGATTAAAAGAGAAAGTGAACAAGCTAAGGACTTACACCTGTATTAGAAAAAATAAAGGTTTGCAAAGCATGTGTGTGTCTCTGTGTGTGTGTATATATACACACTTTGTATGTTATATATACAGATGTAATACTTCTTTTTCGTATAACTGAATTGAAAAAACAAGCATTTAGCTCCTGTAATGTATTGTGAAATATCTGACCTCCTAAATGGGTTCAAGTGTAACTTACTGTTTCCCATCACAAGGTCATTGCTGTATTTAAGAGCTTTGAGAAAAAAGATAATTGATTGAGCTGATCTATGTGCCTTGCTCATCTCACTAGGCCTATTTCTCAGCTGCCCTGGGTTAATCACCAAGTCCAAAGCATGCTGATGTCCTCCATTACATCATAATTAGAATACAGCAGGCAGAGATGGGGAAAACTGGTGAAATTATTCATATTTTCTTCTGAGGAGCCAGATGTTGCTGGATAGATTTCATTTAATTCTATGACAGCTGCAATAATAGTCTCCATGTGCAGAGAGCTGATAGTGACATCGATAATGGTGTAAGAAAAGTGAAGTGAGGTGTGCTTCTTAGCTAGTTAATTATGATTATTCATTATTGTGGATCATCTCATCTTATTTGACAATTATAGTAGATTGGGGAAGGATTTAACATATGCAAATAGAAACTACTTAAAATATAATTCTGCAAAAGTTAAATTATGATCTCTAATGTAAAGGCTTTGCAGTGTGTTGCTTATGGGTAGTTAACAGGCTTGATTTTTCTTAGGACATAAAGTTTCCTATTTAGTAACATGCCTAAGAGATGATATGTACAGAAGTTCTGCATGGTAATGCTGACGCTGAGACATCGTTTCTGTTCAAAGTTTATACTTTTAAAACTGATACTGACTGTTATGAATATCAAGATATCTAGAGGAATATTGCATTTTCTAAAATGCATTTGTATTTTGCATAAACTAAAGTCAATATTTAACTTTGAGGGATAATAAAATAACAAATATAACAAAATGTGGAATAAGTGAAACAAATTCTACCTGTGGGGGTGGGGTGGCAGACAAAAAAAAAAAATTATCTTGCATTTGAATCCAATTATTATATTGTAATTCTTTTGAAATATGTATTTTTAAATATTTCTTGATATTTTAATAATAGGAAACTGTTTTCATAATATTAATATGTTGCAAAAAGTGGTACTTTGTACTTTCAAACTGAAGTATTGTCATAGTTTAACCCCAGCCAGCAGCTAAGCACCACACAGTTGTTCACTCACTCCCCCCCCACAGTGGGATGGGGGAGACAATCAGAAGAGTAAAAGTGAGAACACTTATGGATTGAAATAAGAACAGTTTAATAATTGAAATAATATAATAATAATAAATTGTAATGAAAAGGAAAATAACAAAAAGAGGGAGAAATAAAACCCAAGAAAGACAAGTGATGCAAATGAAAAACAATTGCTCACCACCAACCAACCAATGCCCAGCCAGTCCCCAAGCAGCAGCCCCCCGGCCAGCTTTCCTCCAGTTTATGTACTAAGCATGACGTCACATGGTATGGAATATCCTTTTGGCCAGTTTGGGTCAGCTGTCCTGGCTGTGCCCCCTCCCAGCTTCTTGTGCACCTCCAGCCTTCTCAGTCCGTAGAGCAGAAAAGTCCTTGACTAGTGTAAGCACTACTTAGCAACAACTAAAACATCGGTGTGTTATCAACGTTATTCTCATACTAAATCCAAAACACAGCACTGTGCCAGCTGCTAGGAAGGAAATTAATTCTATCCCAGCTGAAACCAGGACAAATATTAACAAAAAAATAAAAACAAATGTCTGACAGAATATTCTTGTCCTGGAAAAATTAATGCATTGTTGAATGTATAATTCAGAGTATTTGGAAATATGAACATCTCTATTGAATTGTTATACATTTTATCATTCCTGCCTTAGAAACTAAATATATGTGTATATATAAATATATATACACACACATATGTACATATATGAAATGTGATGGCACAAATATTCATGCAAGTTAAAAGCAAAATGTTTGTGAAATATTTTCTCCCTAAAATTATTGAAAGTTACTGAAAATTTTAATTGATTACACTACATGCTAAAAAGAATATTTTTGGTTTGTCTGTATTAATCAGATTAAGACTATTCCTGAGTTCAAACAGTCTCAAAGCATATCTTTTTGTTCCTTTTGTTCTGACTGTGCTCTGTCACTGCAATGGATACAACAGAATAAAAAGAATACCTCATTCATATAAATGACTAAAATAGACAAAAAAGTAGGTGGCCTTTCTGGAAAATTTGGGGGTTTGGGCATATTTTTTGTTGTTGTTTAACAACTGAGGTTTCTGCCTGGGTATATACTACATTCAGGTGTAAATAAATAAAGCTGTGACCCCATCTTTCATATCATTCTGTTCATTCTTTTCTCAGGTCATAGCATTATCTGCAACCACCTGACCACTTGTGAGGACTCCTCTGAGTCCTTATTAATAAATTAGCTTCACAGTAGTATCTTGTGGCCTTGGTAAAATAAAACACACTGGACTAGAGTTCCATGGCACAAGGCAGTGTAGAAATATATAACAAAAATACATTTTCTAACTCATACTGCTAAAAATAATGACTACGTGTAATTGCTGGGCATGCACAGTGTAGTGCATAAAATCAATAAGATAATTCTGCTGAACAAATAGATTCTTTTGTGATCAATGCAAGACTTCATCAATCCATTTAGGTACCTGTATGCCTATGTAAAACAGCTGTTTATTATTTTTTGTGGAAGATATTAAATATGTGATTCATGTTTGTTATTTCCACCATAAGCACAAATGTACAAATCAGTTTCATAAAAATATGGTTAGATGATGATATAAATTCTGACATAATTCCCATTTCACAAATCAAAAGTTTCTCTTGAAGAATGAGGGCAGAAATATTCATGAAGATAACACTTTGATTATTAATTGGTACTATCCTAATGAAAACAGATATTAGATCACCTTGAGAGATACTGTAGTTAGTATCCACAGAGGCAAATATTTGACAACAGAAAAAAATGTATAATTACTTTTCAGTTACCTTACGTATGTGATGTGTCATGTTAAGCAAAACAGTGACAGACAGAAGACCTTTAACTGTTATCAATGTGTGCAGATAGTTCCTTACTGTGCTCCAGAGTGTTTCAGTCATTAGCAATCCCTTCAAGTATAGACTGTTTTTTCCATCCTCACTACCATTTTGTATAGTGTTATTTCAAATAATTCTGTTTTATCTGATTCTCAAATTATAAACAGATTTTTTTAATTGTGCATTTGATCAGAAAACAAAAAAACACAGCCTGTTTTCTAGACTAGCCATTTTGCCTTAGCGCAGGATCATAACATGGAGATGCTGAGCCACTAGATGCTCACTCATGACAGCAGCAGGACAGTCAAAAAACAGCTGAATTTAATATCTTATTTAAAAATTACTTTTATACAAATAGGTTGCCATTTATACAATCTATAGATACCCATGTGAACTGTTTATCTTCAGCTGAATTTTTTTATGGATAAATATTATAAGTATAATTACTAGACATTTATTCATGTGAAAATACTTCTAGAATGTCAAAGCTTTATATATAGATATATATTTCAATGTTGTATCACTTTCCATTCATTCAAGCAAAGATAACAGGACAGGTAGTCATTATATGTCAGAAGTACTAAAAAAGTTTAACTGCAAAGAAATGATCCACAGGAAATATGAAGCATGAGATTGATGATTTTAAGCATAGTCATATGTTAAATCTATTCTCACTCTAAAATCATTC
This sequence comes from Aptenodytes patagonicus, assembly GCF_965638725.1. Classification (NCBI taxonomy): domain Eukaryota; kingdom Metazoa; phylum Chordata; class Aves; order Sphenisciformes; family Spheniscidae; genus Aptenodytes; species Aptenodytes patagonicus. The sequence goes on along the minus strand of NC_134949.1, from coordinate 187,312,009 downwards.
CCAGTAGAAACACGAATACAACAGGTGATTTTATATCAATATATGTATCTAAAGAACAAATCTGTAATTTCTGTCATTTTTAACACTATATGGAATTCAATGGAGCTAATGATACTGACCTTCATTTTAAGTTGTTTCTCACTGAAATTTAATGCTGGTTTAAGTGTAAATGATAGATTATGTGATTATTATTCAATGTTTGTATGTTTCTGTATGTATAAATAAATGCATCAGTGAAATAGTTCCTACATAGAGCTTACCAGTTATAGTACCATATGAAGAAATAAAAATTATTTCTTTGCCTTTACATTTTGTGATTCGTTTGCAATAATGTCAAATTCATCAGTTGTTTTCAGTAAAATGAACAGTTTCAAATCCAGAAATAGCAACTGTTCTGCTTGGGTTATGATTGGTTTCTCTTCAGGAGGAGTGATATTTTTCATTTTGTGTGTCACATTTTAAACTGCTAAAAAGACAGTAAAATTGCAGAAAATTCAGAAGACAAAAACAAAGTGATAGAAAGTTTGGAAAACTCTGAGGAAACACTAGAATGGCAGGGTCCATTCTAAGAGAGAGTAAAACTATCTGTAGGGCTACAAAAGGCTTTCACAATGTTTATGGAACAAAAATGATCAGTTGTCAGAGATGTCAGAAGAAAAGCTAACAAGCTCCACAAGAAAAATATGTAGCTTTGCACTCCAGGTAAAACTTTACTGGTCAAACTTTGTAAAATGTTGAGTTCAGCACTGAACCCAATAATGCTATACTGACAGGTATGAGAATGTGTCTCGATAATTTTAAAACAGTGTAAAATATCTTATTTATATGAGTTGGGTAATTGCGACTGATGAAGATAAACAGTGTTAACAATACTCATCATTTGACTATCAATTTATTTAGCTAAAATAAAATAGATAACAATTACATCTGCAATTAAAATAGAAAAAAGAAGCTACTAAGCCCCTATAAATGTTGTTATTAAATTAAATTCCTTCGCATCTTTTTCAGTTACCATTTGCATTGTACTTGCAAGGATTTTAAGCAGAAGTGGCCAATGTTATGTATTAGAAGGTTGAATAGAACCTGGCATTTCAGACTTTAATTTTATGAATTATAAAATAATGAATTTTTAATAAGATCAGCCTTTTAACACAAAGTATTAGGAAAAAAAAAAAAAAATGTTTCCTAAAAGACATATTCCTGATTCTTTCTACAGTCAATGTGAGGCATGCAGGCAGAGCTGGTTTTAGGAACAAACAATTTAGGCAATCACTTTAGATCTAATGGTGACCTGCTACACTAAGTTACGTAGTCTGTGTTTGTTTAATTCACTCATGCCTATTTAGCCTGCAATTTAGTTTATCCATTGTTTACCCAGAAGACTGACAAAGACTTTGCCTTCAGACAGTCCTAGGGATGCAGTGAAGTGCTTCAAATCATGGTGTTAGTACATGGTCTTGGGATGATCAGCAGAAGATAGCAAACCTCAAATGTTTCTAACATTTTGCTCCATATTCAGAAAAGCATTTTTATTTAATGTTTGTTTTTTTTTTCTTCCATCACTTTGTAATTCCATTTTCTATTATCTAGTATTAATACTATGAGGAAGATTTGACAAAGATTTCAGATGCTTTATTAAAATGGAAATGCAAATGGGGAGTGCGGAAAACAGAAGGAAAAGGAAAGTCTAACATTAACACACACACCCCCAAAAAAAGGAGCTTACTTATGATTTACTGATGTTTACACTGTTTTAAACAACCATCAAACATGTGACATGTTGGATCTTAGGAAACTGGAGTGTGATTCAGCAAAACTTAGCAATGATTTATTGTCTTGCAGCTTCCACATTACTTCCTGCACTTCTTTTCCCTTCACTGCCTGTCTTAAACATCCATCATATCACAAAATAATGGAATTGATGAGGTTGGAAGGGACCTCTGGAGGTCATCTTGTCCAACTCCCTTGCTCAAGCAGGGCCATCTATAGCTGGTTGCCCAGGACCATGTCCAAATGTCTTTTGAATATCTCCCAAGGATGGGGACTCCACAACCTCTGTAGGCAACCTGTACCAGTGCTCAGTCACCCTCACAGTAAAAAAGTGTTTACTGATGTTCAGATGGAGACTCCTGTGTTTCAGTTTGCATCCATTGACTCTGGTCCTGTCACTAGGCACCACTGAAAAGAGTCTGGCTCCGTCTTCTTCGCACCCTCCCTTCAAATATTTACATACATTCATAAGATCCCCCCTAAGCCTTCTCTTCTCCAAGCTGAACAGTCCCAGCTCTCTCAGCCTTTCTTCATAGGAGACATGCTGCAGTCCCTTAGTCATCTTTGTGGCCCTTTGCTGGACTCTGTCCAGTATGTCCATGACTCTTTTGTATTGAGGAGCCCAGAACTGGACACACTACTCCAGATGTGGGCTCACCAGAGCTGAATAAAGGGGAAGGATCACCTCCCTCGACCTCCTGGAAATAGTTTGTCTAATGCATGTCAAGATACCATTAATATTTTTTACAGCAAGTGCACATGGTTGGCACATATTCAACTTTATGTCCACCAGGACCCCCAGGTCCTTTTCTGACAGGCTGCTTTTCCAGTTGGATCGCCCCCATCGCCCTGGGGTTGGTCCTCCCCAGGTGAAGGACTTTGGGTACACCCTGGGGTGCACTGCTAGGTACTGGCCTCCAACTAGACCTTGTGCCACTTATCACCTTCTTCTGGATGTAGTCATTCAGCCAGTTTTCAACCCACCTCACTGTCTGCTCATCCAGCCCATACATGAACACCTTCTTCATGAGGATTTTATGGGAGACAGTTTCAAAGACCTCACTGAAGTCCAGACAGACAATATTCACTCAAGCCAGTCATTTCATAACAGAAGGTTATCAAGTTAGTCAAGCATGACTTCCCCTTGGTGAAGCCATGCTGTCTCCTGCTGATGATTTGTCGCTTAGTGTGCCTGGAAATACTTTCCAGGATTAGCTGCTACATCACCTTCCTGGGGTTCAAGGTGAGGCTGACCAATCTGTAGTTCCCTGAGTCATCCTTCTTGCCCTTCTTGAAGCTGGAGGTGACATTTGCTTTCCTCCAGTCTTCGGACACTTCTCCCAGTTGCCCTGATCAAAGATTATCGAGAGTCGCCTTGCAATGACATATGCCAGCTCCCTCAGCACTCCTGGGTGCATCCTACCAGGGCCCATGAATTTATGGATGGCCAGTTGGCTTAAGTATTCCCTGACCTGATTCTCTTCCGCCAAGGGTACATTTTGCTCCAGCCTTTCCCCTTGGTTTCCAGGACCAGGGATTCTTGAAGGCCAGTCTTGCTAATAAAGACTGAGGCAAAGGTGGCATTCAGTGCCTCAGCCTTTTCCATGTTCTGTGTAACCAGGTTCCCCATCTCATTGAGCAGTGGGCCCACATTTCTGGTAGTCTTTGCCTAGGTACTTATAGAAGTCCTTCTTGGTGTCTTTGATGTCCCTGTTCAGATTAAATTCCATTTGGTCTTTAGCTTTCCTAACTTCATCCCTGGATGCTTGGACAATGTTTCTGTATTCCTTTCAGGTAACCCATCCTTGCTTCCACCTTCTATGCTTCCTTTTTGAGTTTGAGTTTGGCTAGAAGCTTTCTGTTCATCCACACAGGCGTCCTGGCATTTTTGCCTGACTTCATATTTGTTGGAGTGGAACTCTCTTTTGCCTGGAGGAGGTGATCCTTGAATACCAGTCAGATTTTTTGGACCCCTCTTCCCTCCAGGGCCTTACCCCATGGGACTTTTCCAAACAAATCTTTGTAGAGGCCAAAGTCTGCTCTCTTGAAGTCCAGGGTTGTGAGCTTGTTCTTAATCCTCCTCCCTGCCCTCAGGATCCTGGACTTCACCATCTCATGGTCACTGTAGCCAAGGCTGCCTTTGATCTTCATATCCTCAACAAGCCTCTCCTTGTTGGTGAGTATGAGGTTCAGCGGAGCACCTCTCCTCATTGGCTCCTCTATCACTTGGAGGAGGAAGTTATCGTCAATGCATTCCAGAAACCTCCTGGATTGCTTATGTTTTGATGCATTGTCACTCCAGCAGATATCCGGGTGTTTGAAGTCCCTGATGAAGATCAGGGCCAGCAAGAGTGAGGCTGCTCCTATCTGTCTGTAGAGGGCCTGATCCTCTTATTCTTCCTGGTCAGGTAGCCTATAGCGGACACCTACTATAATGTCACCTTTGCTTTGCTCTTTAATCATAAAATCATAGAATAGTTTGGGTTGAAAGGGACCTCTAAAGGTCATCTAGTCCAACCCACCTGCCGTGGGCAGGGACATCTTCTACTAGAGCAGGTGGCTCAGAGCCCCGTCCAACCTGACCTTGAAGGTTTCCAGGGATGGGGCATCCACCAACTCTCTGGGCAACCTGTGCCAGTGTTTCACCACCCTCAGCATAAAATATTTCTTCCTTCTATCTAGTCTAAATCTATCCCCCTTTAGTTTAAAGCCATCCCCCCTTGTCCTGTCGCAACAGGCCCTGCTAAAAAGTCTGCCACCATCTTTCTTATAAGCCCCCTTTAAGTATTGAAAGGCTGCAATGAGGTCTCCCTGAAGCCTTCTCTTCTCTAGGCTGAACAACCCCAACTCTCTCAGCCTTTCTTCACAGGAGAGGTGTTCCTTCCCCCTGATCATTTTTGTGGCCCTCTTCTGGGCCTACTCCAACAGGTCCATGTCTTTCTTATGCTGAGGGCTCTAGGGCTGGACACAGGACTCCAGGTGGGGTCCCACCAGAGCAGAGGAGAGGGGCAGAATCACCTCCCTTGACCTGCTGGCCACGTTTCTTTCGGTATCCTAATCCATAAACTCTCATTTGGCTCCTCATCCATCCCCAGGCAGACCTCCATGCACTCAGCTCCATCCACTCCAGCTGCTGTCTCACATAGAGGGCAACTCCCCCTCCTTGTCTTCCCATTCTGTCCTTCCTAAAGAGCCTGTATTGTGCTTGTAATGTCTCATCTGTTCTTTGCAGCACATACAGCCTAGCCCTACACACCACTCATTTGATCTTCTCTTAGCTTTGGGACCAAACTGTGCATCTATATTCTGAGTGCGTATACAGTTTGCAGAGTGGGATTTTATGACAGGTGCTAGAAATTTCTTTACTTGTATCTCAGTTTTCCTTTGAAGACAATTTCACAACCCATGCACAGGAAGCACAATTTGCTGTTGGATCATGCTGTGCCATAAAGAGAGCTCTACTGTATCCCATCGATAATGTGACAATAATTTCTAGGCAAATTCCAGATTCATTTTCTTTGCTAGTTATGTGACAATATTTTATTTAAGAGCTTTGAGATAAATGGTCTTGTTTGTTCAATCATTTGCATGCTACAGTGTTTACTCCTTGATCTGTAGGAACAAGAAAGACTCTGCATCTGCTTATAGCACAATGATGGCCTCATATTCAAAGAAGCAGAACTCTCTCTTTCTCAGCTTCTGCTTTTTCTTGTCTAGATATTCCCCCCCACCCCAACACACACACACTGCAGCTCCATTTGGAATATATTTTATGCTACTTCTTCTCTAATGGTACAGCAAATATATTGAATACTTACGTAGCTGGCATTATTTTCTTTTTTATCTTCTGCAGTAGGAATCTTTCCAAGTGGAGCACAGCAGAGTGTGACAAAACAACAGATCTTAATACGGTAAATGTGAGAAAAGAGCTCATATTCACTTACAGTGAGATGATTTATTGAGAGGTTTCAATGAACTAACTTCTTTTGCCATAGGTTTGAATCTTATTATCTGAGGTTACAGATTGGTTTGGAAGATCTCCAATAACTGTCAAGGCAATGAAGCTCTATCAAAGACTCTGGAACGTATCCTTCTAACTTTATGAATGTCTCAGTGGAGCAACAGTTAAAGAAGCTTGAAATTTTATGAAGCAATATTTCAAGGGTTTGCCAGGCTAAAATGTTTGGCTTGATTTTTTTCCACTGCCTTGCCCTCTGAACATTATAATATAAAATACTGTTTTGAAAAGATAGAGTTCTAGACATGTTTTGTAGATGCAAATGATTACACAAGCTGTTCAATGACTAAGAATTAAACCCTGCTGTCTCACAGAGAATCAGTAGTCAGCCTTGGTAAAAGACAGCTAACCTATATATCCCTGTCTTAAATTAATGTGGGGTCACATAAAAGATCTGTGTCTGTTTCAGCTTTCTTTCTGTGAAACAGACAATATTATCTGAAATTGTGAAGCACTGGTATTAAATAATTGACACACCAGAAAAAAAAAACCAAACCAACAAACAAGCCAAAATGTAGTATTATTTTTTCTTTGGAGAAGGATTTTCATATTGAATTATCAATGAAACATACCCCCTTCCTCATATCCTAATAATTAAGAAGTAAAAATCCCAAATAAGTGACTATTCATGGTCTGACTGAGTCTGCAAGGGGGATGTTATATTCTGTATCATACTGAAGAATGGTCCAATTTTCTTTTTGCTTTTTTCCTAAAAAAAAAGGGCTTTCACAAAACACTGTTTTGTAATAGCCAAAAAAGATTAGTAAATTCAGATCAAGTCCAATTAATATTTTTGGTGGAATAAGCATCAAAAATAATTATAACAATAGTAATTATAACTATAATTAATAATAATAATAATAATAACAACAGGTGAAGGAATAAGGGAACAACAGTTTTGGATATATTGAAGAGGGTTTGATTTTGAGGCATAGGACATACTGGAAACATCTCTGTAGTATGGTACTTGGAGACAGAGGTTTTCAAATGTTCTTTGGAAGAGATTTGAACTTGTTTTTAAACTGCTGGGAGCATGTTCATACAAGCCAATAATCATGTTGAGAGCTCCAAAGTTAGCATCCAACACGTGCTTTACAAATGAATACAGAATATCAGTACTATTAAAGTGTTCTGATGCAACAGAAATAATCGATGCTCTAGCAACCAGGAGAAAATGGCAATTGCAAATGAAAAGAGAAAGAGGAGAAGGAAACACAGGGAGATTCAGAGATGGAAAATGTGGACAGTCAACAGCACGTGCTGAGACTAAACAATGTTATGTTCACAAAAGGTTTGATTTCCCAACCATTGAAATGAATGTTTTAATTGGAAAGGTGATCAGATCATTAAAAGAACAGGAAGAAAACTAGTGCTTCTGCTCTTCTGAGCAAAAAAATAAGTTTTAATTAAGGAGTTAAAAAAAAGATATACACGCATGTACTATATTATATGTAACTATATTAACTATTTTTTCTCTCGTATTTTGAATTACTCAGTACCTTAGCTTTAGGTAAAAGTTTTATGACTCAGTTATGTAGCTTTGATTCTCCCTTGAACCTGAACTTCTGTACTGCTATCTGGAAATACCCTGTGGTTCAGGGTTTGCCATATTTCCTTTCAAAAAATGTATGTTTGTTTTTTTGTAAATTTCTGCACTTAAATGGTCATATTTATCACCAGTTTTCAGTCTTTGTGACTTCAATTGGTAGGACTCTAGTATAAAAGCATTCTGACATTTCTCTCTTCCTAGCTCTTTACTATAATTGATTAATAGTAATTTCAAGAGTACATGCTGCTAAAAATACTGCTGAATTATTATATGATAACATTATGAATAGCCATAGTGGCCATTGAATAGGACCATATCCTCACAAGGATTTTTACCTGAACTTTCTTCCACAGTTAGCTTTATTTCTCTGTCTAGAAAACTGCAGTGTTGTGGAAGACCTCTTTCTTTATCATGGAGTACTGTCTAACTCAGATGGCTCCCTGTTCAGCATCCCAGAAGCAGAACATTGTATAATCAGCCTGATCTAAGGTAATACAGATGGATATGACATGGAAAGTTCCATACTTCATATGTGCAGCCATTCTAATGGGAAGCTGTTAATAAATGACTATCAAATTTTCATTTTGTCAAACTGCAAAGCTGAATGGGACAAATATATCCTAGCCTTAAACCATCTGATTAAATATAGTAGGAAAATATCTCATTTTTCAATTATACATATGGTCAGACTCTCAAATTGTCTAGGTTTTTATGTAGACCTATGTAAATAGTCGGGTTTTCTTAACAACTTAGCAGTACATTTAATTTATTAGGTACTACATTCACCTTACATACCTTAATACATATGAAAATGTAGGTTTTATTGTGTCTACTACCCATACTTTAACATATTTCTGTATACACTTTCTTATGTATTATCTGACACACATGCCAAGAAGAAAAATGTTAAACAAATCTAGCCTGTCAGAGATCTGGGTCACCATATTGCTACAGATAAGCAAGCTGTTGCAGCTACCATATCTCTTTACACATTTTTGAAAGTTACTTTCATAATGTCATAATTTGTGTAGGGCACAGATGTTCACCTCTAATCACTCTTAAGAAGAAAAGAAATATAAAATATTTTGTTAGAAAACTCTACAACAATAGTCTGTATATAAATCAACTCCAGACACTAAATACAAAATTAACTGCAGCAAGACATGGTAAATTTGGGGTTGAAATATGCTCTTGGCTATCTAGGCTATAGTTCCACTGACCTTAAAGGGCATTTCCCAGGCATCATTCTGCTTTATTGACTTTAATCAAGAGATTCCTTGACCCCTCTCTGAAAACATTTATCATAGGGCTTATTCACATGAAGCATCTCTTATTCATCAATGTCTTTCAGAGCAGATATTATTTTTATAATCTGTTAATAGTTTTTGCTTTTGTCTCAGAAAATACATGTAAAAATACTTCTTAGGGTTAGAACTTTGGATTGATCAGTAGAGACTAAAATAGTGGTACAGAAAGAGGCTAATATATACAGAAAATTCAGAGGTAAGGCCATATTTAAAAGAAATATAAAGGTAACCAGATACAGGAATAAACAGATCAAGCACATTAAAAACCATCTCATTGCATAAAAGCTATCTGAAGACGTGTTTATAGGATAAATACAGGGGATTAGAGTAAATACAGGATAAATACAAATTAGAGTATAAAGAATCCTACTTTCTTTTGAAGTCACTGGCCAAACAGTCTGGGGAGTCTATCATGTTACTACAATTTATATTTGTGGAAAAAGTACACTCCGACCAACAGAACATTTTAATATCTTTGAAAGTGTCTATTTTTTAAAGTATTGTTAATTTATTAACTGATTTATTTTTAAATACTCAAAAATAATTCCACATTGAAAGAAGAGGTTTATAATTTGAAGAAATAAATGCTACCCGGGAGATGAGACAAAGACAGAGAGGGTGTTATACATTAAAAATGTAATTTGCTGAAAAATGAAAATCATGTTTAATTATGGATTATGGCCAGTGACTCCATTTATATCAGTTACATAAATGATCTAAAATAACTTCATATGCAGTGATCCTACTTTTATGCATTTTAACAATTTCTTCAGAATTCATCAATATGTTACTTGTATAATTGGTAATAAAGAGGATATTTTCATAATTCCTAAAAACCTTTTTTACAGAAAGGAAAGCATTGCATTAGTTTCTAAGGTTTTACACATTTTATTTCAAAAAGTCTGAAGACCTATCCTGAGCCCAAAAAACATTTCAAATAAAGGAACTTCAATCAATTTAATTAATTCTCAATTAGCAAACTTTTGGTTACTGATTCTGGTATTGAAAAATAATTAAAAAAAAAACAAACAAAAACATCTAGGCAAAACACCTTTCCTCCCCACTTCCTAGTCTCCAATTTCCCTGCCACATGTTATACCCAGTCCCTTTGTCAAGGTGATGGGCAGTGGAGGAGTTAGAGATCGGTGTACTGTAGGTTCTACTTTGTTGCTCCGGTGTGGGTTCCTCCATCAGCTGCAGTCCCTTTGCAGTCGTACCTCCTCCTCAACCTCCTTGCTGTCCCTGCTTAGGGTAGCGCCTCTTGCTCCTGCCCTGCTCTGAGTAGCTATTTTCCTTTTCTTCAGTGTTTCTTCTTCTCTGGTGTCCCTCCTGCCCTGGCGTCTCTCTTGTATCTCTGCCTGTGTGTCTCCTCCTGCATAATTGTGCATATGTCTCTTCAAGAATCAAACCTGAAAAAATATTATCTTATGTGGTAAAATAAGTTCATATTTTTTTTAAATTATAAATGAGAATGGAGCCTCATGAAACATCTGGGCATTTGTCCAAACATACATAGCTTTAACTGCATATTGAAATTATCCTAAACTTAGGGAATTCTGCATCCTAAACTGTTTGAAAGGTTACTGTGGCCAGGTGTCACGAATTGGCACAGGAATAAGGAGAAGAGCATGGACAGTCACCAAGCAGGAATGCTAATGAGGGAAGAGAGTAGAAATCAGTCTGGAGGACAAATGTCATGACATTTGTGAAAAGAACATCATACCACAATGGTGTGCCTAAAATCCTATGTTTTATGACTATAAAGAACGCAAGATTAAGTAATGCAAATAAGAAAACAGTAAGCTGATCCTAAATAAGTCTTGTTTAAAACAGTTAATAAGGACACAAAAATTATCCTTATATTTTCCTTATCTATCTATTTGCCTTACATTTTCAGCCATAAGTAGTGACTTTCAAAGCTCTGGTTTCGGTGGCGCAAGCTAAGATGCCAGAAAGATGTCCCGATTCAAAAAGTAATATTCACTGACTGAGTAGTGAATACTGCTTTGAAATCTGGGACTGCTCAAAGTGCCTTGAATAACACTTTCTGTTTTAATTTAACATACCTGCCTTCTTGTTATTAGGATATTCAGAAACATTACTTCTTATTCCTTTTTTGTATTCCAAAATACTAAACATACCTTTATTTTCATATTCTGTTTCAGAATGAAAATATTTAATATTTTAAGTTAGTAACAGGTCAATTATTTTACCTCTTGTTGTAGTCCGCATCATCCCTGCTATTGCAATTTGTAGGTTCCTATGCTTTAAATAAAGTAGGTCTCATAGAATACTAGGGAAACTGAGTTACTTTTTAATTGAAGACTTAAGAAAAAATAAGTACTTAATTTAGAAGTGACCAGAAATGTTAAATTGAACAGTTTTATGATTTTCTTTGTCCTCCAAAATTGCTTTTTCAGTCTCCTTTTTAAATTAAATTCTCAGTCAATCTTCCAAGAGACTATAGTTCTTGTCAAAAACATGTCTTCCACTGTTGTTAAACATCCATAAAAAAAATTCAGTTTTTCAAGAAGAGTTAAGTGAAAAGACTGACCAATTACCATTTTTCTAGATTCAAGCTACTAAATACATTAGATGTTCATGAGGTTTTGCCATGTGTCTAATTGTGTTAATACAACTGATTTGTGGAAAGAGCTTTTTCACCGGCTTTCACAGCCTATTGAGTCAAAATAGCAAGAAAAAGCCAGTCATTAATTTAATGGATTGAAGTTTTTTCTAGAATAATAGACATCATGGAATTTTGTCTTATAATTTTATTTTGACAAAGTGGGTGAAGACAAAGAACTGGCTCCTCACTCAACATTTCCAGTCACAGACCAGAAAAATATTTTCTGATATGAAAATGATGTTATTTTTTCTCAATATAACTAATATTTTTACATGTCCACTTAATTTGAGATTTTTTTTTTGCCAGATCATGTCTAGAAAATATTTTTTGCCCAGACTAAATATTTTACATATATAGTCCTACCAAGTCATGAGTACAGGAGAGAGCCTACTAGCAGCAATTGCCTCAAGCGAAGTGCTGTCACAAACTCCAAAGCTTTGATGTGCTCAGAAAGGGTGGAAAGCATAAAGTGAAGAGTGAGGGGCGGGTATGAAAGGGAGCAGCTGAGTCCCACGCTTGTTTCTATGTTAGTCAGCAGAACAGAGAATGACAGGGTGTTAGGGGAATGCATTCTGTAACCTTTCAAAAGGAGTCACAGCAATTGCTTTCACATATGTTCCTTAGCTCCCCTGAGAATTTACTCATTGCCTTGGATGTGGAGTGATCGATATTCTCTCCCAGCACAGGCCCTACTTGTAAAAGCCGGGCTAGATTTCAGAGGAAAGACAGCAGGCAAAGAACAATAGCACTTCCTTCTAAAGTGCCTTGTACCGGTTTGTTGTTAGGCACTACAAGACTTTCTCCACAACTGCCAGTCACACACTTAGAGCTTAAAATAGATTTTACACAGAATCCCTGATGTACCTGTCTGATGGATTTCATCTGTTTAAAAAAAAAAAAAAAAAGCTTTGTTTCCTGCTGTCCTTGGAGTTTTCAGACTATAGATACTGTTCCAACCTGCCTCACACAAGGACAAAATTTTCCCTGCAAGTAATTCAGTCACAGATGGTGGATAGGCTAAGAAGCAACATGCCACACCATGTGATACAGAAAGTTTAGATTAAAATAGCTAGCTAGCTTACTCAAAGAAATGGTTCCTACTGACACTAGTAGGACTTGTTTTAATGTGACATTCATGCCCTTCCACTTCTTTTAGTATTATGTTTCCTTTAGAGTTAAGTGTTAGTAGCCGGTACGGGGGGTATCATTCTAGTCTCCTTGAAGAAGAACAGAAGAAGGATTGCAGAGCACACTGGCATCTTTGACAAGAATAATATGAAATTTTTGGGGTAGTTTTTTCCTCTTCAATTTTGAGTCCAATGGAAGAAATTTCTATATATTTCCTACAGGTGGAGGGAAAAAAGATGGTAAATATAGAAAAGAGGAAGACAAGGCTAAGGAGTGGACAGGGCTTATACAGCATTTTCATTGATATAAATGCTATATATACCAACACCTACTTTTTCAAAAATTTCTTTGTTATTTTAGAAGCTTTTTGCCTGATCAGCACTTTTCTTATTATTGTCTTTATATATTTATATAATTGGGAATCAGTGATATTAATGCCCAGTGAATTCAAATGCCCAACACATGGCATTACAGTGATTTTATGAAGGAAATTATCCTCAAAAAGATTAAGTGATGATTTATTCAGAATTTCCAGGTCTGTCAGCAAGCTCCAGAGATATCGGGTCTGGTGACAGGCAGTGGTCTGCTGTGATAGTTGCTTCAGTATCTCCATTTTTTTTAATTTCTCTGTTCCATGTCTTGAATGAGTTTGCAGGTATTGACCAATAACAATTTTGATCAATACCAATTGGTGAATATCAGTATTTGACCTGCCAACACTAGTACTTTAAAAATGACAATGTTTGTTAAGTTCAGTTACCTGAGGAGTAAAAATCCTAGTTTTTGTCTATCTGTCCCACCACCTTCAAAACTGCAAAATAATTATATGTTCTGAAACATTTGCATGTGGGGGATCAGATTCTCTTCTTCTTTTGTACCTATGTGCAACTTTGTTGAATGACATGGAGCCTCACTTCAGACATACAAGGTAATTTGTGGCACAATGCGATAAATGGATTGTTTTCATTAAGACAAAAAAAAAAGATAACTAGTGTTCATTAGTTAGGGAAAAGAAGTACAAAAATTATGAGAATAAGAAAATTATATACTTTTGTAAATAGCCTATATTAAACCCCTTTCAATATTCATTTTGTTTATGTAGGGTAAACGTGCTTCAATACAGTCATATTTAGAAAACTCAGGCCCATCAAAAGGAAGCCTGGTACTCATCAAAAGCCTGATACTCAACAAAAGGAATGGCAGGGAGAGAAGTGTTAGTGCCACATGTCTCCGATTTCAATATTTCTGGCTTTTTCAAACAGATGGGGAAACTTTCTCCTGGGATACAGTAAGGATGGCCAGTTTGCTTAAAGATATGCCTGTACAGGTCATATCATAGAAATCTTTATGATTTGTTATTATTACACTTAAACAGTGAGGTAATTTTTTATCCAGAAATGGTATGATCTACTTTGATCTGTTAAATACAAGATGCAAAGGAAACACACATGGCACTGTCACAGAAACTCTCAGAACTCTTGAAAGTCAACATGCATTTTAAGACTGTTTCCCTGTCCCAGAAATAGTGTTTACACCTCTGGAAATTGTCCATGCAGACTTTTGTTGGTTCAAAATTAGTTCAAAAACAGCAAGTCTACCAACACTGTAGTTGCTGTGATCAGTAAGGCATACAAAGTGTTTTGTTTCTTGGAGGTTGCTCCCTTGGGATAAACACTCAGAAACTGCAGTTTTGTCCAGAACCAAATATAGGTCACACCTAACCTTTTAGTGGTATAACTTGAAAGTCTGTAATTTAATCATGTTTCATGTGCCTTGTGAATCACATGGCTTCCTCATGGAAGCCACACTGGGTCCCAAGCTGGTTGGATGCATGATCCTTTCATGTCTCAGAATTCTGGTGTTTAATATTTGGGGAATCCTATTCTCTATGTCTATCAACATAACACCAAGCATGTCTCAGCTGTCTGTGATTCAAGGCATTGTTAGATGTAAAACAGCAGTGTGACCCTGATTTAGGTTTACTGAGAAAATTGCTAAGCCATGAGAAAAAAGCTTTGGGAATGTGCATAAGCTACGATAGTACAAGTACAGAAAACATGGACAGAGGTGATATTGTTTGGATGCAGATAATTAGTGACTTTAGGAACCTTAAAAAAAATATTGAAATGAAAAGGTATTAAGTCCTAGGAGTAAAGTGGGGAACTGGTAGGTAACAGCTCAGCAGCATCAAGTATCAAATCAGTTCCAAGAAACAGAAGGTAGACTGTTCCTTGCCTATTAACTACCTGTCCAGAAAAGACTTGTCAGGCATCTTATGGGGGATAGCGAACATATTAATGCTTAGCCTAGCAGCTCACCAGTTGTAGATTTCTATTACATGTATATTACTCTATTTAATTAAAAAAATAGCTGTTTAATCTTAAACTGAACATATCCTGCCTGCAGAGTCTCTGTGCATGGTAAAAGATGCCAGAACAAATGTGACCTGGAGAGGGCTTGTTATAACTTGGTAGATTAAATTTAGGTCTGCTACTGCAAATATTCTGCTGCCTTGGTACTTACAGCCTATCTGTAGTTTCCACAGCATATTAATCTAGGATTAAATCTATGACATGCTGAAGGGTGCCTATGAGATAACTTTTACAACCAACACAAAAAGCACTGTTAGGATAATAAAGGTCTGTTGCATTCTTCACAGTCTGTGCAGTCTGAACGGGTGTGGGAGGAGTTGGTGCTTTGGAGGACCATCATGAAGCCATGCCTTCAACATGAAGCTAAGATATATGTCATATTGAATAACTTAAGTATGATGGTGCAAAAAATGAAACTGAAATAGTACATAGTTTAGGATTTGTTAATATATTTTTTTAAACAATTGGATTTTAAAATATTGCTAATTACAACTTTTGTTAGACCAGAAAACAAATTCTAAGGAATTTTTTTTTTTCATGAGTCATATGGTGGATAATTTCATAATTTATGTATCCCAGGGAAGGTGGTGTTTAGAAGAATCACAGAATGGCTGATGTATTGGGAGGCACCTTTGGAGATCATCTAGTCCAACCTTATTGACCCAAAGCAGGGTCAACTACAACAGGTCACCCAGGGCCATGTCAAGTTACGGCATGACTCATGATCTCCATCATCAAAGATGGAGATCCTAGAACTTCTCTGGGCAACCTGTTCCAGAGTTTGACCACCCTCACATGGAAAAAGTTCTTAGTTATGTTTAAATGGCATTTTCTGTATTTCATGTCCTATTCAGAGGATTGCCATCAAAGCAGAGTAGTAAGCAACAGTCAGAGATGTCCAAAGTTCCTGCTAGAAAGAACAGAGAAAGTTGGAGTCATCCCTCATCTCTTTAACTTTAATGTAGGAGTGGATACATCTCACAAAACCTAATTCCCAAATGCACCATTGTTTTAAACAGAATGTAATATCTAAAAGGATGTTTAACAATTTACATTTATTGTCTCTCTTGTGGAAAGTGTTTATGGATGAAGACAAATACTTCTTCTAGTTGATATTTTCTTCTGTGTCCTCGTTACTAGGTTTCTTAAGTTTTCAGCCACTCTGTATGGTAAAATTTAATAGAAAATGCAGATAACCTTCTAAGTCTCTGAAATATTAATTGCAATTAATCAGCAGAAAGCTCTTATTACTATCTCCTAGTAGTATAATCAGTAATGAATAGAGAGCATTGGAAACAACTGTGCTTAACATACCTTTATCTTTCAAAAAAACAAGAAGAATGGAGACTATATTAAAAGAGAGTTGTAGTTTTTAATAAAATTCAGTTCCATCATGGCTAAATAAAAGGTGTCAGTCCCAGGAACTACTTTCACAATGCTAAGTCAATAAGTGAAATTCCTTTTCATTGAAAGAATGGTAATAGGCAGCTAAAAATTAAATTCACAACCAGCACAAGAAATTAAGAGACTTCTAAGCTTAGTCAACAAAAAATGTGGGTTTTGTTGTTTTTTTTTTTTAAAAGGATATTTTATATTTCTTATTTGTGATATTGGCTCTCAATATGTGCTTGTTTTATTTTCTGTCAAATCCGATGACAGTCTAATATAAACTTCTCATGTTCTGGAGAACAAAGGAATGCTTTAATGTTTCCCCAAATCAGTTAATTGCCTTAACTAATAATTTAATGCTTTCTTTTTTTCTATCTGTATTTTTTCCTGTCTTATAAAATCAAGATTTCTGGTTGAAATCTTTGTACCCAAGCTTCAGCAGAAACGAAGAATCATGTCTACCTTAGAATAAGCTCAGGAGGTAGTGCATAGTTCTGGGGAATGGAGAATGTAGAATCATTCAAGATGAAAAATGTAATTCAATGCAGGAATCTACCACCTGCTAAGGAGTGAAGCCACTATATATTATTATTCAGGAGCTAGTGCTATCTAATCTTCTGTGAGAAAGACTTATAAAGAAAAAAAGTTATTGTTTTAGGTAAAGATAGGTTTTGGACTGTATAACCTCTTTTTATGATTTCTTTAAAGCAAAAAAAACCTAACCAATAAACAAACAAACCCTCTGAATTAACTTTGTACAATACTTAAACTTACTACAGTGAACCTGCAGTGATGAAAATGCATCTTCCTATAACTTCTCTTACCTTTCAGTGTAACTTTTTTTCCTACCTCTCTTAATGGAATTATCTTATATTACACCTTCTGTGAGTCACATAAAGTAACATTTCCACACACCTACTTGATACATTAATTTGCTACTGCAAACAGTATGCAATCAATTGTTAGAGGTTCCACAACATCTATTTTAAATGGACTGTCTACATTGCCCTAAGGGAATTGTATGAAGTAACTTTTCCTTTCTATGTTTAATATTAATGCTACATAGTCTTCATTGTGAAGGTTAAAATGTAAATTACTCATACAACAGTTACATCATTTACTTCTTAGTTGCCTTGTCCTTTCTTTCAGGTATTAGGACTCTCCTTAAGAGGTAAAGTTTGAAACATCTATTGTTTAGTACCATTTGGCACTCAGACTCCAAAACATGCCTTTAGATTGTTTGCACCTTTATATAACGGCCTCCTGGTCAAAGAAAATATAAGTCTTCAGTATAAGCTTTGGCCTTCTAAAAAAGCAGGGCTACCACTGAAGCTTAACGACCTAAAACTTCATCTGGGACTGTGTGGATGTGAAAAAATAATTAAGGATCATGCTGATCATGTTTCATTTATGTCAGTTAGGCAGCACAATGAGTTATAAAGCTTGCCAATAATTGCCCTGCCCAATCCTCTCCACTATGAAGTCTAGGACTAATACAGACTTAGAGTTAAATGGCTTGTGAATAGATACTACATATCAGCTGAATACTTGGTCTTTAAATTGTGGATAGTCCTTTTAAGGGTCTTTCTACATACGATTTCTTCCACTTTCAAAAGATTACCAGAAAAACCTGTTTATTATTATTAAATGCAGAAATGATAGCTATTATTATTATTATAAATAATAATATCCCCCTTAATGTCTGCTGTCTGAACAAGTTTCATACTTGGTGTTATAAAATATTTAGGAATAGCTTAAAATATTAAAAAATATGACCTAGAACTTTCATTATTTGGGTAATTTCCCAGATATTTATTTACATCAAACCAAACTTGCACTATTTGAGTTTTCTGAAAAAATAAAATAACATAAAAGAAGAGAAGGTCCCTTCATTTCTCAGACTTTGTTCCTCTTTTGATTGTTAATTTGTGAAGAAAAGGACCAAACCCCTAATATATTTTAATGTTTTACAAGAACAATAGTAAGATCTTATCTACTTCCATTCTCTGAGAAATTATTAAGATTATAACAGATGTCCATCATAGTAGTCCTCCTCCAAAAGAGACCATGGGTTGCTTATAAACAGAAGTGACCATCTGGACAGGAAAATAAAATTAATGTCTTTTCTAACAAATTCAGGAAGGTGTCCCATATTTTTAGCCACATGTGCAATCTTATTTGAACTCTGAACTAGAGATTTACCTATCATATATCAATTTGCAGAGATGTATCATTAAAGACTATGGTTTTTTTTAAGAATTGAAGAAGTAGGATGCTTCTTGGAAAAGAAAGTGTCTGGTCATGACCGTATGCACAATTATTAATCAAGGTTCCATCTCACCTTTTTTCATACATGGTATTTATTAATTAAAAAAATAATAATTCTTAAAGCTTGGGCTAATAGAAATTTTTAAACTTCAAGAACTTTTATAAAACAAATATCATGAGTGGACCTATTATGCATTCAGATTTCTCTAAAACCTTCACTGGCCACTTGGAATTTGCATGTAGGTTGAATTCAAGGTACCCTGTAACCTTAATTTTTTGAACATCTGCCAATCTGTTCAGAGAATATTTAGAGTTTCCAAACATCCAGAAATCCTGGGCATGCAAAGGTCAACTCCACTGAGCATATGGAAAGAGTCCGATGCAGATGTACTGTAATGAGCTTGCTGTGAAGATGCCCTATATATTACCAGTAAATAAGACACAAATATTTATTCATTAGGTTTACTGTTTATGTACAAGCTTTCTAAGTAGCGTATATACAGGAGATGTACAACATCTGGAACACAATGAGTTTGCTATCCATTAGTTATATGCGATATTTTATCTGAGAAATGACAGAAATATATTATCCATGAACAGGGCTTACACAGTAATTCTAAAGGACATGAAGGAAATATGTGCAATTTTGTTTAAAAAAAATTGAAATGGCCCAATCTTTTGCCAGTGAAATTTACAAAAACAAACAACTTCCCCCCTCCCACTCAAAAAACCCTTCCAAAACAATGCAGGCTTAATGCTCTTACAGGTCAAAACTAAATCACGGTTCATAATAAGAAGTAAAAGAACATTCAGAAGAAAATCCATACCCTCCAGATACTGCAGGTTGCAAATATAAATATTTTATTCTCATGAATTCTACTATGGATCTTGCTTATGTTTTCACAGTCATCTTTCTTCCTAAGCTTGTATATTTGTCTGAACTTTGCAAGTGAATCACTGATGTGTTGAGTCCCTTCTCCATCTATTTACTGTTGAAAATCAAGTTACTTTTTTTTCTAGAGTGAGTAGTTTTAACAAAGTAGAGCCATAAAAAAATAGTTTTTTATGTCTGAAATAAGTACCTTTTTTGTATTACTTTAATGTGTGTGGCAAAAACAGTAAGTAGGATTTTATTCCTTGATTATGGTGGCTCAGGGAAGTAAGTGATCCTTGATTTCCTTGCAATTCAATATGTTTAAGCTGTAAAAGTTTGTAATGAAAAATGTATGCATATAACCTTTTTTAGATTTGCTTTGTGTCTCCGGGAAATTAACTACAATGCAAACCAGTTTGTTACTTATTTTATCCCATTTATATGCTTGAGTGACTCATAGGTACTTGGGATATCTACGATGAGTACTGTGGGGGGAAAAAAATCTGAATAGAAGTCTGTGTTCTCTGAAGCAAATCTCTGGCATAAATGGACCATTTCTCAGCAAGTTAATGCTACAGATATACTCTATTAGTTCCCTTACTCCTCTGGGCAAAGTTACACTGAGTATTGGCACCAATGGGCCTGAAAAACAGGAACATCTGTTTGAATTATAAGACACTTGTTGATGAAGCTTAACGACACAACAGTATTTAGTTTATCTCAAGAATACAGGAAGTTATTTGTAGGAATAGGGGCTAGAAATTACATCTGCAATGCATTTTTTTTCTACCCCATTTATACCCTTTTTAGTTGGATATGAAATTGAAGATGTTTATAATAACGTTTTATTTAGATTTTATACGTGCATTGTTTGCATAGCCACTTCCTCTATAGTCTTTAAAATTTTATGCAATTTATATTCTTTTGTCTTTACAACCTTAAAGGTTTTTTCAGTATTACTCTTTCGCCATTGAATTGTACTTCTGCTTTCTTGTGATTCAGGTCTTTCTTTTAAATGTTCCTCCACCATAAAATCTATTATTATTACTCTGTTCTCATAAACAGTGTTGTTATTCACTATGTAAAGACCTAAAGACATGAAAATTAAGCCTTATTTATATTTACAGGACCTCTGTGTATTAAGCCTCACTTACATCAGGAAAGGAAAAAGGACCTGATTTAAAAAATGGCTAGCTATTTTCTGTCAGAGTATACGTGAAACCAAATGGAATACAGAGGTACCAAGAGGTACCAAATATGTCTAGTTCCTGCTAGTTCCTGGTTTACATGATTGATGAAAGAAATATAGTTTTCTGTTAACGAGAGATTGAGAGATACGTTCTCCATGTTTTTCAGCTAAGTAATAAGGCATGGCTATATGTGTATTTTCACAAAAATACTTGATAGAAGCTATGTCATGTATCAGAAAAAAACAATATTGGTCACAAATAAAGTATTGTGTATGACTTTTTTTCAGAGATTAAACTGAAGTCCGTTTCACCCTGGTGTTCTTCGTCTTTTGAAGGTTTTCTTTGGATGCAGCATATTCAAAGGCACATCTGAGAACCACAATAATGGAATGGTGGAATGTACTTTATTTATTGTTTCTGTTAATAAATAGTCCAGAAAGCCCTTATTCAGTCTTCACAGGGGAAAAAAAAAAAAAAAAAAAAAAAAGTCATTATATCACCGTGAAAAGTGTAGAAAAGGGTAAGGAAATATGTCTAATAATATTTACCTATTTTACCCATTTTCCTTGTTACAAATCAGTAAGGAAATCAAGAACCCCCAAATGAGGGGATTAATCTCAGGTTTAGTATTCATATGCTTAGTTCAAGCTATTTATGTAGCAAGTGAAAAGGGCGATTCACAAAGGGAATCCCACACTAAGGTTCGTATCTTAAATAGTTGTAATGAATTGATCCTTTGAAATGTTTAGCCGACTTTAAAAAAAAACATATGATTCAAAAAAAAAAGTTTTTTAATAAAAACACTAGAACCAATTTTTTGCCATCTTGTCTTTTGATATTCAGCTCTCACTGATTGACTGCTCAGTGCAATTTTCATTGAAGTCTAGAGGAAGATTCCTTTAGGAATTGCTTTCACAGAATAACATTAAAAGTTTTTGAAGAAAAAAAAAAAACTATTCCCATTCTTCTTACTTTCCTCTCCTTCCCTTGCCTTCTCAAGCATTGATTGAAACTTTTGTTCTGGTTAAAATCACTCAATAATTCTACTATTTAGGACATGAGAATAGTTCACTTTTTATTAATGCTCCTGAGGTCTTTGTATATAGGAGAATTGTTTAGATTTTTATTCAGTGGAAGCTGAATAATGAATATTTTGTAGAATGGGTAAGAAAACTTGCTTAATAGAAAATTAAATTTATCTCGTCAAGATTTTTTTTTTTCCCT
Organism: Aptenodytes patagonicus; assembly: GCF_965638725.1. Lineage (NCBI taxonomy): Eukaryota > Metazoa > Chordata > Aves > Sphenisciformes > Spheniscidae > Aptenodytes > Aptenodytes patagonicus. The sequence goes on along the minus strand of NC_134949.1, from coordinate 187,290,291 downwards.
AAATACATACATGTGTTCCATTCATGGAAATAAATTAGGCCTGCAATGAAAATATAAACAGTCTATTAGAATATTGCCATTGTGTTCTAAAAGAGTTTATCATTAAAAAAACCACAGTTTAGACAAAACCCAGGTCATTTAAATTTGCTCAGTTGCAATTAGTACTCAACTTTTGAAATATTGTATAGAAGACAATTTAAAATTCTGATTTTGAAATCTCTTGAAAGAAAATACCACAGACACATTACAAGGTGGATGGATACGAAAGGTCAAATTTGCAATTAATATACTGACAGAATGAGTTTAATTAAAAGATAATAAAAAGCTATAATTTATTGCTGATTTTAACATGCATTAATGACATTAAGGAAAACTAAGGCATATGTAGTGTTTTTTATTTTAGCAGAATATGAATATGCTAAATCATTTAGTATTGCATGCATCACACTTATTACAACACTGAAAAATTCAGTTCCACTGGTCTGCTGGTAGATCTGTTGTTCATTCAGTCATAAATATGGGTCTCAGGATTTTTTTTTTTTACAATTATTTCAATTTGTAAGTGCTAATGGTTATGAGTGGATGACACTGACAGCAATCAGTGGCTTAGCATTACAGAGGAGGATAGTAATCAATTTATCCATGTTATGGAAAGTTTTAAGATTGAATTCTCTCCTACCTTCTTCTAATAAAGATTAAAAAATATGCTTTTTGACATTGACAGAAAAAAAAGAAAGCACCATGGACAAAATTCCCTCAAGGTGGGAGTTCACCAAGTCCCAGATTGCTTGATTCAAAAAACCAGGAACCTTATTTTCCTATTAAGATTGTATTATGTACATGTACTTTTTTTATCTTTTATGAAAGTCTTTCAATTTAAAGAATAATCTAATCTCTTTCTCCATCCATTTTATGAGTGCTGAATGCTATCTGAAAGAAGCTGAACACTATATTGCTGGACAGTCATTTGACGTTAAAATCAAGTCAGCTTGAAAAAAGTATATGCCTTAGCGTCCTGGGCCTGATCTTTTCCACTTTGGGACCTTAACTAGAGTGCACTGCACTCTAAATGGAAAAGAAAGAGAAAGAAGATGACAGGTTTTAAGGAAACACAAGGAGATACACTGTATATTTCCTACAAGAGCTGATTCCGAAATCGCTTTTATTCTGATTAACTGAGAAAATTAATAGAGTGATTTTTTTTTTCTTTTTTTTTTTTTTTTCCCCATAGTCAGTTAATCATACTAAGAAGGGGAAGATAGCCAGGGCACATTTTCCAGGAGCATGGAAAGGAGTCATAATATTATAGGGCCCTGATGAGAATGTAAAGTAGCATGATCTGAAGTTCCCCAAATAGTTTTTTGGCTATAACTTTTCAAATTATCAAAAACAAATAAAAAAAATTTTAAATACTCAGAAGAAATATTCACACCTGTGCCTGCTAACTGTAGTTATGTATCCAACTGTGTAAAAAATGGACAAATAATAAGACAAAGGCATTTTGAAAAGAAATGTTTCTACTTCCCTACACTCTCTCTTTCTCCAAATAGTCTACAACACCAGATTTTCATGCTTGTGAAAACCTGCAAATTGTTGAACAACTGTTGATTTTACTTCATAAAAAGTATACACTAATTCTGTGTTTTCAGTGGCACAATGAGCATATGCTTTGGCTATGTGAAAGGTCTCTACTTGTTTTAGCTCTAATTGGTTGACTGTTCCTTTAAATGTCTGCAAATAGACACATGAAATGTTGTGTCAGCTATATCCCTCGTGTCCCCAGAGATATGGAATATACTTCTCACAAACATTACTGCACTGACAAAGAAAGAAAGAGGAATCTTCAAAATAAGACACAACACTATTTAAAACTAGATATTCACCATGACTAATGGTAGAATTCTGTTGAGTTATGTACTTATCAGGCATATTGTTTCTCCCTCAAACTAGAATACCGTTGAGAAGATTTTTCTTGTCTCTTAATGAAGGAAAAACTAATATTGAAAACATGAATAAATAGAATCATATGCTTTAGCAATAATACACAGCCCTTTCCCACATATAAATAGTTGGTAATATATGTTGATGACCCTGTGATGGGCATACATTCATTTTGAATAAATGTGTATACACTGTTAGGAGGGAAAGTGGTTTTGTGTTTAGATTCTGACCTAAATGCAACTTCTTGGTTTGTAACTGAGCATAAAATAAAAAGTTATTATCATATATATTTTGTTCTTGGATTATGTTCCTGAAGTCTTGTGGTCTGAAATCGTGAATTTTTTTTGCGTTGTTTGTTTATTTTCTGTATTAACATTTTTCTAATGCTTTACCCAGTTACTTGAAAACTAAAATGATGAAATGAATTGAACTTCTGAAAAAGCAAGAGAGCTGTTGTTACTAAAAGATCTTTTCTTCACATCTTTTATTAAAAAACATATACTTGTTTAGTCAATAAATAGAGCAACTCTGATACATGTTCAGTTCCTTCTTGTCCTGGATAGACAGGAAAATCTGCCACTAGTACGAGCTTCCGCAATGCTCCTAGTTTTTCAGCTGCTTCAACAGAATCACAGTTCTGTGCAACTCTGCTGATGTCCTCCTTATCTTTGGCTAGATTTTGAGACAGTACTGTGACCTGATAAAAAGTGTCAAGGACTTGCTATTTAAATTTCCGACATGAATAATGGCAAAGGCTGCTTCTCCATCCTGGCCATTAATTCCACTTCTTATATGAAGTTTCATACTGCAGACAGCTGCTCGGAGACTCCAAGGTTGCATTACTCTTTTTGGTAATTCATCAGTTAGTTACTTTTGAAAGCTTTGTGGGAGATCTAGAGAAAGATTTGTTAATTTGTGATTGGAGCTGCAGCACAGAGATAAATGCAAGTTTTTTAAAATGATTACTAGTTAGCTGCCTCAGAGGTGAATAAACCAGCTAATTAGGTTACTTAGTTCAATAATACAGCAAAGAAACATAACAAACTTTATCCTAAGGAAAACAGTTTGTCTATACATATGCTTAAAAACAAATTCTTGTGTCATTAAGAAAGTTTTCTTCCAAACAGCAGCAACCTTCTACTACATTTCTGGTAAATGGGATTTTATCTGTAATCCTTTGGAAAATATTAAACAGTAATGTAGCTCCTTTTTTTCCCTTTCTTATTTAAATACAAATGGTATATCAATAACAGCAGAAATATTCCAATTAATTTTTCAAAGACTTTTTGAAAATAATTAGAACTGTGTTTCTCATATTGAATTCTAATCCTTCATGTAAGAAATTAAATGAAACATTATATGTACCTTTTCAAAGTTTTTGTTTTGTTTTGTTCTATATCTTGAGCACTGTAAAAGTGTTCAGAATATATAGTCAAAACATATTTTTTTAGGCGGGAGAGAAGAAACACCAACCACATATACATATATGATTCTGAATGGTTTGATCATATTTGCAAACACAAAGAAATACGAACAAAACACATCTGGAGTCATGATTGTGGAAAATATTACAAGTTAGATGAGTCTCCATAATACAATCCTCATTTGCCTATGTTCTTACATGTTCCCCAATGTGAAGACAGTAGTAAGATAAATGCATAGAATGATGTATTTTTATCATCCTTCACACCAAGGAAAACATTATTCAGTCATGTTCTAAAATAGCAAAGACATTCAGATGAAGTCTACTATGTATCAGGTGACCAAGACTTTCTTTGCAATCTGTTCAAAATATCCGTTAATCAATCAGATAGATTTATCTGTAAAGCTTCCTTTACACTGTTACTGGTCAGGCTGAGCTGAGTCTTGTTCCATAGCCAACACTTCTGCATTGCTGGTCCACTGATGTTTCACACCAGGCTCAACTCTTGATATGGGTTTCCTTGATATAGCCGTCCTTGCTTCATGGAACAGAAATTTTAGTTTCTAAAACAGGCTTCCTGTTGAGCATAAGTGTATTTCCAAAACAGAAACTAACAACTCATGTACATTAGACTTAGATTGTTCAGGATTGGCTTTTTTCTTCTCCTGCAGGGGAGATGAGACTCAAACCTTCCAATACTTTAATTGGGCGGTCTTAGGATGTAAGTGTTTCTACTTTTTTTTTGTTTGTTTCTTTGTTTGTTTGTTTGTTTGTTTGTTTCATCTCTCCAATGCCCCACAAAAAGTAAATGGATACACACAAGAGGGAACCTTAATTAGAGGACAACAAAATTCCTGGATGCTTGGCAACAAAGGTAAAGAAAACTACTTGGAATATAAGATAAGAGCTGAATAATTCTGAATGACATTTGATGATTGAATGTTTTTATGGTACTGTCAAAACACTCTAATTTAGAATGTAAGAGTCCTATTGATGCTGTTTGAAAGAAAAATCTGCCATTGACAAATTCTTGCAAATAATAGGTATATTAATCAGAGTCAGGATTGGCATGAGTTTGGCTAGAGAACAGGGGAAAAAAAATGTGTCAAGGTTTTGGATAACTTTGTGAATTGAATTTTTTTCACTGGGGTGAAAATGAAGCTATGGCATGTGGGACTGACTCGGTATTTTCGTATAAGGAATAGTGTTCTATAAAACATGAATTTATTTGCACTGCAGTACTATATTCCTCTACTCATCACATTGGAAAACAGAATTCAAGTTAAAAAGAATGAGCTGCATTCTAAAAAAAGTATACAGTACAAGAATTTTGTTACAGAAGAAGTTGTTTTTTCTCATATTATTTTTCCCCCTACAGGACACACATATTGGTTATATAAACTAATCTGCAGTATCTGTAATTTAATGACTGATTCTAAGCTTCCTGATTTCTATTTTTCTGTTTTAATTTCCAAATATTTGGTCTGTTTTCTCTATGTCTGAAGAAAATGCACTATAGTATATACTGCAATATCTCCGTCTACGGAGACTGAGATCAGTGTATTGCTTAGGGATGGAGACATTTTTTCTACATTTAATACAATTTGTGAGACCTAATCTTCATGTTCTGTTACAAATATTTAGTCTACAAAAGAACAAAATTAGTGTGAGAAAAGCTGCCCGCAGTAACTTCTATGTGAAATCTTCAATTACCTGTTAGTAAAATGTGATGTAAGAAGAGGAGTTCACCCTTCAGTCCTTTATACCCTAATTCATGAGTGTGATGCACCAAACAACAGAACAGGAGATATGCATTATTGCATTATTATATGTACACAAAAAAGTGGCTTGGTGTGCATGTACTGGATATGTATGCTACTCTATCAAAGTATTTGTTTCTTTACTTCTGTCAACATTTTCAGCCGTTAAATCTCAAAACGTATTTTAGAATAATCACAGTACTTCCCATTATGTTATGTTTTGTGTTAAACTCAACACCCACAGGATGCATTAATTTGAGTTTGCCTGTCAATTAAGACTTTTCAATGGATTAAGTATGGAGTTGGCCATTGCACAAGTATAAGCATCAAATAAATACTGAGACATTTAGCTCAGTCTGAAATGGTGACAGAGCAAATTCACTGTCAAAGCCTCTGTTCTTCAAACCCATGCATTGCAGGAGAACAGTAGGGATTTGTGGATCACCCTTACATATGAACATTAATGTGTAAACACATTCAAAATTATATTTTAAGTGTGAATTTTTTATCCCTAAAGGCCTATGCATGAACTGAGCCCTGGACTTCTGTATCTGTTTTGGTTGTTCTGGGCCTGAAGGTAGTAGTCCAGATTATCACACATCATTTGTCTCAGTGCAAAACATAAATGAATGTCTTAAATCCCATACAGAAATTTTAAAAATTTTTCATATGGAACGTTGGCCATATAATGTATAAACAGTGCCAAATAACTCCATCATACTCAAAGTTAATTGCTGGATACTATGTACACACTAGCAGTCTGCATCAGGTGCCTCACTCCTACAGGAATGTATGTTTTTGAAGTCAAGATAAAAGGAGATTCGTAGCACAACCATGTTTTACATTTTTCTTTCTCAATAACATGCTAGGAAAGCTTGTGGTCTGCAAGTTCAATATTATCTGCAGTACCAAAAGCAAGATCTTTGAAAGCATTGGTATTTAAGATAGAGATAACATCTAGCATCAGCTCAATTTCACTGTTGGTTTGCTTTCTCAGTTTTAAAAGCAATTCTGTGAGAATATTCAGTATTCTAAAGCATATACTTTCCCTACCTCAGTTTAATTATATTACGAGTGCAAAATCTCAGCTGTGGAATAGGGAGCTGTGAATATTGAGTTACATTATGCTAGAAATCTTAATTTAAGCTCAGTTTCATTGTTGGTTTACCTTACCAAAATGCTCTCCAGCAAGCTGAGCTGACGAGATAATGCAGAATGGAATATTTGTTATCACCTTCCAAGTACATAAACACAGAACAAAAGTAAATAACTGTCATCCCAAAATTAACATACTCTTCCCTAAAGAACTGCTATTCATAAACATCTAATTAATTCAATAAAGGTATGACTGGGTATATTCAATAGAGGAGACTGCTGGGTTATTTTGTCCTCTTACGGAGAAAGATGTGGAGGGGAAGTAATTGCAGTGGTAACATTTCTGAAAATTCTTAAAATTCCTGTTTTGAAATGACTAGAATTTTAGCTCTCATATCACTTAAATCTTTTTTTTATATATAAACCCTAAACCTATTAATATCATTTCTACTCAGTATGTGCTTTATTAGCATCTCAGTATGTTAGATATTACATCATCTTAACATAATGAGTAAGACAAATGTGAAAGTGATAATGGCATGGTCATTCATTTAAATCAGCACATAATTTTGCAGAACAATTTAGAGAACATCTTTGTTTTGTTTTGTTTTCCTTGACCTGCCCAAGAAGTCATTCAAGTGATCGCTTACTTATCTGGGGCACAGATCAAAGTCAGCACCATTTTAGCATTGACTTATATGTGAGTGTGACTGATTCTTACAGTACTGATAAAGCAAGGATTGCTTATTATATAATTATGCTTTTTAGTCAGTAAGAATGAAAATAAATATTTAAATTTCCACTTTTAGAATTTGAAAAAATAACGCTAAAATGTTTAATAAGTTTTCCTCTAAATGAGCTGCAGCTGCAATGTCAAGCTTTTATAGCTGAAGAGAGTTGATTTTGCACACATAGACTGGACTTTGAATAAATTAGGAAAGTTAGGCTGAAACCTCGGTAATGTTTTCAATATGTCAGAAAAGATCTGCTGCATTTCTGTCTCTATTCCCATGGATGATGTTTAAATTACTGTAGAGGAAGAACTTCTAAATATAGGGAAACATCTCAAATTGAACGTGATCAATTTCATAACCCCAAGCTAAAATTCCTATTAGGATAAATATGTGGCCTCTCATTTTAACAAACAAAGGAAACAAAGCCAGGTGCGGATGCTGGTTTTGGAAATAAAGACACTAAGGAGAATACATTAATCTGAAGTCTGGACATCTTAGGAACATGCTAGAGTTCTCAACTTTTTGTTTAAGTGCTCTTCCAGGTGAAGAACATTTAGAGTACCAGGCGTGCAACTAGCAAATTGCTTTAAGTGTTACTACATATGCTAGACAGCTCTTACTTTATAAATATTTTTTTATTTATTTCTGCTGAACTTGCTTTTTCTGTGTCCACATCTGTTTTACAACTGTTAAATAATTTTGGTGGGATTCATATGTATGTATGTGTGTTGTATATTGACATATTATTTTATAAGCTCTACAATAGGTAGATAGATAGATAAATGTTGACATTGTATGGCAAATCTTCTTAACTCTCTTATCTGCTTTTATCTGTCTATGAAACTAGTCACTGCTGGCAAGGTCAGATACTCCACATAGAACTGCAGACCTCTGATCACCTTATTGTGTTTTCACATCTTGCCAGATGTCAGCTGAGCCACAAAACTGTTCACATATATACACTTACACAGAAGACTAGCATTTGTCATGTGCTGAGAGAGTAGTGTAATGCTACTGTTGTACAATAGATTCAAAGTAACCATATGTATTTGCACACGTTTAAGTCCTTAATCAAAACAACATAGGAAAAAAAAAAAAAATCCCTCAGTGATAGCAATTCTAATGTCTTCAATATGTTTTCAAACGAAAACATTTAAGTATCTTTAAATGCTCATCTATAATTATTTAAGAATTAATTGTACTTTCATAGATATTCAGTGGAGGTATCTGTGGTTGCAACTGAGAACTAAATAGCTCTACTACTACTAAAAAAATCACTATATTCGCATTCTGTAGTCTTGAATCAATTCTCAGTGTTTTACTCAATAAGCCATATCTTATGCCCATTCCTTCTCTGGTGCATGTTTATGCGAAGAGTCTAGTCCAGCTAGGGTGACCTAGGAAGGCTGGAAAGGAAAAAAAGAACCTTATCAACTCTGAAACATCAAGAAGTAGGTAAGCAGGTATTCTCAAAGGCTGGTTTGAATTTAGGGAGCCTGTCTCCATTAGTAGTGGAGATAGATAGGCAAAAGACAGAGGCCCTAGTTGGCTGAATTTGGCCTTTGCAATTCTTTAAATAACTGTTCAGACAATGCCGAACAAACTCTGTCAAACTCCGCAAATATAAGCTTTTTGGTGCCTAAAGCAGTTAGGTATCTCCATATTTAGGTAACTGACCATATAATGATTTAATTTAAACTCTAGGAAGCAAAAGTAGCATTAAAAATCTGCATGACTTTGTGGATTTAGTGCCCTGGACCTGCTTCTGGTCTTCATGATTCAAACAACCCTAAGCTATACAACTATCTGAGTGAAAAGCTGCTGCTTGTGAAGCTCAAAAAATATGAAATAAGAAAGCAATGAGTGTGTTTCAGTGATGTCTCCTCTTCCTGCTTCTCTCTTGGTTTAGCCTGTTTGAAAGATGCTAAGTAGGATCCTTAGACTTATTTATTTGAGATCTGTAACAACTCAGTAACCGGCCCTTCTTGGAACAGATTTAAGACAGTGTCAAGAGCTTGACAATCATACACTTAAAATCTTGCTGCTTTTAATAAACTCAGTGTAAAATCTTGCCCAGATATTGCTTAAACTGAATAAGACAAAATTTCGCTCTGGTGGGTTGACCTTGGCTGGCCTCCAGGTGCTGACCAAGCTGCTCTATCACTCCCCCTCCTAAGCTGGACAGGTGAGAAAATATATGACGAAAGGCTCATGGGTTGAGATAAGGACAGGGAGATCACTCACCAGTTACCACCATGGGCAAAACAGACTTGTCTCGGGGAAATTAATTTAATTTATTACCAATCAAACCAGAGTAGGATAATGAGAAATAAAAAAAAATCTTAAACCACCTTCCCCCCACCCCTCCCTTCTTTCCGGGCTCACCTTCACCCCTGAATTCTCTACCTCCTCCCTATAAGTGGCACAGGGGGACGGGGAATGGGGGTTGCAGTCAGTTCATCACATGATGTCTCTGCCTCTCCTTCATCCTCACACTCTTCCCCTGCTCCAGTGTGGGGTCCCTTCCACAGGCAACAGTCCTCCACAAACTTCTCCAACATGGGTCCTTTCCACAGGGTGCAGTCCTTCAGGAACGGCCTGCTCCAGTGTGGGTCCCCAATGGGGTCAGAGGTCCTGCCAGCAGACGTGCTCCAGCGTGGGCTCTTCTCCATGGGATCATAGGTCCTGCCAAGAGCCTACTCCAGTGCGGGCTGTCCGCGGGGTCACAGACTCCTTCAGGCGCATCCACCTGCTCCAGTGTGGGGTCCTCCATGGGCTGCAGGGTGTATATCTTCTCCACCATTAACCTGTATGGGCTGCAGGGGGACAACCTGCCTCACCATGGTCTTCACCATGGGCTGCAGGGGAATCTCTGCTCTGGCACCTGGAGCACCTCCTCCCCTTTGTTCTTCACTGACCTTAGTGTCTGCAGAGTTGTTTCACAGTTTTTTTCCCCTTCTTAAATATGTTATCCCAGAGGAGCTACCACCATCGCTGATGGGCTCAGCCTTGGCCAGCGGCAGGTCTATCTTGGAGCCGTCTGGCATTGGCTCTATCGATCGGACAACAGGGGAAGCTTCTATCATCTTCTCACAGAAGGCACCACTGTAGCCCCCTGCTACCAAAACCTTGCCACCCAAACCCAACACATTCACTCATGAACAGAACTGATTAAGAAGTATCTGATGGGAATTTCTTTTCTTTTTCTGAACAGAAATTGCATCTCCAAATAATAAATGTTTTGTACTGAGGTAAAACTGAGAGCTTGTTAATGAAATATTTGTTTTCATGCTATATTAATCCAAAATTTGTTTCAAATAGGACATTGGCTGGTCACAATAAGTCCAGATTTTTAATTTTGTGTCAATTTAATACTAATACCAATACTATGTCAGCTGGAAGACACGTATTTGGCTAATTATTGTACCTATTCTCTTAAATAGTCTCACTGGTCAGGAAACATCTTCCATTATAAATTTCCCATATGCACCTTTCAAGTCAGGTAACCATGACACATTATATGAAAAGCAATCTATTTGGGAATCCAAATTAGAAAATAGGAAATGGTAGCAAGAAAACAATTACCATGAGATTCACAGCTGTTCAGAGAGAAGCAGGCTAATGCTGTACAGGACTGACTATTTTCCAAATGATGTTATTGTCTTTTCCTCTTGAAAAAAAAAAAAATCTTGAAAAGGCGATATTTTGGCTTTTCATCCAATGAAAACAAATATTGAAGCTTTCTGTGTGAAACACAGTAGAGAAATGTAGTGTGTTGTACTTGTTATCAAATTTCTGAATTTATATATCTGGAAAGGGTGATCTGCACAGTGTTGTACTTGGCTTGAGAATTAATGTATAATAATTGTAGTTTATTTTTGTGTTTATATAAATTGTGCAGAACTTGTTTCTCTAAGTATCTGGTGTACAATGATTAAGATAATTGGATAGTTAATTTACTGAAATTGGTTGCTGTGATGAGATATTATGAATAGAATCCTTTCGTTAAAAAAAAAAATAGTAAAGCAATTAATTTTAATAACATGGAAGAATCAAGAAATAGAAGAAGGGCTTTATGCTGACTAGTAAACAGCAGCTGCTGCTACATTGCATATACTCTTGCTTTGCTTTTACACTAAATGAAATAAAACATCTGCAATTTTATGAATATCAATACACAAATATTTTTTTTAATTTTCAATTAAAATATAAAAACTAAAAATAATATAATAAGACAAACACTGCAAATTATTTCTTCCATCACTGTTTGTGAGGAGTCAAATTCTCCTAGTGAGTGATAGTGGGGACAGGAGAAGGAAAGGACAACTAGAATGGAGGGGAATTACTGTTGATGGGAGGAAAAGAGGGAGTGCACTAAAATATTCTAGAACTTTTACATTGATCTGATTTGGTTTTTATCTGTACATCTGCACAAATTTAATTAAGGCTGGGTTTTTTATGCTTTTCTTGTTTCACTTGGTGTGTTTAACTCCCATTCTTTCTCACTACATTTAACTTGTACTGTGACTGCAGATTGTCATTGAAATATGTAATGTACAAGGTACTAAACTGATCCAACTCCTTAGGTAGGTTTCTTAATCTAAAAGTACATAAGCATTGTGAACCTATAAAGAGTTTTAACTGGAATATAGACAAAACACCAATTATAGGTATGCTTAAATGTGCATTTATGTATAAAAATGGCCTTTTAAAATTACCATTACTTCCTACAGCATGCTTAGATGATTGCTATTATCTGTTTAGTAATTTTGTCAATGAGGTGACACACACAGGCTCACTGTGGGGAATCTTTACAATATCTTTCAAGTATTTTGTGAGTCAGAGACTCTTATTTTCTGCTTCGTGGTGTATGGTAAGAACTACAATAACAATAATCTGGAGGTAATTACTGTCTCTAAATTACTTCAGTTGAGCTTTCTCTGCAAATTTACACACTAATTTCTCAAAAAGCAGTGCACAGAACCTGTTTCAGAGGGGAAAAAAACAACTTCTGAGAAATTAAAAGATTCTTATTGTTTCTCTCAAATGAAATCAATAGGTTAGACTTGTGAACAAGTTAAGTATTTTCTGTGTGTAAAACACATATCCATTTATTTTGTGTGTACAAAAAAAGGAGAATTCTGTGCAAGTCCTGTGATGTTCCATTTGCTTGGCTGATGACCCTGTTTTATCTGTTCACAGTTGTGACAAATGCATCTGCAAAGCTCTGTAAGTGAGCTCTATAAGTAACCTGTTTACAAATCTCTTTGAATTTTCATATAAGTAGTTACATATAAATACCTAGGAGGAAATATCTCTCTGGTAGAGCAAGAGTATATAGAACGTACACAAATTAGAGATGTGTCTAAGTAGTGATAGGAAGCTGATATTTCCATAAACAGCAGGTATTAGTTATGAGTCTGTTCCTTTTATGACTAAGCAAGGAGCTTTTGAGAAATAGCGAAGAAACCATTTGTAATTCTCAACTCATATAATGCTGTTAAAATACAGCTCAGGAATGTGCTGGAGCTCAAGGACTGAATCTAATCAGATCATCAGTACTGAATTTAAGAAGAAAAACTGAAAACTAGGTAGGCTCTGCACTGATTCACACATTTGTGGTCCTTTGAAGTCATTGTGTGAAATGAATCTGTGTAGATTAGATTTTATCATCTTTAGATTACATTGACAAATGTGCACGTTTCTTTCTGAATGTATCATTTTGTCCATTTATTACATGGATATGAGACTCATTTTTGAGCACTTTAGAGACTGAGCAGCTAAGTTTTGGGTACATCTATATCTAAGTTTCAGTTCTGACCAAATGAGAGCTTCAAAAGTTAATCTCCCAGATAATCAGTTGTTATCTGTGACTGACCAATAAACCCCTACTATGGAAGAAGGCTCAGTGGAGATGGACAAGGGCAACGTGCCCATGAAGCTCAGTGAATAATGTAGGGTGTGAACCATCACAGCTGTTGCAAAGAAAGCTGACTATCTCAATACAAAGGGGAATAAAGAGGGTGGCCTTTGTTTTAAACAAACAGCTATGTCAGTTGGGTGGATCAATTGACTATATCACAGTTAAGTGGATCAACTGGTGGTGTAAATGTTTTTCCCTGAGTTCAATAAAAGAGTGTGAATGTCTCCCTGAGTTAGCCAGACCAACATGGGGGAAGTGTATACATGGCTCAGTCCAACACACAGTATAAAAACTAAACAACAAACAAAAGTATTTCAGAGAGAGCAATGGGCTTGAGATGGTTTCAACCAACATATTCTTTCCTGGCGGCTGGGGATGCCCAACGTCATGACAGTGAGCATATTATAGAGACCAGTAATGGTAATCACATTGGTATTGTGATTGAACTGTGTATTGCAATAGCTACATTTTGCTAAGTGTAACTTACATTTGTATTGTGTTGTCAGTATATTTTTTTATCACTCTGCCAAATCAAAAATCCCATGTAACATCCAATATCTTCAAATAAATAAATCTGATATTAAACATTACAGCCTTCATCCATGGAATTCTAGAAGAACCTGGTCAGAGAGAATTAGACTGTGACATTATCATGTTTTATTTCCACTTTGAGAATACCAGTGTAATTATTTTTGGAGGAAACATGGCTGGAAGAAGTTCTTCAAGAGTTCTTCAATACACTTAAATTGCTAATAGGTGTTTAGTTCATAGGAGCAGACTAGAGCTAGTCTAAAGTGAAACAAATTATTCCTTTGTTTCCTGAAGCCTTGTCTTCTCATCACTCTCTCCCAAAAGATTAAAATAGGTTTCAGGACAACCTATTTTTTCAGTAAATATAATTACTAAAGCCAGAATAGACTACTATTATTGTCAGATATACATAACAGTCCAAAGAAATGTTCAAATTAAAATTATAAGTAACATTTTTATGCTAAGAAAGAAGAATTCAAATGAAGAAAATGTTCTGTTTATTTTCAGCACATTTTTCTTCTTTTAGAAAGTAAATTTTCAGGTATATTCACTTACACATCTGGTTGTTCTTAAGCACTTTTTAATTATAATATATAACTTTTTAATATATATCAATATTTGATTATGATCCTTTCTTAAGTACTAGAGTGGGTTTTTTTAGGAGAATGAAGGTTAAATGCTGATGCAGAATAAAAATGCACCCAGATTAATTGTTTCAGGCAATATAATTCTGTATCACAATACTTAAAACCTTAAATTTAAATATTGACAGAATTAAATTAGGAACAAAAGGCCTGCTTCTTCAAGCTGTTTCACATTTAACAAATCTCAGAAGCCACTGAAAATATGTGCTTAGGAGCCAGCTATGCTAGTTACTAGTAGTCTGGGATCTCCAAAAAAGATTAAACAGTAAAGATTTCACTATATTTTGCATTTCAGAGGGAGGAGTTCCTTCATGCCCCCAAAAAGTATGAGTTTTGCTCCACATGGTAGTTAATGAAAGGAAAATCCATTGTAGTCATACTACTGAAGAAATCAAAGTGAGTTAGGTGGCCAGCTTTAACTGATTTTTTTCACCAAGATTTAGCTACCTATATTTCTTATGAGGCTTCTTTGAAATTTTATCCCTCCAAGATTTCTGGATTTTCTCAGTTTTTTTCTGTGGTTATAAGCCAAAATGCATTTATTATTAATTTTTATATTGCCATAAATCAACATCTACCATTTTTACATCTTTAACATCTTATTGTCTCTTCAAGCAAAAGAAAAAAATAGAAAAAGTTTAACTACTTAAAAAGATTCGTCTATCTGCTAGGCAAGTTAATAGAGATGGGGTGTTTGGATTTTCTCTGCAGCCACCTATTCTTTTCCTTGATTCTTACCTACTCTTTCAGAAAGTGATAGTGGGATTAATTTCATCTGACTTTACTCTCTCTTATGGTTAGCTTTAGCATAATTTAATTATCTGGACTGTCTCTGTGACAAATAAAGAAGGATAAATGCTGTCACAGGGTACATCATCTTACATCAAGATAAAGAAGGAGCTCTGAAGCTGTCCCTCATTTGTCTTTCCAACTAATCTGGATTACATATTTCTGAATACATGCCTTCACTTTTAGGTGGCTAGATGAAATCTGCCTCTTGTGAATGTATCTTGGGCTGCAGGAAGTAGAGACATAATAAAAACAGTATTTACATATAAATTTATATCTCCTAGAAGAAGCTAGGAGAGCTCTCAGTTGGGATTCCTGCTGATACCTGCATTTGGACACTAATACGAGTGGTGTTGGACATTCTGTGGTGGGACAACAACTGTAACAAACAAGTAAATGCAATATTACACCATTTAGCAGGAAGGGTCCATGGTGAGGCAGAGAAAGGATCAGCTGATATTTATATTTATATAATAGTGCTTTGCAATAAGGACAGTCAAATACTTCCAAAACAACAACAAAAACCCACCAATGAAAATTATGCTGATTTAATAGTATCAATAACTGTAAGGAAATTGAGTTAGTGTGGTAGTTTGGCAAAGGGTTGGGCCTGGTTAAATATTGTTTACCTGCGGATGGCTCCCCAACAATTACCTTTTACCAACAGTGTGGTTACCATGGTGACAGTGATGGCCAGTTGCCAGGCATTGTGGGAATTTGAGCCAATCAGAAACGGGTATTCTGTACCCACCCGCCCCTGTGACTGAGGGAGTCAGGAGTCCCTCTGGGGAGGGGCTCCGCCAGAGGCTATTGGGAACCCCGGGGCTGATGGCGGAGCAGCCCACAGTCTGGCTTCAGACAACACCTGGTAATACCAGCCAGGTTTGGCTTAGACATTGGGAGACAAATCCTGCATGACACAGTATCTGGAAATTCAATAAACGTTCAGAACATGCTCAGATGAAGTGCACCGTCTGCAGCCTTCAGACATGTGGTTCTTGAGGTAGAATCACGTAGGTGATGTGGTCTCTGAACAATATATAGGGAGAATGTGTGGGGAGAAAAACAACAGTGAAACCCTCCCTCTCTCTCTTTTGAAAGACCATACAATGTAGTGGTTAGGACAGTTAGCTGGGACACTTGGCACTTGGGTGGGTTCCTATCCTGACTGGTTTAGTGCAAATTATATACATGATATTATTATTGGGAATGAAAGGCAAATCCGTCCCTCACAACTCAGTGCTCTAATACCTTTGACATCAAATTGTTCCTCGTCCTTATGATCTCTCCTCTTCTGGTTGTGTGAAAACTGTATTTGTTACCACACAGTGCCGGAAAGAAGGTAGTTGTCTTCCAGTCTGCACTGCATCATAATGAATAGCACACTTGTCTGGGCAATAAATATTTGTCTCCTTTTAGACTAGGTGAATTATAGTCTTTAGTGAGGGCATTTCCATGTATGTAGGGCTATGGAAGTCCATCCAGACAGCAAAAATGCAGTAATTTGTTGACGGTACAGCTTTTGGCCAGGATGCAGTTTTACCATGACTGACTCAAAACCTATCTTACTGTTTCCACCCCTGTTGACAGTAAGAACCTAGCAATGGCCTGACATCTCCATTGCTCCACATTTTGCTGTGAAGAAGTCAGACTGTAATTGTCCTGAAGCAAGGAAGAAGTAATAAAACACACTGCTGAAGTTACCTCTGCATAGTTCCTGACATGTTAATAATGTAAAAGCCTTATTCAACCACTTCCCTTGTGGTTACATTACATTACATACATTAATCTGTATGTATTAAAGAAAACCATTCTACTCAGTTTCACTTAGTACAGCAAATAACATTGCTGAGCCTCCCCCCTGCAATATTGACTACAACTGGAGAAAATATATCCTTCTTTTCAGCAATCTTTTTATCCAGAGTTGAATGTCCCTTTGTCAAAGGAAAAAAATGTTTGCTTTATTCGGTTTCACTCAGTGAAGAAAGGGAGAGTGCTAAAAGAGAAGGGAAGGAGTAAGAGGGAGCTTGTTAACTTTGCTGCCAACATGTTATCTAGAAAATACACAAATGGATAATAAAAATAAGCTGCAAGCTTTGTATAGCTTTTGACAAAAGTTTTAAAGACAGTGTAAGTAGTTCCATAGTGGAATAAAAAATGACACACAATAAAAGCATAGGAAAACCCTGATTTGCCATAGCCATACCCCACTTTTTACAGAGTTTACAATTGTCTCTCTAGACATTCGGCATCAGTTTGGAGCATACCTTATCCTATTTCACCTATTTAAATGTGTCACTGACCTTGTTCATGGACAAACACATCGTCCTTAAGATGGATGAAAGTATTAAGGTGAAAAGGACTATTTCAAGAACCTATAAATCAAGGTCATCAGTTGTTCTCATCACATACCCCAGTGACCAAGTACGATTTAGTGTTCTTATAGCTCAACTGAAAGTATTGAAAAGTTCAGAAAGATTTTTTTTTTTTTTTACATTTTTGCTGTTAATCAAGTATAAAATTCTAGATATTGATGTTTTCTGAGGAAAAAAGCACAAACCTTCAGTAGTCTTAGTAAAAAAAAATACTAGAATAGTACTAAAATTTAAAAGAAAAATGTTAATAAGAAATCAGATCTCTGCAACTATCAAAGTTGTAATATATGATATTATAAAAGTTAGGAAAATTATTTAGTGATGCACCAGTCATTATACTATGTATTTACATTCCTTCATTACACCACTTAATCAACTGAAAAGTGAACATCACAGCTACTGTTTCCATAAAATGTTACAATAATTTTCAGTAATAATAATAATTAAAAAAAAAAAAATTATAAGCTCAGCATGGGTGTCTTTCTCCTGAGAATAATCTGCATTTGTCATATTTAATACAAATATACAGCTTGGGCTTCAAGCTCTACAGAGCTGAAGTTGTAGTGTCTAATATTTTTCTGAACCAAATATACAAAGGCAGAGGAATGGGCAAAATAAAAGTTTATATACAGGTACAAAATATCAGTTACATTTAGCTGAAAGTAATTTTTAATGCAGTAGCTGATGCCTGACCATGGGGAAAGCATAATGTTTTGAAGAGTTTATCTTTGTGAGAATAAGGGTATAATGTGCTTCATAACTTAGAGCATTTCCTTCTGTTATGTAGTGACTGGATCCATACATTCTGCCTGTACATGAATTCACACAGCAGAAGCAAATGAGGAATTAGAAGTCCATACGCAGCTGAAGAACTATGATCTCATTGGCACTGCAGATACGTGGTGGGATAAGTTGCCTGACTGGGTGCTGTAATGGATGGTTACAGGCTTCTTAAGAAGACAGCTTGGGAAGATGAGGAGACAGGGGTGTCTTGACATAGCTCAATGACATGAATGAGAAGACAGGAGAGATGTTCTGTTTGACATAACAATTACAAACAAGGAAAAACTCACTGAGGATGTGAAGCAAGCGTGATATATTGGATTTTAAAATCTTTAGAGAAGCTACCAAGACAAATAGCAGAATCACAAACACTGGACTTCAAGGGAGGGAAATTTGGCCTTCTTCAAGAATCTTCTTGGAAGAATCCCTTGGGAGATTTCCCTGAAAGCAAAAGCGTCCAAGCAGAACTGGCTGATCTTGAAAAACAATTTTTTCAAAACACAAGAACAGTCCTTTCCAATATTCAGTCTAGCCAGAGTAGCAGAAGACTGGGATGAAGAAACAGATAAATACACAGAGAAAGGAAGTATACAGGAAATGGAAGTAAGACTGAGCTACCCAGGAGGACTACAGAGACAACAGCTGTGAATGCAGGGATGGAATTAGGAAGTCAAATCTCACTTGGACTTGAAGCTAGCAATGAATACATGAGTCAACAAGAAAGGCTTCTGTAAGCTTATCACACAAAAAAAAAACAACAAAACCCCCAAAAAACCCTAAGAAAAATCTGGGCCCACTACTCGGTAGAGCATGGTACCTAATGACGAAGGACGTAAAAAAGACAAAGATACTTAGTGGTGTTTGCTTGTTTTTGTTGGTTCCACCCTCCCTCAGTTTTCACTGGTCAGTTCTTGCTTCTGACTTCCCAGTTTCTAAAGCTATTTCCTTCCAAATAAAAGGAATAAAACATTACCCACAATAAAGAAAATACAGCTAGGGAATGTTTAAAGCAGCAGGACAAATAAAGGTCCATGGAGACAGGTAAGATGTACCCGAGGGTGCTGAGAGAGGTGGCCAATGCCATTACAAGGCTGTTTTCTGTGATCTTTGAGAAGTCATAGGAAACAAAAGGTTCCCGAGTACTGGAAAGGGCTAATATCACACTTACCTTCAAGACTGGAAAGAAAGAGGATCTGGAAAACTACATGGTGACCAATCTAATCTCAGATCCTGAGAAGATTATGGACCAAATTCTGGAAGTCATTTCTTGAAAAAACAAGAATATGATTGGCCAGAGTGGATTTCCCAAGGGCAAATCATGCTTGATCAAACAGATTGCCTTCTGCAATGAAGTAACTAGCTCAGTTAGACAAAAGGAGAACGAACAGTAGATGTTATTTGCCTTGACTTTAGCAAGGCCTTTTATACACTCTTCCATTGTCCCCTTAGAGTCAAAATGTTTATGGGCTGGAGATGTAGACAATAAGGTTGGTGAAAATTGACTGATCTATCTAAATTAAAAAATTACCATCGACTGTAGAAAATCCATCTGGTGCCTGGTTATTGGTGGCATGTCTCAGAGATCAATACTTGGCCAATACCATTTAATTTCTTTATTAGCAAGATGGATGATGGCATACAGTGCCCTCTCAGCAGTTTTGCAGACAATACCAAATAGGAGGAAATGGTCAATGTGCTGGACAAGGCTGTTCTACCTTGAGAAGCTGGAGAAAAGGGCTGACTGGAATGTCATGAAGTTCAACAAAGGCAAATGCAAAGTCTTGCATCTGGAATTAAATAACCCCAGATAGCAGTTACAGGGTTCAAGCTGACTAACCAGAAAGCGCTTTTGTGAACAAGAGTCAGCAGTGTGCACTGAAGGTCATCCAGATACTTGTCTATAGCCAACAGGTTGAGGGAAGTGATTTTTCTCTGCTATTGTGCAATTGTGAGATCACATATGAAGCATCATGTCCAGTTCTGTGCTCCTCAGTACTAGAAAAACAGGGCTGTAGAACAGGGCACAGGAAGAAAAGCTGAGAAAACTGGATTTGTTCATGAGGCTAAAGAAGGAACTTACTGCTGTCAAGGGAGGATATAATGATGATGGCACCAGACGCTCCCTACTGGATAGGACAAGAAGCAACTGGTACAGCTTGGAACAGTGGAAATTCTGAACCAATATAAAGAGAAAAAAAATTACCATGAGGGTGGTCAAACACTGGAACAGGTTGCCCAGAGACACTGTGGACTCCCCATCCTTGGAGATTTTCAAAACTCAAGCGGACAAGGCCCTGAGCAACCTGTTCTCAGTGGACGCACTTCAAGCAGAAAGTTGGGCCAGGTAACTCACAAAGGTCCCTTCCAATCTCTACAGTTCTATGAGTAAAGTTTATAAAGAAAAACAGATTACGTACTCTGTTATTTTTCATAATATACACTGCTTAAGTACTGGGGGAAAAATACTCCTTTGCATAAAATTATGAAAAAAGAACAAATGGAAGTACTAGGAGAAAATTATAGCTCTCTATAAGAATATGAATAAGAAAAAAAAAACCCTGCAAAGTTACTATTATATAAAAAGAGTAAGAGTTTCCTCTATTTTTTTTCCTTCAAAAAATAGTCCTTTTCAGAAAAGTTTTTTCATTATCTTTTGGGGAAAAAAAAATAAAATTGTTAATCCTTAGAAATACTAGGCCTTTGGGAAGCCTGGAACAGAATGTAAGGCAGACATTTGCATATGTCAGCTTCACTCTAAGAAAAGTAAACAAGCCACAAATCAAGGAAATGAATATGCATGATTTTCCCTTATTTCCTTTAAATGACTCCTTAATAAGCATTAGAAGCTCTCAAAACCTCTCTATTGAATCTTTATATTTCGACATACGAGTCTTTGGAATTATAATAATGAGATCAAAATATACCTATAAAGTTTAATGGAAATAATACCACTGTAAAGAAATTAACTTCTTGCTTCTCAGTCAAGATTGAATAGTGTAGTTCATAGTACACATTAAATAACTGTGACCAACCAAAGTATGTAGAATTAAATGCAAACAAAATATTGCCTAGGTAGGTTATGCAGTCTTCATCCTGGGAGGTTTTCAAGAGCGTACTAGATATAGTCTTAAGCAACCTGGTCTGACCTCACAGCGGACTCTACTTCGTCCAGGATGTTGGACTAGAGACACCCTGAGGTCCGTTCTGAATTGTCTTGCTATCCTAGTATCTTATGCAGACAATAATATTTATGCTGTGTAGAATTTTACACAAATTTCTTCTCAAATTTTAAGTCTATCAAAATTTACAAATTCTAGCATTTTTAAATCCTCAGGGGAAAATAAAACCAGCACCACCACTATCAAAAAACTTTTCTATGTTAGAAATCTCATAAAAAAAATAAAATAATAATAAAACACACACACACATATCCACACAAACAATGCTGTTTATTATTTTCTTTATTACACCAGCACCTTTATTACATAATGTATTAGACCTTCATTCTTTTCACTTCACAGGCTGGACTTTCAAAGACTGAAATTAAATATAAAAAGGATTAATCATATCTGGTGAATAAAACACATACCTAAACAAAAATGAAAATGCAAAACTGTTCACTATGTTTCTCTTGAACTATTTATCTAACGGAAAAGACTGCTTTAACAACGTTGTTATTTCCTCCAACAAAATGTCTCT
This sequence comes from Aptenodytes patagonicus, assembly GCF_965638725.1. NCBI lineage: Eukaryota > Metazoa > Chordata > Aves > Sphenisciformes > Spheniscidae > Aptenodytes > Aptenodytes patagonicus. Next base: position 187,268,594 of record NC_134949.1, on the reverse strand, counting down.
TTTACTTTCTCTTTTCCTTAGAGGAAGATAAATAGAGATATCTTTCTTACAGCACATTTTTAATTAATATGATTTCCCTTTGATCCTCTCTAATTAATCATATATGTATAGAAATAAATTCACTAGCCTTCATATTCAAATATGTTTTTACATATATTCCATTATGATATTAGTTACTGTTTTTGTGAAAACTGAAAAGGCTTACATCTCTCCACTTTGCTGGGTAGAATGTTACAAAACAGAGTTAAAAATTCACAGCTCCCAAAGTATAACAGCATGAATAAAATTTACTTGCAACATTGTCAAAGAACCTTTGGATTTTATTTAGATTCTTTTCTCTTTCAGGTATATAGCTACCACATGGCATTTTACTGGCTAATACAAGCCTTAAGCAATGGAAAAAGAGGAGAGAAGTCAACGTGAGTATTATCCCACAGTATGATAAATTGTACTGAGAAATATTGAATAGTTGTAGTTACCAGAGCACAGGAGTACTATGAAATTTCTTGCTCTATTTTATGAAGCACTAAACTGTTCAAAATAACTATTGCTTCTAGATGTCATCCATAAATCAGCTCAGGCCAATGGCAGCAAAGTGATGGATATCCACCCATCTAAGGGATTTGATCATAAGACACAAGCTAAAACAGTGACAAGGCAGAGATAAATGTTTGTGTTCAGATTAACATCTCAAGGTCAGAGTGCCCAGGCATATCAATGAGGAATTTCAACTAACATTCTAAGAATATTAATCTAGAAATGTATAATAGCAAACCGAAGATGAAATTAAATTTTAATCAAGTTGTCTATTTTGGTTGTCTAAGAAAATATTTATACTAAACTAATCACACAGAGATTGGAATTTGTTCTTGCATAGGGCTTGTTTCCTGAAAATATCAACCTTGTCTTGGGTTTTAATGACAGTTTTATTTTTCATTTGTTTAATTTTACAAGGATGTTAATAAAGCATTAAAGGAAAAATTGTAGTGTAAAGTCTTTATTTCTTGAATGGAAAAGTAGAAAAAATAAAATAATGTCATGACAGTCATACACTATTAATTCTAAGATTATTGTGTTTATACAAAGTCTTGTTAAGGTTGTACAGATTATTTAACATTTTCATTTGTAGAAGTTAGTAACAGAAGACAGTGGGAGAGACATTTCAAGAGCATAGCAATTAATGTCAGAAGAACTCATCAGCTTCCTAAAGCAGCCTGGTTGTTTTCCAGGCTGTATTAACTGTATTTGCAATATATGGAATTCTGTTCAGGTATATAAGATATTGAAAATATAATTTTCACTGGAAAAAAGTCTGGAAACTAGGTCAGCATACCTAGGGTTTACTTCTGATATTAGATTTTCAGCATGTATGAGTGTAGTAGCTGTTTTAACAAAATGCTCAGCAATGCATGCTTCTCTATCTGAGATCAAGGTCAAGCCCATAAGGCACATTCTTGTTCTGGTGTGGGTTGGGTTTTTTTCTTTCTTTCTTTCTTTCTTTTTTTTTTTTTTTCTTTTTTTTTCAGTGCAGTGCTCTCCTAATTTGTTTCTGTGCATTCTGTGAATTGCAGTAGCAAGAAAAAAAATCTGAAGTCATGAGTAATTCATTCAGTCTAAAATAACTCTTAAGAAAATCGATTTTATGAACTGCACTATACTAGACCATTTAAACCCTGTATACTCATAACTGAAATGTACTGGATAAACAAGCTTTGGGCCCTGATACTTCTGTAAACACAAGCTGAAAAGGAGTACTAGTTTTTAAACTTCCAAAAAAGAATACTGAGCCCTCCTGTTTAAGTAAGAGATGACAGTTATTTTGAAATGTAAGTACTTATATGTATGCATGTATATATTTATATGCATAAACACATACACACATACATCCCCTCTTTCCAGGTGAATCATCCATTAAACTATTACACATTAAGCAATTCTAAAGTACTAATTTCTCTTCTGCTTTTACAAAATTTAGATTAAGATAAGTAAGTGATTTATTTATGGATGTCACCTTGTCATTCTTACTCCTTTTATACTCAGCAATAGTTTTGTTCCCAGTTTTCAGAGTTTTGGATGAGCTCAAGTATATCTATGATACATGTATATATACACAAAAAAACTCTTTATACAATATATTAAGCTGTTATAGCTATTGCAGATCAGTGAATAAATTATAGTGAAAGAAAGGTGTATTTTGAAATAGATAAACAAGAGACAATATTAATTTCTTAAAATTATTTCTAATTAAGCAGGCAGGTATTCTCAGTTACAACCACTATTTTGGAGGGATATCACAAGAAAAAGAAAAGGTTGCTGCTGTAGAAACCAGTTCAATCTTAAGTGATGACTCTCAGATGTTACTTAAATTTCCTGTTTTATCTTTCTGTTTAAGATGAAAAAAGTCTTAAATAGGAAATTTATTCAGAAAATTGACCCATATAAATCTTTTAAATTTAGAAAGCAAACAAAAAACCCCCCACCATACTGAACAGCTCCTTAATCATGACCCTACAACAAAGAGGTAGGATGTATGGTTAAGCAAAATTGATCTGAAAACATTCTAACTAACTCCTTGTTATTCTTTGAGATTTTTTTTCTTCCTTCTTCACTTTAACTGCACAAAAAGAAAAAAAAAAAAGATACTTTGAGTTGCAGGTTGATTAGTTAATTTGGCTCCACATCCTTAGAGAACTGAAGCTGTTGTAGAGAAAACCTCTGGAACTCTCTGCAAGCTGATGTTGATGCATTAAATCAGTGAAAGAAGAATCAGAAAATAATTATTAATCACTAACTGTGAAAAATAAATGCAGAGAAAAATGTTAATATAATTGCAGTCTTCATGTCTTCCATTTCTTTGTCATTCTGAAAGTATTTCTGAACATTTGGGAACTGCAAAAGAACATGCTGTTCAAAGTTATAAGGAGGGGAAATTGGGTAGGAATCTTGTTTCTAAAAAAAGTATTGGCATGACTTTGTCTGCAGGGTGATCAATGAAATAATGCACTGTATTTAAATGTTTCATCCAAGAAAAAGAGAACAATATTAATTATAGCCTTTAGCTCTTTTCATGGTAATCCTTTGGTAATTATAGTTCAAGAGAAAGAACAGAAGTAATTTAAAGATTTATTTTTTCATAAGATATCCAATTTTTTTTTTCGTAGAAAAGAGTACATTTTAAAGGAGGACTTTGTCTTAAGTTAGATATGCATTGTTTGCACAGAAGTCATGAAATAAACTGTAAATATATTTCTTTAGTGTATGTTATATTTGCAGCTGCATCCATGGTGGTAAACTTGCTTATTGATAGTATGCTAAATGACATCAACTTTGATGGTACCTCCCAAAGACCTTAATATTATTGCTGGTGAATTTTAATATGAATTTTTCTGAGGGCTGGGGGTTTTTTGTTTGTGTTTTTTTTCTTTTTTTTTTCTTTTTAGTACATGGAATGTTATCTTACAATATCAACTTAAATAACTATGTAGAAACTTAAGACTTTTTTAGGGAATACACAGTGACATAGTAAGGAGAGAATAAAGTCTTACAGGCCAAACTCAAGAGAGAAAGAAGGAGATTTAAGTTAGAAAAAGTATCTGAACTAGTGGGAGTTTGCAATTTTATGTAGCGTGTCTCATCACGCAGATATGTCAATGCCCTTCTTTAAAAAGATAAATGATACATCAGACTGCTAAACCCTATCAGGCATCTTGCTTACATAAATAAACCTCTGAATTCCATTTAAGACCAGAGAGATCTAGCTCACCAAATTCACCAAAGTTAGTTATTAACTAAGAATCTTGTAATGTAGGATAATACAGCTGGATACTCCGGTAATCTTTTATTTTTAAGCATCTGTTTAAAACTATCAACAATTCCTTTATTAGAAATTTGAGTAGCATCACATGGAGTAGAGTGAAGACAGCTGTTGTGGGTTAACCCCAGCGGGCAGCTCAACCCCACACAGCTGCTCACTCACTCCCCTCCCAGCAGAACAGGGGAGAGAATCAGAAAGGTAAAACTGAGAAAACTCATGGGTTGACATAAAGACAGTTTAATAGGTAAAGCAAAGCTGCGCACACAAGTAAAGCAAAATAAGGAATTTGTTCACTACTTCCCATCAGCAGGCAGATGTTTAGCTATTTCTGGGAAAGCAGGACTTCATCAGGTGTAATGGTTACTTGGGAAGACAAATGCCATAACTCCAGACATCCCCCCCTTCCTGCTTCTTCCCCCAGATTATATTGCTGAGCACAATGTCATATGGTATGGAATATCCCTTTGGTCAGTTGGGATCAGCTGTCCCAGCTGTGTCCCCTCTTAATGTCTTGCACACCCCCAGCCTACTGCTGGCGGGGCAGTGTGAGAAGCAGAAAATACCTTGACACTGTGTAAGCAATAGCTAAAACATCCCTGTGTTATCAAGACTGTTGTGGTCACAAATCCAAAACATAGCACCATACAGGCTGCTGTGAAGAAAAGTAACTCCCAACCAAAACCAATATATTACCAAACCCAGCCTATTTCTCCTGGTTAACGGGGGAGGTCCCAGACGACTGGAGGCTTGCCAATGTGACGCCCATCTACAAGAAGGGCCGGAAGGAGGATCCGGGGAACTACAGGCCTGTCAGTCTGACCTTGGTGTTGGGGAAGATTAGGGATTGGTTCATCATCGGCCCCCCGAGCTGGAAGATGGTGACGGCGAGCAGGATGAACCCCCCATAATCCAAGAGGAAGCAGTCAATGACCTGCTACGCCACCTAGACGCTCACAAGTCTATGGGGCTGGATGGGATCCACCCGAGAGTGCTGAGGGAACTGGCGAGGTGCTCGCCAAGCTGCTCTCCATCATTTATCAGCAGTCCTGGTTAACGGGGGAGGTCCCGGATGACTGGAGGCTTGCCAATGTGACGCCCATCTACGAGAAGGGTTGGGAGGAGGATCCAGGGAACCACAGGCCTGTCAGCCTGACCTCGGTGCCAGGGAAGATGATGGAGCGGTTCATCTTGAGGGCGCTCACGAGGCATGAGCGGGACAACCAGGGGATCCAGCCCAGCCAGCACGGGTTCATGAGAGGCAGGTCCTGCTCGACCAACCTGATCTCCTTCTATGACCAGGTGACCCGCCTAGTGGATGAGGGAAAGGCTGTGGATGTGGTCTACCTGGACTTCAGTAAGGCCTTTGACACCATCTCCCACAGCATTCTCCTAGAGAAGCTGGCGGCTCACGGCTTAGACAGGTGTACTCTGCGCTGGGTCAAAAACTGGCTGGATGGCCAGGCCCAGAGAGTTGTGGTGAATGGAGTTCAATCCAGTTGGCGGCCGGTCACAAGCGGTGTTCCCCAGGGCTCAGTTTTGGGGCCAGTCTTGTCCAAGGTCTTTATCGATGATCTGGATGAGGGGATTGAGTGCACCCTCAGTAAGTTTGCAGACGACACCAAGTTGGGCGGGAGTGTTGATCTGCTCGAGGGGAGGAAGGCTCTGCAGAGGAACCTGGACAGGCTGGATCGATGGGCCCAGGCCAACTGGATGAGGTTCAACAAGGCCAAGTGCCGGGTCCTGCACTTCGGCCACAACAACCCCATGCAGCGCTCCAGGCTTGGGGAAGAGTGGCTGGAAAGCTGCCTGGCGGAAAAGGACCTGGGGGTGCTGGTTGACAGCCAGCTGAACATGAGCCGGCAGTGTGCCCAGGCGGCCAAGAAGGCCAATGGCATCCTGGCCTGTATCAGAAATAGTGTGGCCAGCAGGAGTAGGGAAGTGATCGTGCCCCTGTACTCGGCACTGGTGAGGCCGCACCTCGACTACTGTGTTCAGTTTTGGGCCCCTCACTACAAGAAGGACGTTGAGGTGCTGGAGCGTGTCCAGAGAAGGGCAACGAGGCTGGTGAGGGGTCTGGAGAACAAGTCTTATGAGGAGCGGCTGAGGGAACTGGGACTGTTTAGCCTGGAGGAAAGGAGGCTGAGGGGAGACCTCATCGCTCTCTACAACTCCCTGAAAGGAGGTTGTAGCGAGGTGGGTGTTGGTCTCTTCTCCCAAGTAACTAGCGATAGAATGAGAGGAAATGGCCTCCAGTTGTGCCAGGGGAGGTTTAGATTGGACGTGAGGAAAAATTTCTCTACTGCAAGAGTGGTGAAACATTGGAACAGGCTGCCCAGGGAAGTGGTGGAGTCCCCATCCCTGGAGGTATTTAAAAGACGAGTAGATGAGGCACTTAGGGACATGGTTTAGTGGGCATGGTGGTGTTGGGTTGACGGTTGGACTCGATGATCTTAGAGGTCTTTTCCAACCTTAATGATTCTATGATTCTATGATTCTATTACAGAAAGTAAATGAGACAGAAAGCAGTCAGTGGTAGATGGTCTCCAGACACAGGCATTTGTTACAGTAGTTATAAGTGAAATCCTTCTTATGAAGAATGCAAATGCAACATAGCTTCACATGAAGTTCTCCAGACGTAATTAATTATCTAACCTAAGATAGCAGTCTGGGCTTTCACAATCAACTGTGAGAAATACATGCTTTCAAAAGACTATTAACCTTTTTGCTATTGTCTCAAAAGACTATTAACCTTTTTGCTGTTGTCCTACTCCTCTCCACACCTGGGGCCTCACATTTGTGCTTGAACAGTGCCCTGCTTTCAAAAACAAGATGAGTATCCTTCCACGCCATTCACTCACAGCTGGTTCTTACCCTATTATATCAACCTGTATTGAAAGATTTCTCCTGCCTCCCAAAGTCCACATTTCGTCAGACTAGGACTCAGGCATATCATCTACTAGATATGAACTCTAACCACTAGATTATTAGAATTATGCAGAATATTTAATTAAGGTATGCACTACATATATTTGAAGGTTTATGTTGGATGTGCCAGGAGGATTAGATGGCATGCAAATGTGCATCTTGGTTTGCTTTTGGCAACATACATGTCTAAAGTATGCTTGAATTGAATTTAGATCTTCTAGATTTATCCTGTGATATCTACACATGGATTTTTTTCCAATGCATTAAATTTCTTGGGTTTAGTTTTATGGTTTAGGTTTAAAAAGTAAAATAATTCAGAAATCTGTTTGGTAGAGGAATTTTTCATCTTTTTTTTTTTTTTTCCAATTTTCCACTTTTTTTTCCTTCCAAGAAGAGGAGAAAATAAATAAGAGTTACAAAAAGGAATGGGTAAACAATATTTCATCCTTTTATTTATTTTTCACTCAGTGAAAAATATATTTTAAACATGTTTTATTACCACTTAAAAATATCTTGATGTGAGAATACATGATTATTTGGACAACTTTTAAAAATTTTAAAAGCTTTTTTTTTTTTTTTTGTTAACTGCTTTGAATATGTCCCACATTTGAATATATATTTCCACTTAGATAGTAAGCCAAAAAAAGTGATTTTCAGTGGTGGATGAAAAATAGTCTTTTTCTCTCACAATTTCTGAGCATTCTCAACCTTTTCATTAGCGATCCTGAATCAGAATGAAAAAGGGAATAGTGAAAAATGTTCAAAATGTGATGATATCTTAAAGATAAAAATTAGACTGAATAAATTGAATTTTTAGATTTGTTTATTTCTATTATTTTATTTTGATGAAGATATATTTTAATCTTTTTACCTTCTAGGAAAATGAATTTAAAAAAATATTTGTGAACAGAATCACATTACTTTTAGTTTAAGAAAAAATAAATTTCTTGTCTGACAATTATAAAACTCAGTTTTCACATTTTTATGGAGTTTGGAGGTGCAGAAAAGAAGTAGGACTGAAAATTGACCTAAACTAACATTTTCCTGTTAGTTCCCACATGTTGCTGAAACATTTTGTTTCATGCAGATAGATTTTCCAGCCAAACGTATTTCAACAGTACTTAGAGCACTTAAAGCATTCTAAAAATGGTGGTTACTAATGAAATCATATCTAAAGAATAGATTTTTGAGGCAGAAGAGGTTTTTTCCTAGCTTTTATAGCACCACAGGGTATGATATGAAAGTACATCCCTAAGTAAATGTTTTTGTTTTACCGTAATCTGTGAGATGTTCAGGGGCTTCCTTATACACAAGTTTTCCCTTTCCCCCTAGAATTTCAGTCAATCCATTTCTCACTAGGTTTGTTTATATTGTTAATGGTTCAAAGAGCATTTTGAGTAGGTAGGCAGTGAATGATGAGACAAAATTAAAAGCCTTGGAGTTCCTCTATTCAGATAGGCATTGATGGAACTCTATTTTTGTATGCTATTTTTATACTTGCAACTAAGCTTCAAAACCGGTGAGCCTGAAACATGGCTTCCTGCCCAAGGTATTAATGAAGATATTGCCACAGCACCTAAAGTGTCTGATGCAAACCATGAACTATTGTAAATTGAGACCATAAAAGGAATGTGTGAGATATCTGCAGTCTTTTTATCCACCACCATTAACATGGTATTGATTTGTGGTGCAGGCTTTTCATAACGGAAAAAATCTCTCTCTGCTTCCTTCCCAGCTCTCAGAGAAGCTCTGTAATAGAAGCTGCAGAAAAGGAGGGTAGGGAAAAGTTATAGTTGTTGGCTTCTACTACTGCCCTTTTTTGAAATTTTAAATAAAGGGAGATGCATCTTCTCTGAATCTGTCCTTAGTTTTTCCTTAATCAGTGATTTTGACTATTAAGTAATAGTTCCTTATTTTGTTTCTGGTTGCTATAAATAGTCTTTATTTTCAGATGCATAAAACTATCCCTAAAATTTCCTCTATTTCCTTCAAGGTAAAGACATACTCTATGAAAATCCTTTAACCTCAACACTTATATCTGAGCTAGTCACCCTATTTCTTTTTTTAGGTAACAGTCATAAACTGGCATGCCTAGACCAAGACTCTTCTCATCCAAAGTAGGTGCCTCTATCTGATCAGACTAACCTTGATGTAGTAGACCATATTTCTTTCCATTGCTTATAAAAATAGCAATATAAAAATGGAGACTAGCTCAAATGTAGACATCTATATGTGGTCAAAGGAATTCTCATTCTGCATTATGTGGAAACAGGCAAGTGTGTTTTGCATTTCACTGTTCAAGCACTCAGAAGTGAATGCAGTTCTGGAAACAGTTTTGCATTAGGAAGTATTCTTCAAAAATATTAAGTACAGTTATTTACCTAAAAGTGATTATACAAAGAGTTTTTATTCATCAAGATATTTTATACAGTCCCATACAGAAGTGTATGAAATAATACAAGCAGAGTATTGTGAAGATTAGTTCCTGGATTGTGGTTCTGATGTTGGAATTCAGACCCTATCAAATTCAGTAAGAAAAAAGTTTTCACTTGGGCTAGGCTAGGATCTTATTCATAATCTTACTACTATCTCCCATTTACCAGTGAACCGAAGAAAAATCATTTACCTGTTTGCACGATTGCACTCTTGAGTTTTCCCGGCTGTAGTTGATATAACCTTAGGTCACTTATACCTTCTGGCAGACTATCTCTTTTTGGAACAAGTATGTAAAAGATATGTCTGAATGTATACCTTGCCGATGAAAAAAAAATCAGTATGAAAATAATATGTTAAGAGGGGTGATTTTATAAAGAGGATTATGCTTTCAGTGATGTAGTGTGAAAAAAGATTGACAATGACAGGATGAACAAGAACAGATGAGAAACAGAAAAGGAAAAATTAAGAACTATGCAGAAATTTATTTTAATTCATTAATGTTTCACTATTATTTAAACAGTTGTTTACAGAGCAGCAGCTAAAGAAGAAGAAGCTATCAAAAATGTTCTAGTTTTATCAATCTTTGCATTTTTCATAGGTTTATTTGAAGGTCTCAGCTTGGCTACAAACTGACTATAAAGAATACGTAAAAATCAGAAAATAAGTTTAATACTGATGAAGGCAATGTATAACGTTCTCATCTTTTTTTGTTTCTTAATTGTTAAGTGGAACAATATGTTAAATACTTCTTTTTGTACTAAAGGCATGCTGCAACTCAAATGAAAATATTATGTACAGCAAACTAACAATAATGCTTTATAAATAATCTCAATCATTTAATTTTAATTATTTAGTGATTGGTATTTGGAAAGGCTATGTGTAAACAAGTTTATCTCAGTAAAACAAACAAACAAGAAAATAAAACCCTGGGTTTTGTTGAAAATGTCATCACACTGGAACCGGCACAATGAGTTTATCTGAGTTTATTTATTATTGCTGTCCCCAAGATGTCGCCTCTCATGTCACAGTTTCTGCAACATTACAGATAGCATGCATTTAAACTTTTGCCAAATGCCAGAGATATGGCTCAATGCACTGTAGGAGAGTACTGTGAATGTCTGATGGTTTTGAGTACTGTTTTTCTAGTATTGCTAAATCTTACTGTGTATATAATGTATCATAGTGTAAGAACAGCTACCAGTTTAAAAATGCAATATAGTTAAAAAGGACTAGTCTGGCCCCATATTGTCAAAATGGTAGCTTCCGTGATGGAAGATGTGTATGTTCTTGATGATTTAGTCCCTGGATTTTATTTTAGCAAACAGTTCAGTTGCTTGCATTGACACTTAAATTTCTTTTCTGGACAGGCAGAAACTAGTTATTGTATATTTGAGATTTTGATTTTTCTGCAACTATTTGCTCTGAAAGGATGGCTGCTTGGTTCTAATAATTCCACATTGTACAAGTTAGAATCATAGAATCATAGAATCATTAAGGTTGGAAAAGACCTCTAAGATCATCGAGTCCAACCATCAACCCAACACCACCATGCCCACTAAACCATGTCCCTAAGCACCTCATCTACACGTCTTTTAAATACCTCCAGGGATGGGGACTCCACCACTTCCCTGGGCAGCCTGTTCCAATGTTTCACCACTCTTGCAGTAGAGAAATTTTTCCTTACATCCAATCTAAACCTCCCCTGGTGCAACTTGAGGCCATTTCCTCTCGTCCTATCGCTAGTTACTTGGGAGAAGAGACCAACACCCACCTCGCTACAACCTCCTTTCAGGGAGTTGTAGAGAGCGATGAGGTCTCCCCTCAGCCTCCTTTTCTCCAGGCTAAACAGTCCCAGTTCCCTCAGCCGCTCCTCATAAGACTTGTTCTCCAGACCCCTCACCAGCCTCGTTGCCCTTCTCTGGACATGCTCCAGCACCTCAACGTCCTTCTTGTAGTGAGGGGCCCAAAACTGAACACAGTAGTCGAGGTGCGGCCTCACCAGGGCCGAGTACAGGGGCACGATCACTTCCCTCCTCCTGCTGGCCACACTAGTTCTGATACAGGCCAGGATGCCATTGGCCTTCTTGGCCGCCTGGGCACACTGCCGGATCATGTTCAGCTGCCTGTCGACCAACACCCCCAGGTACTTTTCCGACAGGCAGCTTTCCAGCCACTCTTCCCCAAGCCTGGAGCGCTGCATGGGGTTGTTGTGGCCCAAGTGCAGGACCCGACACTTGGCCTTGTGGATTCTCATCCAGTTGGCCTTGGCCCATCGATCCAGCCTGTCCAGGTCCCTCTGCAGAGCCTTCCTCCCCTCGAGCAGATCAACACTCCCGCCCAGCTTGGTGTCATCTGCAAACTTACTGAGGGTGCACTCCATCCCCTCATCCAGATCATCAATAAAGATATTGAATAAGACCAGCCCCAAGTTGATGATATGTGGATAAAATCTTAAAACAGAAACACGCTTTTCTATGATGCTTGTTTGTTCTATATTAAGTCAGAAGTCTGTGTTTAACTTCTGACACAGACATTGCTTCTGGTCATGATCAATAAATCAGCAATACAAGATGGACCACAAGGGAATACCCATATGCCAGAAATGGACAATAGAAATTGGTAACTTTTGTTTTTCATTTCAATAGAATTTCAATAATTTATTCAATAATTTCACAGGCTAAAGCCAACCTGAAATCTAAGACAAGTGAGATCTCAACAGTATCTGTCCAGCTCTAGCAAACTGGACTAATCCAGCTAATCCAATGAGCTAGAAAAACAAGGAAACAAACATGAACCTTGTTATATAATTATATCTAGCTGCACAATTTTTAACAGATTTGAGATTGGAGACCAGAAAGTGATAGAAACCCTGGTAACAAATGCTAATTGGTCTTAGATACAGAAAAAGTCAAAGAAACCAGGCCTGGGACTACATTCCTAATGAGGCCATTGGCAGTTTATGCTAAAAATCTAGAAAGTATAAATAGTGAAAGTGATAGCCCCTTAGGTGTGAGACGGGCACCCATGCTCCTGGACATCTGACAGGGTAGAGGGCTGAGCCTGGGTTGGAACTGCTACACATGGGAGCTGGGAGCCCAGACAGAGCACATGTCCCATTCCTCTGGGTTCATGACCTAAGTGGACCAGAGGGGCAAGACTGGTGTCAGTCTGAAGTGTGTCTCTGTTGTAAAATAGAAACCTTAGACTAGAAATTGCTATCCACCTGCTAGATTCATTCTGCTTAGTAAATGGATTTTACAGTACATGTCATTGAATGATATGGTTTTCTTCTTGTGGCCACCCCACTCTTAACTGCCTGTGACAAGCTTTTTCATGGTACCTACTCTCCTTTTATTCTAAGCAACTATTAAATACATATATGTATACCCTATCCAGATTTCAAAAGTTTGAAATGTTATTTGATGCAGTTTCTTTTGTCTCCAAACTCATGGAAGCGGGAAGCTTCCACTGAATGCCAGTGATGACTGCATGCTGAAGATTCACTTCCCATATGGTCCTGCTGATGCAACTTAGAAGTTGTGACTGTTGGCACCATGATAATTTCATTCTCTTTTATCCTCCTCTCCTTACGTGTTTCATCTTCCTATGATATCCTGTCTGGCATGCAATTTATAGGACTGTGGGGCCACAGCTACCAATTTTGTGTTGATTGATTGAGAATCTTTGTGTTTCTCCAGCAGAAATAATAGGCAACAGAAGATGGCAAACAATTATCAGTATTTACATAAGAGGGATGATGTGTAAGACACTATACAAATCAAATTCTGAAAGCAAATATGTTATTGGAAGCACCTGATAGTTCTTTTCACCGTGAGGAACAGCTATTCAGGGGAAAAAAAAAAAAAAAGAAAAAAAAAAAAGATCCAGGATGAAAAATAACAGATGTAAGGACTTGGAACTTTCAGATATCTTTTTCCTGCAGCTTTCTGGAGAATGGCTGTGCTTTCTCTCTGCCTCTTTTAAATTCTGTTTTTTTGACTAATGATTTCCTAACTACTGAACAGGAGAGAAGATTTGTGTTTCAAGATGATTTTCATTCAGTTCCAAGTTTCAAAGAGAAAACAAAGACTTTTTAAATTACTTCAGGATATTTTGAAATTAAAAATGTAACTACTTAAGGAAATGGTTTTGCATATGAAACTTTTACTATGTGAGTTTCTCCCTTTTAAACGGCATGTGGAGGGGTTTTAGCTTATAATAGGAAGGTTTTAAGACATCTCCTTTCCATTTTGCTTTCTCTTTTAGACATTTAACATCTCTCTTTTGCTCCACCACCAAAAAGAAATAACGCACTAACTTTAGGAAAAAATTAATTTGAAACAGAAGGGAAAAAAGCATTATTTTCTAAATCTATATTTTAGAAATATAATAATTAATGTTTTCATTTTTTATACAAATAAGCTTATTTTCCATTTATTGAAGTAGTTATGAAATTAACTTATTGGAGATAATGTACAAGGATTTTTTATAACTTTACTATGTTTAAGATTTAGGTAAGGAAGAAAAAAAACAGGTTTTAATTTTCTGAGAATCCAGAAAAACTTCAAAATTCCAATGGTTAGATGAAAGATATTAGTATATTAGAGCATGTTTACTATTTCTTTTATTTACTACCATTTTTGTTTGTGCTGTACACATATATATACATTATATAAGCTAAATCATGAAACTGTCTCACCTTTTTCTACTTTGAAGTACTTTAATGAGCAGGAAAAAAGCTTTAGGATTGAGAGTCCAGGAACAGACAAGAAGCATACAGCATTTGGTTTATATCCTGGACTACCTTGCCAATATCACAACAATTAATGTGATATTCTGAACAAAATCAAAAAGGAGGTGAGTGCATAAAATGCGCATCTATTACTCCCATATAGATGGTGCAAATGTCACATCAGGATGTAAACCAAAGACAAAATCTTACATGGTGTCAGTGTTCTTTCATGAAGCAGCCAGTGAATAAACCTTTCAAAGGAATTGTAGTGTCTGATTTGATATTCTGTAATAGGAGACCTAGTTTAAAGTCATTAAATGGAACTACCATTTTGTAACACTGATCAAAATGTACGAAATCATTAACATTCTCACAGCAGTAAAAAAAGCTAAAATATCCACCCCATTTGCGTTAACCTTCAAAAACTTCTTTATCTAAAAATGAAGGAACTTTTAAAAGCACTAAAAAGTACAGAGGAGCAATTAGGTGAATCAAGTCCTTTACAGATGTCATGGACACTACTGAAAGATACCATAGTGGAAGTGATGGACTGGTACATACCATATGTTAGGAAAGCCTCAGGAAAGGTTAAAAGCAAGTGTAAACAGCTAGACAACAAGGACATTTGCTAGAGCAGAGAAGTTTTCATTAAAAAAGTTGAAAGTGCAGTAAATTAATAGTAAGGTTCATAAACACTTTCAGCTTAAATTAAAACATACACTGGTCAGTTCTGCTATTGACGTTATGCAAGGTGTCTTCACACAGAGATGCTGTGGGTGAAGACATGGTGGTTTTGGCAGGAGAGTCTGCAGCCACTGGAGCATGCAAATAGCTGACAGATTCATGCCCCAGAGCCGGAGGCACAAGAGAAGGGATCACAGATGAAACAGGGCTACAGCTGCAGATGCTGCCATGGGCTGGACGTTTCAAGCACTTTTTCCCTATAATCTTTATGCCCAAAAAGACAAATAAGGAGTCAGAGAAGTAAAAAAAGAAAAACCCATAGCTGTGAGGAGGGAACACACCTCTTCTAATCTTCTTTCTTTATCTAATAAGCAGAAGGTTGGAAAGGGAGGAAAGAAGAGAGAAGAAGGAAAGCTATGATCTTATAAAGCAGTAGGAACATTGGCAAGTTTGCTCTGCCCCACTCCTTCTCAAAATACATCTTCATGTGTGGGTAGAAACTGCAGGGATTTCCAGAGATATCTCTTCAGCACCAAGTTTACACCATATTGAACCAAGATTGCTGGCTATGGTCCCAAACACCAGACTTCTGTTGCTTGGTGTGCAGTAATCAGGGTGTTGGGGTATCAGTAGCTCTATTAGGAGCGAGAGCAGGAGCTCAGTAGTGTCTGCACCAGCAGCAGTGGCAGGTTCAGCAACAATGGCCTGGTATTGGGATTGTGGTGCTGCAGTGGCCATGGTGGTGATGATCTTCCTGAGTTCCTGGCTCAAAGAGGGAAAAAAAGCCAGACACAGGTGCTTCTTTTTTTTAGTAGACACAATCCACTCACAATGTAGCAAGAACTGGGCAGGGACAGTCATTATTGCTGGGCTGCCTAATCTGGGAGATAAGATTCTAAGTAGACATTTTGCTTGAACCAGTACAGCTGTACTTGCATCCTCCTCTCCTCTCCTCTCCTCTCCTCTCCTCTCCTCTCCTCTCCTCTCCTCTCCTCTCCTCTCCTCTCCTCTCCTCTCCTCTCCTCTCCTCTCCTCTCCTCTCACTTTATGAATAATCAGTGAGCAATTTTATTTATATTTAACAGTGCAGGATGATCAACTCTATCTTTTCATGCATATAATTCCCTCTGGCTTCAAAAACTGTCTTGCATTCTTTCCTTGAGTGTATTTAAAAACACATTTTGGTACACTTTGCAGCCTATGTGCTGAATCATGTCAACACAGTTGTTATATATTTCCATAATAAAGTTACTGCTATATCATATCCAGAGTATATTTTCCATTCCTGTTGCTACCTCTTTGACTTAATTTCTTCCCTGACTTGAATTTATCTTACAGAATACAATTTCAAGATTTTTTTAAAGACCTGAAGAATATTTGGTTGTTTTTAGTTTTCACAGATATAATTACAAGGTAGTTTACAAATAAATATTATTTTGATGTACAGTACCTGTCTTTTTTTTTTTTTTTTCCCCAAGTATCCCAAAGGATGAAAGCAGACCTTTAAAAATAAAAGTGAATTTAGAAATCTAATGGAAGTGGTTTTAATATCTTAGCTTTTGCCATAAGCTTTGCTATATAACCATGCAAATAGAGTGTTTCTGCATGTGGCAACTGTATTGTGTATTATTCCCTCTTGGATAATGTGCTTTCTCCTACTTCAAAGTATCCTAAAATAATTGGACTTGTGTTATATGTAGGAAACCAGGGTAAAATTAATTGAAATTGATGTTAATTGTATTATTTTCTTAATTGCTGCAAATGTGGGTCAACACTGCCATGGACTTCATATAGATTTTAATAGAACTGTGAATTCTAATATATTTTTGGATTTGCTTCAAGCATTAAATTCTTAAAAAAATTAAATGATTGGATCTCATATTTGATGCCTTCCCAGCGAAAGCAGATTCTGGATGGCTTTTATGAGAGGATAGTCACTTTGGGAGTGTACAAGACATATGGCTCGCTGTTCTACTGCAGGAACTCAAAGTATGTTTTCTAACAGACTTACCTAGCTAGGTGTCTAGTGTCATTTCCTTAAGGTGCTTTGTGTGATACCCAGTTGCTGGTGTAGAAGCTCAGAGATCACCCTTAAGTCCTGTGTCACACCCCTCAGCTCTGTGTGAAAGCTTCCATTGCCTTAGGGCATCTGAAAGGCAGTTATCCATCTGTGTCTAATGGAGATGAGAAGTTGTAAAGGAGATTTCAATTACTCCATGTAATGTGGGTAAATGTTCATGCAAGATACAAACAATAAATTAGATGTCATCAATAACTGCTTCTTGGAAATAGTAATCAAAGAAACACAAGAAGAGACTTTTTTTTTTTCCCTAGGGCTGAGATACAAAGCCATAAAAAAATAATGTGTAATTCTGACCACAGAAATACTCTGGTTTACCAGAAGTAAAATTCTCAAAGGAGAAAAAGGGTGAGACCCTCAACAGTGAAGTATAAGGTCAATAGAGAAAGCTACAGAAAAATGGTGTGGTTATTTTAAAGGAAAATGAAAAAAAAAAAAGTGGCTACAGAAGTAAAATACTTGTATGTGGCATGAAGACTTTTCAAGGATATTTTTAAAAGAATCTTTTCAGAAAAAAAATAACTAATTTAAAAATAAATATTTATTCAGAATAACGTGGGTTTTAACCCAAGAATGAACTTGAAGTAGATAAATGAAAAAACAATAGAATAGATCAGGAAAAAATCATCAAAGGTTAATTGTCAGAGAAAGGTGGCTATCTAAAAAAAATATGTTTCAAAAAGAAAAAGATGTATTCAAATGAAGAGAGCATGAACTCTAGCACTGTAAATGTGTATCTTCAGCAATGTATGCACTATTACCTCACTTAGACTTCATATATGTACCTCAGTAAAGCAGATGTTAAAAGATTTTGAGAAATCTTTTGTGTGTCAAAACTACTGATAATTTGTATGAGAAAGAAGAAAACTCTCAAAGATTCCTTACTGCTTAAAAATGACCAAGGTGCAAAAGGAATTAAAAAAGGGGAGTCTCATTGCAAGACAGTGTTCAAAGAATTCACATATGAAATTGTGGATGTACTAATTAATATGAAAATTATCAGTTCAGTTGGCTTAAGTAGCAGAAGTAGAAGAAAGCATTAAGTTTATTAGTATTTTTAAAGGATTCCAGACATGATATAAGGTACAGACTGTGACTGACTAATAGAAACTTCAGTAAAGAATACGCTTTGTACATTTTCTTTGGCTGTACAGATGCTTTTAGCTATAAAAAAAAGTATGTCTCTCAAAATTTTTCGAGCTTCTTATAGGACATAAGAGGACACACGAGAGAAAAACAGCAAAAACTATAGCTACTAGAACCGCATGCCAGTCAGCCTTTACCTCCATCCCTGGGGAAGGTAATGGAGCAGAGAGTTCTGGAAACAATTTCCAAACATGTTAAGGACAAGAAGGTAATTGGCGCTGGTGAGACACATCTGGAGTGCTGGGTCCAGGTCTGGGCTCCCCAGTACAAAGGAGACATACGCATACTGGAGGGAGTCCACTGAAGATGAATTAGAGTGTGAAATATCTCCCATATGAAGAGAGGCTGGGACTGTTGAGTCTGGAGAAGAGAAGGCTCAGGGGGATCAACGTGTATAAATACCTGATGGGAAGGTGTAAAGAAGACAGAGCTAGACTCTTCTCAGAGGTAACCAGCCATATGGCAAGAGGCAATGGGCACAAACTGAAATAAGGGAAATTTGGTTTCAATATTAGAAAATATTTTCTTTCCGTTAGGGTGGTCAAACACTGGAAGGTAGGTAGGAATTTGTTGTTAGTCTCTAATTCTTAATCTAATCAGGATGCCACATTTATTTTTCAGTAATACTACAATTTCCTATTGTAGTAATACTAGCTCTTTTAGTAAAAATTAATAAAGGAAAAGCTCATTAATAATTCCCTAAAGTTATTATGCTTGAAAAGTTACTAATATCTATGCCCTCTTTTTGATGTTTTTCTTGCTTGTCCGTGCTCCTCTAGGCTCTAAGGCTGATCACGTCTCTCTGAACCAGGGACATGGTGGGGTGTCATTATTAGAATCATTATTATCATTAAAGTTGGAAAAGACCTCTGAGATCATCGAGTCCAACCGTCAACCCAACACCACCAGGCCCACTAAACCATGTCCCTAAGCGCCTCATCTACACATCTTTTAAATACCTCCAGGGATGGGGACTCAACCACTGCCCTGGGCAGCCTCTTCCAATGTTTCACCACTCTTGCAGTAGAGAAATTTTTCCTCATGTCCAATCTAAACCTCCCCTGGCACAACTGGAGGCCATTTCCTCTCGTCCTATCGCTAGTTACTTGGGAGAAGAGACCGACACCCACCTCGCTACAACCTCCTTTCAGGGAGTTGTAGAGAGCGATGAGGTCTCCCCTCAGCCTCCTCTTCTCCAGGCTAAACATCCCCACTTCCCTCAGATGCTCCTCATAAGACTTGTTCTCCAGACCCCTCACCAGCCTCGTTGCCCTTCTCTGGACACGCTCCAGCACCTCAACGTCCTTCTTGTAGTGAGGGGCCCAAAACTGAACACAGTAGTCGAGGTGCGGCCTCACCAGGGCCGAGTACAGGGGCACGATCACTTCCCTACTCCTGCTGGCCACACTAGTTCTGATACAGGCCAGGATGCCATTGGCCTTCTTGGCCGCCTGGGCACACTGCTGGCTCATGTTCAGCCGGCTGTCGACCAACACCCCCAGGTCCTTTTCCGCCAGGCAGCTTTCCAGCCACTCTTCCCCAAGCCTGTAGCGCTGCATGGGGTGGTTGTGGCCAAAGTGCAGGACCCGGCACTTGGCCTTGTTGAACCTCATCCAGTTGGCCTCGGCCCATCGATCCAGCCTGTCCAGGTCCCTCTGCAGAGCCTCCCTACCCTCGAGCAGATCAACACTCCCGCCCAACTTGGTGTCGTCTGCAAACTTACTGAGGGTGCACTCAATCCCCTCATCCAGATCATTGATAAAGACCTTGAACAAGACCGGCCCCAGTACTGAGCCCTGGGGAACACCGCTCGTGACCGGCTGCCAACTGGATTGAACTCCATTCACCACAACTCTCTGGGCCCGGCCGTCCAGCCAGTTTTTGACCCAGCGCAGAGTCCACCTGTCTAAGCCGTGAGCCGCCAGCTTCTCTAGGAGAATGCTGTGGGAGATGGTGTCAAAGGCCTTACTGAAGGCCAGGTAGACCACATCCACAGCCTTTCCCTCATCCACTAGGCAGGTCACCTGGTCATAGAAGGAGATCAGGTTGGTCAAGCAGGACCTGCCTCTCATGAATCCGTGCTGGCTGGGCCTGATCCCCTGGTTGTCCTGCACATGCCTTGTGAGCGCCCTCAAGATGAACCGCTCCATCATCTTCCCCGGCACCGAGGTCAGGCTGACAGGCCTGTGGTTCCCTGGATCCTCCTTCTGGTTCTTCTTGTAGATGGGCGTCACATTGGCAAGCCTCCAGTCATCCGGGACCTCCCCCGTTAACCAGGACTGCTGATAAATGATGGAGAGCGGCTTGGCGAGCACCTCCGCCAGCTCCCTCAGCACTCTCAGGTGGATCCCATCCGGCCCCACAGACTTGTGAGCGTCCAGGTGGCGTAGCAGGTCATTGACTGCTTCCTCTTGGATTACGGGGGGTTCATCCTGCTCGCCGTCCCCGTCTTCCAGCTCGGGGGGCCGAGTACCCTGAGGATAACTGGTCTGCCTGTTAAAGACTGAGGCAAAGAAGGCATTGAGTACCTCAGCCTTTTCCTCATCCTCAGTGACAATGTTCCCCCCTGCATCCAATAAAGGATGGAGATTCTCCTTGGCTCTCTTCTTGTCATTAGTATAATTGTAAAAACATTTTTTGTTGTCTTTAACGACAGCGGCAGAACTCACAAGGAGTTGTCAACATCCCAAGCTCTCTGTAGGAGGGGAGTTTGATGTTCCCTTAAAATCTGAAAGCTGCACTGTAGCCTCCACCAGCTTCCACCAGCCGTTATTATGCAGAGACTTTCTCATGCCTTTACTGTATGTTGTATTCACAGAGCTTCAGCTATAGCACAGTAGGGGCAATAGTCACTTGACCACTAGGGACCAGCTAAAACCAGGTCAGGCCAAGACAAACCCTGACAAACCCTTAGACCCAGCACTGTCTTGTAAGTAAAAAGTCTGTGGTCCTTTGTTATTAATGGCAAAAATAATATTTACTGGTTACTTCACCCTGTTTCTTTTTCTCTTTCCCTTAACATTCAGTACTGCCATATGTGGAACTGAGAACTTAGGCTCTTAAGATGCTTGATTTGTTGAAGTGAAGAAGGTCTTGTACAAGGTGATAGTCTGCTCAGGGTTTGTGCAACTTATCCCTCAGGATTGTCCTCCAGAAGAGAGAGTTTTCTAAGCAGAAGGATCTCAAATCCTACTTACTTAAGAGGCACAAAGGTCAAACCGAGGCTTGAAGCAAATCAACAGACACAGTCCGAATAACAGATTAATCTTTTTTACCAGCTATGTGTGCCTGAGATTTGAAACGGTCTACCCTTCCTCTTGCTCTGATTATTTCTGCTATTCTCCCTGTCTTTAAAGTCCAGAGTCTGGTACACACTGTATCTTGATACCTAATTTACAAGCTACAAACTGATACAGTTAAAGCAATAAGGCTTGTGATGTGAAGCTGGGAGGTGTTATTTCTATACAACTTCACACAGGAAAGTTGAGCAGAAAGGTTAGTTCCCACTGCTATACTTGGCATTATGAGTTGGTTTAGGGGGGTTTGTTCTTAGTGTTTATCATCAAGGGTTTAAAAACAAAGAGGAAACTTTTGGGTTATTTTTCAGAAGCTTAATTGTTCTGAGTTTTATTTTAAGCATTTCAGAGCCAAAATCAGCCATAAAGAGTGGGTTCTTCAGCAGAGATCAGGGTATTGGCGTATAAACAGCCTCAAGAAAGCAAAACTTGGTTTGTCTAGAATAATACATGTTAAAATGGTTGTCTCAAAGACATTTAAGTAATAAAAAAAGTGACATTACATTTAGATCTGAAATAATTTTCTTTGGTTTATTGTTTTGATTTTTTTTCTCTTTTCCTTGTTATTTTTCCTTTCTGTTTTGTTTGATATTTCTTGCTAAGTAGTAGTTTCATACGTCTAGGCACTACTTCTGCTGAAGTGGATCTGAAAGCTTTACAAAGCTGAGCACAAGTCAATATCATACTGTTGTGAAAAAAGGAAAAATCTTTTTTCAGTTTCAAAAAAGTGCAGTCTGTAAGATGGGTAAAATAGGTTTTCTGCTCTTCTCTGCACTCTTAAACATCAGATTAACTAGATTTGGGCACTGTACATCTGGGAAGATGGGGGCTAATTCAAGAAAATCCATATTGGAAAAGCAAGAATGGTTAGAGATCAGGTGAATATGACCTCAAATTTAGGACAGTTTAAACTAAGGGGATATGCTAATATTCAAATATGTTAAAAACTATTTTTAAAAAAAGAAGGCAATAATTGACTTCCTATATCTACAATAAAACAAGAAATTAATTGATCTAAATTGCAGCAAGGAAAACTCAGAACAGATATTAGGAAAAGCTTTGCCATAATATGAAGATTAGCATAGCCTGCCTGGGCTGCTGCTTGCCTAAGTTGCACAGTGGGTATGCTGTGCCTGCTCTTGTACCTTACTGAGCTTGATCTTCCTTGCTTTCCTGGTTTGAGCTCCAATCTGCCTTTACATTACAGACTTGCATGGCAGTCTGTTGGCTAAACTTGGTTACCATCACTGGACCAACACTGCTCTTCTTGTTTGGGTGCTATGGGTCTGCGCTTTTGTTGGAGGGAGTCATTGTCCTGCCTGCCTGCTGTCACCCCCAGCTTATGTTTCCTTACACAGCAGTTCAACCCTGACATCTCCACTTCAGGAAGTCTTTAAGAACAAGCTAAAAACTTTTGCAAAAATGACACAAATGCAGCTGAGCTTGTTTTGGGGTAGGAACGTAGGTTACATAAACCTTTTTAAAGCCTTCTAGTTTTGTATTTGTGATTATAATACAGGTCATTCTTACAATAATTTCTATATGTGTTTGATGTTTTTATTATTTACAGGTATTTCATGTGATTACATTTCAGATTATTAAAGGATTTACTTTTTTAATTGGTATTATTGTTACAAAGTCTATTGTATCTCAATATTCAAAGTGTTTGCATTTGATTTCTCTTTTGTATTTTATACAGGTATCTATTGCCAGCTAAAGAATCAGATCTCCTTATGTTCCAAAAAATTATAAAATTTACCATCAGGGACAGGAAAGAGAAAGGATTAAAGAACATCTGTGTATGCCAGGCATCCAACAGTGAAACTCTCTGAGGAGTTAACATTACACAAGATACCCCTATTCTAGCAAGTTGCTTTATGTTCATGCTTTGTAGAAGAAGGTATTAGAGAGATAAAGGAATATATTTCTTTTTTGTGCAGCTTTTTAAAATACAAAGTCATCACATCCCATTGCTACACTGCACAGTAATTGATCTAAGATAAGATAAAACAAGGACTTGCTAACATTACGAGGGAAAAAAAGAATAAATATAAAGAATATTCTTTACATTGTGACTCTAAGCATTCCCACCTAGATGGCCAAGGTAAAAGACAATGGGAGGGCTTAGATATAAAGGAGTTTTAAAAACAACTCAGAAATTGGGAATCGTGTGAGTGCCCTAATGACTTCACCATGATAAGTTTATTTGCTAAGTCACTAGAAAATAGTAAGAGCATAAGCAGACAGAGAAAACATTTTCAGTCTTTTCACCTGTTTTCTAGTGTGACCCAGATACTCTTTCACATTGTCTAGTTTCTTATAAATGCTCAATGGATCTTTGTTGACTGTAATTATGTGCTGAGTGATAGCAGAAACTAAGTCAGACTTAGCAGCAACATTTAAAACCAGCACTGAGTATTTTTTTAATATTTCAGTGACTGTGTCTTATGATTGTGCAACTGAAGAATACTTAAGTTCCTTTCCTAAAACTTCTAAGTAGACTGAAAAATCTATTTTTATGTCTCTGGTTTCTGTATTTGTAGCTAGATATTTGTATGTAATTGCTACAGTAGACCCTTCATGGATCTATCTGACAGTAGCATTTCTCCCTCTGATTAAGTACTTCATGATTTTTGTGAAAAATATTTTCTTTCTCCCCCATTTCCTATATTTGAAGTTTATATTTTAGTTGAATTTTTAGTATCTCCAAAGATGGAGAATCATAGTGTTTCTGGGCAACCTGTTCCAGTGCTGCAATGATGAAAATAAAAAAATAATCTCTGTAGTTAATTTGATTTTCCCTTGTTGCAGCCTGTGTCCATTTCCTCACATTCTATCCCTATATACCTCTGAGAAAAGTCTGGCTCCAACTTCTGTATACTGTGTTGTTAGGTACTTGAAGACAGCAGTAAGATCTCCCTTTAGTTAGCTCCTACTAAGTCTAAACCCAGTTTTCTCATCTTCACTTCACATGGTGTAGTGAGCTGTGGCAAACAGGACAATGGAAACAAACACAGAATGTGGTGAGCCTTGGTACAGACTGTGGATCAACAAGTGACAGGGGAACAATACCTAAAACTGTGAGAAAAGTTCACTGTGATATCACCATGGGCTGATCTGATTAGAGGCCGGTGCAGGCAACTCTTAAGGAAAGTTAGGAGTGGCCACCTCCTCCAGCCTCCCCTGCCCAGGACCCTCCTGCTCTGCTGTTGGAGGCCATCCCAGTACCCCAGGGACCCAGGGTCTCTGCCCAGGCTGAGGAACACTGATGCTGCTTTCCACTTTGCAGGTTCAACCAGCAACGAAGCTGAGCACATATCCGAGACACACAAACACACAGAGGACAGTGACACGGCCGGTCACACAGACAGTCACAGAGAAGGTGCTACCTCCAGCAGCACCCACATTCAGGACTCACACCAGACACAGGCACAGACAGCCACGTCCCCTCCTCCTCTTGGGCTGGCAGAGGCAGAAGGTCACTGGTGCAGCACACACACCACACTCGCCAGGTTCACAAACCCACACACATTCACGGATCCCCGGAGCACTAGCATGGCCTTTCGGTCCACCCAGCACCCCTGCCCGGAGCCCAGGCCCCCTTACCTGCCCCAGGGGTCCCCAACTTGCCAGCTGGTCCAGCTGAGTGCTCACTGCACACACGCAGTGCTCACACACTCGTCTCACAGGCACCCCACACTTGCGGGTCCCCCCAAACACCAGCATGGACCCTCCGCCCGCCTGATACACCTGCCCAGACCCAAGGTGACCAAGTGCAGGGCTCAGACAGACAAGTATGCTGACTAGCCCTGTTTTACACTTGTCTGGCCCCTTTTATACCTTTTTTGTCCATTTCCCCACTTTGTTCCTCCCTGCTCCCTCTTCCCCTGCCTCCTTTATCATTTGCCCCTCAAGTTTGAGTCCCTGTATGTTCCTGTTTATGGCCTCGTCTTCTTCTTTTTTTGTTTTTTTTTTTTTTTTTTAATTGAAAAGGCCCTTGACCAGATATCCTTAGAGGAGCATACAGTCTGTTTTCACATACCCTTACAGTATCTAGCTGTAAAGACCCACAGCGGTAGAGACTGAGGGAACACTGTTAAGCAGATTTCCAAACCACACAGTGCCATGTCACTGAGTCGATAACTGTGGTGGGTCTCCATTGATGGGTGTACATGAGTTATGGGAGAAGCTTTTCCCTGACAGCCTATCTTTTGCTTTCTCTGCTTGATAAATTGAACTCAGCAGTGTTGCTTTTTCCCTCAGTAACACATCCTGTGCTCCAACCCCCCAACCATCCTTGATAGCCCTCCACTTGACTCAATTCCAGCATGTCAAAGTCTTCCTTGTACTGCAGACCCAAGAGTGCAGGGGACAGTACTCCAGATGCCAACTGGTGGCAGTTGGCTTCAGTCTTGCTAATACAGTCTGGCAGGTGATTGGCTTTCATTCTTTGTTGTAAGGGCCTATTGATGACTCATGTTTAGCTGCTTGTCCTGCACATCCCTATGCCTTTTCTATCAGCCTGCTTTCTAATCAGCAGGAGCCTAGTCTGCACGGTTGCACTGGAGTTATTCTGCCCAAGTGCCAGACTTCACATTTGCCTGTGTTGAATTTAATGAAATTCCTCCAGCCTGTTGAGGTCCCTCTGAATAGCAGCTCTCCCCATCATATCAGCTGCTCCCTACAACTGGTTATTGTCTGTGGCATTGTTGAGGATTTCTGTCCCATCTTCTAGGTCTTTAATGATATTAAATAGTCAACAGAGCTTATTTTCTCTTCCTAGAAGGCTATCAAATAGGCCAGGCATGATTTGGCCTTGCTACTTCTTTATCAGCTGTTCCTAATCACCTTCTCGTCCTTCATGTAACTGGACATGGCTTACAGAGGGATCTGGCAGACTGATTAGCTTCTAGTTCCCTAAGATTTTCTTCTTATCCTTCTTAAAGAAAAGAGTAGAGATTTGCCTTTTTAAATACTTGTCTGTTCATACCTACAATAATGTAAAGGCAAACCACTGCAGTTGCAGTGAACAACTATGGAATAATTTCCATACAATATGCTTCCCACAATGATGAATGTGATTTATAGGATCAAAAATAATTCAGCTTCTCTAATATTGTGTATTTCACCATGTTGTTTTTCATTTATGAATACTGTAACAACTCCAAAGATTTATCATGCTTTTGTAGTTTTCTCTCATCATTAGCAAGCAGAATACTCTGTGTCCGTATAGCCACGTGACTTCTGCACTACACATAGGGAGGGAGCTCTGTTCACAGCTCTTCTTTTGGGATGACATTAGTTTCAGCCTTTTTTAACTCTACATCATCAGTAATCAACACTACCTCTGCTCACACTACCATCAGCAAGAGCATAACAACCTTCAGATTGTTCCAGAGTGCTATCATGTTCCTGACAGAAGAAATTTACAATAAACCATAATCAGCAGACACTGGTCAGAATTCATTCTCACTTATACTGATGAAAATCCAAAGCCAGCTGAACTTGGTTAAAATGTTATCAGCTGACTCAGGCCTGAGTTCTCAGATGGTAACAGAATTTGTCAATTTGAACTCTGAAGTATAATTCTTTGAGTTTATGTTGGTACATCTGAAATATTATTGACCTTTGCCAGTCTAGCTGATGCTTGCCAGTGTCTGTCCAGTAGATCATACAGTACTGTGTTTCATTATAATTATGAATTTTGATGATAGTATGAAATGCTTCTTTCTCTCTCTCTCAAAAAAAAAAAAAAAAAAAGGCAGGTAAAATACACATGGATCTAAAATCTAAGATATACAACGTGAAGAGAAATGTTCCAGCTTAAGGATTACTGTGAACCTGATCCCATATTAGCTTTACATTGCAAATCACATAAAGAGAGCACTTAATTCAGAACAAATACATAAAATCAATGAAGTCCAGCACTCAATCCTATTAGAAAGAAGTGGTTTAGTAAGCACTTTAAGTTTTTCTGTTTCTTTTAAATCTTTAGCAAACTTTAATATTCATTTCTATATGCAATACAAAGCCCCAGAATTCGTCTATGGACATATGTCTATGTGTCTGTGTGTCTGCCTGATTATGAAAAGTAATTAAGAGTTTGGAGCATGAATAGAATGCCTCCAGAGCATCCTCCTTCATAAAAGTTTCAGCAAGTTTTCTTTCTTTATGAGGATGATGATGATGATGATGATGATGATGATGATGATGATGATGATTATTATTATTATTATTATTATTCACAAAGCTGGAAGAGAGTAAAATGGTTTTGTTTGAATATGCAGCATGTAGAGGTAGGGACTGATAATATATCTAGCAGTATTACTGATTTCCAGGTGAGTCAGTTCTGCAAGCATCAAGCTGCTAATGCAGACAATGATTCTGTCATCTGTATCAAATGTATGTAGGACATAAACTTTCTGATTCAATTCTATGTTAGGGTTTAATTTATTCCTTTCAAGCTTTACATATTGTCAAGGCAGGAAAGGCAGGCAACCAAGCAGAGTTAGTAGAAAGAGGTCCAATAATCGGGACTATCCTAGAGTCAATCCTGTGCCGAAAAGACAAAATTTAAAATTAAGAGAGCTAAAGAATAGCGCTATACCTTTGAACATAGGTTCAAGGCCTAGAGCGTCGCTGGGTGGAGTGTAAAGTGCTTTTTCTTCTGGGCCTTCCTGAATTCCCTATAAATAAAGATGAGCATCTTCTCTGAAGCTCAGATCACCCTCAGAAATATTTCTGCTAGCACAGTGAATATCGTCAAGAGAGCTCCTCTTGACCATGAATAAAAGTAAAATTGTGAATCCTAAAAAAAAAAAGGAATTTCAAGATTTGGACAATTATTGTTTTCTGGTTTTAGTTTTTCAAGTTAAATTCTTGCATCCATCTCTCCTAAATTAATGAAGCAAGGATATACATCTTTCAACACAGAAGAAAAGGTTCTCAATCTATTGTGCTATGACGAAAAATGTCACTGGTAAAAATTTATGATTTTTAATTTCAGACTATATTTGGGACTTCTTAAACTGGAAAATGTTTTCTTCCCACTATACAGCAAGCGACCTACTCATGAAATTTATTTATTGACATTGTTGATATTATTCTGACATTTAGTTTACAACTTTTAGGGTTTTTTACAACATTTTTAGTCTTTTAGTTTTTACAATTTTAGAAGTTTACAAATTTTAAAGCCTTTAAAATGGTGAACAATGTATTATTTTCCACTATTCAGTAACTCAAAAGTGGGCTAATGTAACTATTCTCAAAAAAATTGAGTAGCAAAACAAAATTAAACATACATTTATAAAAATATTTCATTTAGACCATGAGTGTTCAAGTAAGAAAACAAAAAGATGTGACCCTATGAAAACATGAGATACAACAGAAATTATAATAAATATTTCTCTTCATCATTTAAATATCTCATAATGGAGGTTTAGCTCAAAGATGAGAAAATGATCTCCTTAATTAAATACTGAAAAGGTCAATATAGCTTAGGATAACATTGGTCACTATCTGCGGACATCTATTTTAGTGAAAGTATATGGTTTGTCTTGTCCAGCTTCTTTTATTTTTTCACCACTCTTTATTTTCCCTAAAAAAAATCACAGTAAGTGCCAGCAGTATGCCTTTCTACTTGATCATTAGATCAGTATGGAGATGGCTTTTTCAGTCAGAAGATGAGAAAGTGATGATGTTGCTTTAAAAATTTCACAGTGATAGGAAGATGAAGTTTTTGACAGTAAAAAGAGCTGAACCTACTAATTACAGAGAAATAATATAAATCATGATGATAGTGGTATTTTGGTCCTACTTTTCAGATAAGTATAAGCACAAAATTGCAAAAGCAACATTTGATATATGAAACCATACACAGTTTTACAATAGACATATATCTGCTTTCATCATTCTATCAATATTTTTATTTTATATATAAAACCTCAAAATATGGGTCTTATTTCTTATGATCACAATGATGATAAATATTTAATATATATGCCCATTAAGTTACTCAAAATCCCTGCTTCAAGGAGTTATGCTAACTGAAGCAGAACAAAAGGTACAATACAAACCTTGATATAAGTATGCTGCCGGATTGAGCACTCTTTTAAAATTTTTTGCTTAGGCAACCTAGTTTCAAACTTTCACTTTCTACTACCGGAAACATAGCAGAAATTAAATGCTGTTCTGACACATCTGAGAAATCACTTCCTAGTAATTTTCCTTCAAATGTTAAGACCTGATTCAGGTTGAGATTAATTTCAAACCTGTGTTTAGAGATCTAAAAGTTAGCCTTCAGAATCTGAGCAAGGTTCACTTTGCAATCAATGAAGAGAAAATAAACATCTCCAGAAGAAAATTCAGTTTGTTATAAGACAGACATCTACCATAAATTAGATGAGTGTCTTTTGGAGGTATTTATTCCTCTCCTTTGGACATAATGAGAGTTTAGGATAACTTAGATGGCAGCTGGTAGAGATCTAAATTTAGATGAAATTGCTGTGTGCCTTATTACATGCCAGTAAGTTTAAAAGGTTCTTTTCTATGAAATTCAACTAACTGTAAAGCCCATTTCAAGGGAAAAAATGCATCTACTCTTTGGTACTTAATCTTCCTTGTCAGGGCTAATAAATTAAACATATCCAGGACCATTTTCTGACACCAAAGCCAGCTGCCACAGAAAGGTTTGTGCCTGTACTGTTGAACTCTGCTGCTCTCCAAATGAGTGTAGGCACAACCACCCAATGGGGACTGGACTCTTGCCTGTGCGACAGTGCAGAGTGCCAGACGGTCCAAGCCAAACTGTGCCTGGGATTGTTCCCACGAGTTAGCTAGATAAACAGTCAGTACCACAGACACAGTTAGTGTCTGTGACACTAACTTAATTTATGAAATGATTAACACTTTCTTGTCTGTCAATGTACTTTGCTGAGAGTGTATAAAATCCAAAATTACTGCTACATTAACAGATTACATTACTGACGAGCATTATTGTGGTATTTACCCATGAAACAATTATGTTCCCCTTAAGTGAAATGGACAACATGAAGTGAAATGGATATGTTACCAAGAATAGCAGCAAACAAGTGGTTTCTTAGTACACACTTCAGTGGTTTTCAGATGCTTAAAAGGATCACTGAAGCACTGTGCAGATACATTCATTCAGTACTTCAGAGTTCTACAAAATGGTAACACCATATTCCTTTTCATCCTCTAGTCTGGGATTTTAGATCATAAAGAAAACAAAATTTCAAAATGGATCTTTTTGTTCATAGACTATATATGAATTGTGCGTGCTAGGGTGACCTTAAATTAGCATTTTAAAATCCTGGTTTAGTGCCATGAAGAGCTAATTTTAGGGGCAGCAAACAGGAAAATGCTGGTTTCTGGCCAAGGAAAAGGGCCTCCTGGGTAAGTTACAGAACAATGAAAATAGGAAGTAAAGCGGCCAATATTGGGCTCCGCTTACAGGCCCTTTGAATCAATAGTCATGCCTGCTACTTGAAAGCAACAACCTGGTGCTAGAATATACAAGAAACCCATCACTTTGCAAGTTTGTATTTTAATGTCATTACATCCGAATAATATTTTAAAGACATTAAATGAACATCTGAACATTCAAATGGCAAGTAAAATTTAGGGAACTTTGTTTTCTACCAGAACAGTGGTACACACAAATTACTAAAATATACAATTTATTTTTTCCTTTTAATTTGAATCAAGGACACATTTCTCATGGATGTGCTTTTGGGGCTTTTCAATGGAAAATTTCATTTGAGCAGCTTTGCTTTATCAAGTTATAATGTGTTTATCAAGTTATAATGTCACTACACTCACTACCCTGGACTTCAGGAGAGCAGACTTTGGCCTCTTCAGGGATCTGCTTGGTAGAGCACCATGGGACAAAGCGCTGGAGGGAAGAGGGGCCCAAGAAACCTGGGTAATATTCAAGGATCACCTCCTCCAAGCTCAGGAGCGATGCATCCCAACAAAGAGGAAGTCAGGCAAAAATGCCAGGAGGCCTGCATGGCTGAACAAGGAGCTCCTGGACAAACTCCAACACAAAAAGGAAGCCTACAGAGGGTGGAAGCAAGGACAGGTGTCCTGGGAGGAATACAGAGAAGTTGTCCGAGCAGCCAGGGATCAGGTTAGGAAAGCTAAAGCCCTGATAGAATTCAATCTGGCCAGGGACGTCAAAGGCAACAAGAAAAGATTCTATAAGTACGTCAGGGATAAAAGGGAGATGAGGGAAAATGTGGGCCCTTTCCAGAATGAAACAGACCTGGTTACCTGGGATACGGAGAAGGCGGAGGTACTCAATGACTCTTTTGCCTCGGTCTTCACTGGCAAGTGCTAGAGCCTCACCGCCCAAGCCGCAGAAGGCAAAGGCAGAGACTGGGAGAATGAAGAGCTGCCCACTGTGAGAGAAGATCAGGTTCGAGACCATCTAAGGCACCTGAAGGTGCACAAGTCCATGGGACCCAATGAGATCCATCCGCGGGTCCTGAGGGAACTGGCGGATGAAGTTGCTAAGCCACTATCCATCGTATTTGAGAAGTCGTGGCAGTCCAGTGAAGTTCCCACTGCCTGGAAAAGGGGAAACATAACGTCCATTTTTAGAAAGGGAAAAAAGGAAGACCCGGGGAACTACAGGCCAGTCAGTTTCACGTCTGTGCCTGGCAAGATCACGGGACAGATCCTCCTGGAAGCTATGCTAAGGCACAGGGAGGACAGGGAGGTGATTCAAGACAACCAGTGTGGCTTCACCAGGGGCAAGTCCTGCCTGACTAACCTAGTGGCCTTCTAGGATGGAGTGACTACATCAGTGGACACTGGAAGGGCTATAGATGTCGTCTATGTGGACCTCTGTAAGGCCTTTGACATGGTCCCCCACAACATCCTGCTCTCTAAACTGGAGAGGTATGGAGTTGATGGGTAGACTGTCCAGTGGATGAGGAATGGGCTGGATGGTCGCATCCAGAAGGTAGTGGTCAACGGCTCAATATCCACATGGAGATAGGTGATGAGTGGTGTCCCTCAGGGGTCCGTATTGGGACTAGTACTGTTGAATATCTTCATCAATGACATAGTGGGATGGAGTGCACCTTCAGCAAGTTTGCAGATGACACCAAGCTGAGTGGTGCAGTTGACACACCAGAGGGATGGGATGCCATCCAGAGGGACCTGGACAAGCTCGAGAAGTGTGCCCGTGTGAACCTCATGAGGTTCAACAAGGACAAATGCAAGGTCCTGTACCCGGGTCAGGGCAACCCCCGCTATCAATACAAGCTGGGGGCTGAAGGGATTGAGAGCAGCCCTGCCGAGAAGGACTCAGGGGTACTGGTGGATGAAAAGCTGGACATGAGCCAGCAATGTGCGCTCGCAGCCCAGAAGGCCAACTGTACCCTGGGCTGCATCCAAAGAAGCGTGGCCAGCAGGTCCAGGGAGGGGATTCTACCCCTCTCCTCTGCTCTGGTGAGACCCCACCTGCAGTACTGTGTCCAACTCTAGAGCCCTCAGCAGAAGAAAGACATGGACCTGTTGGGGAGGGTCCAGAAGAGGGCCACAAAAATGATTGGGGGATGGAAGACCTCTCCTCTGAAGAAAGGCTGAGAGAGTTGGGGTTGTTCAGCCTAGAGAAGAGAAGGCTTTGGGGAGACCTTATTGCAGCCTATCGGTACTTAAAGGGGGCTTATAAGAAAGATGGCAGCAGACTTTTTAGCAGGGTTTGTGGCGACAGGACAAGAGGGAATGGCTTTAAACTAAAAGAAGGTAGATTTAGACTAGATATAAGGAAGAAATTTTTTTATGCTGAGGGTGGTGAAGCACTGGAAGAGGTTGCCCAGAGAGGTGGTGGATGCCCCATCCCTGGAAACCTTCAAGGTCAGGTTGGACGGGGCTCTGAGCAACCTGATCTAGTTGATGATGTCCCTGCTCGTGGCAGGGGGGTTTTGGACTAGATGACCCTTAAAGGTCCCTTCCAACCCAAACTATTCCATGATTCTATGATTCTATGTTTCTTACGAAAGACCCCAAATATTTTAGTGTGGAAGAAATAGAAAGAGCCACTGAAGAAGCCACCACTGAGGTTTGTGTTAGAACCATTCTGTGTTGCAGCGCTTTGGGCCAAACTATGGCAAAGGTAATAGTAACTAATTCTGCAAATACAACTGTCAGATGGTTTGCTTCTGAAATTCAACTACAAACATCAGAACTGACTGTTTAGTATTTTCATACTTAAAGGGTAATGGTTTAAATGTCAAATATCTTCAGTAAACACTCTCATTCAGTAAACTCTTTGCCCTATACTTTAGTAATTAGACATAAGGCCAAATTGTTCTCCAAATGCCTGAAGTTCATGGTATTACAGAATGTAGGTCAAAGGTAATTCATAAAAGATTCACATTTTGAGGAGGAGAAAGAATGTATTTGGGAGACAGTCCTGAAGGGCAAAGGGGTCCAGGAAGGCTGGACAATCTTCAAGAAGGAAGTCTTAAAGGTGCAGGAGCAGGCTGTCCCTGTATGCTGTAAGAAGAACGGGTGGGGAAGACGACCGGCCTGGCTGAACGGGGAGCTCTTGCTGGGACTCAGGAAAAAAAGGAGAGTTTACCGCTTGTGGAAGAAGGGGCAGGCGACTCAAGAAGAGTACAGGGATCTCGTTAGGTCATGCAGAGAAGAAATGAGAAAAGCAAAAGCCCAGCTAGAACGCAATCTGGCCGCTGTCATTAAAGAGAACAAAAAATGTTTTTACAGTTATATTAATGACAAGAAGAGAGCCAAGGAAAATCTCCATCCTTTATTGGATGGGGGGGGGAACATTGTCACTGAAGAAGAGGAAAAGGCTGAGGTACTCAATGCC
Organism: Aptenodytes patagonicus; assembly: GCF_965638725.1. Classification (NCBI taxonomy): domain Eukaryota; kingdom Metazoa; phylum Chordata; class Aves; order Sphenisciformes; family Spheniscidae; genus Aptenodytes; species Aptenodytes patagonicus. The sequence continues at coordinate 187,234,619 of NC_134949.1, read as the reverse complement.
TTCTTTGCCTCAGTCTTTAACAGGCGGACCAGTTATCCTCAGGGTACTCAGCCCCCTGAGCTGGAAGACAGGGACGGCGAAGATGGAAGACAGGATGAACCCCCCATAGTCCAAGAGGAAGCAGTCAATGACCTGCTACGCCACTTGGATGCTCACAAGTCTATGGGGCCGGATGGGATCCACCCGAGAGTGCTGAGGGAGCTGGCAGAGGTGCTCGCCAAGCCACTCTCCATCATCATTTATCAGCAGTCCTGGTTAACGGGGGAGGTCCCGGATGACTGGAGGCTTGCCAATGTGATGCCCATCTACAAGAAGGGCTGGAAGGAGGATCCAGGGAACTACAGGCCTGTCAGCCTGACCTCGGTGCCGGGGAAGATGATGGAGCGGCTCATCTTGAGGGCGCTCACAAGGCATGTGCGGGACAACCAGGGGATCCAGCCCAGCCAGCACGGGTTCATGAGAGGCAGGTCCTGCTTGACCAACCTGATCTCCTTCTATGAGCAGGTGACCCGCCTAGTGGGTGAGGGAAAGGCTGTGGATGTGGTCTACCTGGACTTCAGTAAGGCCTTTGACACCGTCTCCCACAACATTCTCCTAGAGAAGCTGGCGGCTCACGGCTTAGACAGGTGGACTCTTTGCTGGGTCAAAAACTGGCTGGACGGCCAGGCCCAGAGAGTTGTGGTGAATGGAGTTCAATCCAGTTGGCAGCCGGTCACGAGCGGTGTTCCCCAGGGCTCAGTACTGGGGCCGGTCTTGTTCAAGGTCTTTATCAATGATCTGGATGAGGGGATTGAGTGCACCCTCAGTAAGTTTGCAGACGACACCAAGTTGGGCGGGAGTGTTGATCTGCTCGAGGGTAGGGAGGCTCTGCAGAGGGACCTGGACAGGCTGGATTGATGGGCCGAGGCCAACTGGATGAGGTTCAACAAGGCCAAGTGCCGGGTCCTGCACTTTGGCCACAACCACCCCATGCAGCGCTACAGGCTTGGGGAAGAGTGGCTGGAAAGCTGCCTGTCGGAAAAGGACCTGGGGGTGTTGGTTGACAGCCGGCTGAGCATGATCCAGCAGTGTGCTCAGGCAGCCAAGAAGGCCAATGGCATCCTGGCCTGTATCAGAACTAGTGTGGCCAGCAGGAGTAGGGAAGCGATTGTGCCCCTGTACTCGGCACTGGTGAGGCCGCACCTCGACTACTGTGTTCAGTTTTGGGCCCCTCACTCCAAGAAGGACGTTGAGGTGCTGGAGCGTGTCCAGAGAAGGGCATGAGGCTGGTGAGGGGTCTGGAGAAGAAGTCTTATGAGGAGCGTCTGAGGGAACTGGGGTTGTTTAGCCTGGAGAAAAGGAGGCTGAGGGGAGACCTCATCGCTCTCTACAACTCCCTGAAAGGAGGTTGTAGCGAGGTGGGTGTTGGTCTCTTCTCCCAAGTAACTAGCGATAGGATGAGAGGAAATGGCCTCGAGTTGCGCCAGGGAAGGTTTAGATTGGGCGTGAGGAAAAATTTCTTTACTGCAAGAGTGGTTAAACATTGGAAGGATTAAACAACAATTAATTGTGGTTAAACAACCCAGGGCAGTGGTTGAGTCCCCATCCCTGGAGGTATTTAAAAGACGTGTAGATGAGGCGCTTAGGGACATGGTTTAGTGGGCATGGTGGTGTTGGGTTGATGGTTGGACTCGATGATCTTAGAGGACTTTTCTAACCTTAATGATTCTATGATTCTATTCTATGATTCTATTATCATCTACTTTACATTCTTTATATTACTGTACTAGGTCTGTGTACTAAGTGCTTCAGAATTTATTAAGCAAAAGACACTTTTATGGTCTAGTCTATTCCATTTTTTCAATCTTCATTCCACTGTTCTCCTTTGTCATCATGCCTTTCACTTTTTTCCTGTCTAACAGCAAGTTCCCTTAGTCTTATTTAAGTTCATGAGATATTCAGCAAGTAGAAGTATTTGGTTTTGGATGCCCAAATACTCAGGAATAGTGGCTAATGTAATAAGAAGAAAAAGGAGTTCAAGTAATCTATTTGTGCATGTGTATTTAAATTTTCCTTAGTTTTGCATTACACACATTTTTTATTGTACCTAATAGGAAGGGATCACTTGAAAGATGTTTCAAAAACACAACATTTGATTCAACTTATTTTTTAAAGTAGAAGTTTCTTTCTGCAAAAGGTAGAAGCCGGAAACAAAAAATAAATAATGAAATAAAACAGCTAAGGTCACTTATCAACAGAGACTCCATGACATGCAATGAAATGACATTCTCTTTGTCCATTTAGAATGTAAAACCAATTCTACACTGAAATTACAAAGTGTTTTTATAAGTCAAAATGAAAGCCTAGGAAAATGTGTCTGCAGTAACTCTGCAAAGCTTCATAGGTTTCAGTGTAGGCAAAAAAAAAAAGGAGAGTTAAAGCCTTTTAAGAATGCTAGTAGTGTAACCAGGCAATGAGATCAAACTGAAGCCAGTGCTGCTACTTCCTCACTGGTGCTGCCACCAGAGATCATATTTCATATTTGTATTTCATATCACATTTTCTTTTCCTCCACAGACAGATCATGTAACTATCTATCTAATCTATCTAGTTATTATTCTATCACTCTATCTATATCTATATATGTTTTTCTAAATAGACACATGTATACACTTACCACATTTTTTAGATCTTGTAGAACTGATATGTTTGTAAAAGAAAAAAACAAAATTAGTAGGAGTTAAGAAACCCCAAAAAGTCTTTAAGCATCCCACTCTTTTCTGTAAGAATGAAATTAAACTATAAAAGTGAAATTCATAATAGGTTTATGTTTATAAGAATAGATACCTACATAGATATATTTAATTTGCAAAAAATAAGAAAATTAAGGAATGCCACTTTCTTACATTTTGTTTCTTACTGTCAGGATAGTGCTAAGACAGAGACAGATCCACACTGTGGACAGCAAATCTTTGTTAACCTACAATATAATAACATTGCAGAAAGCAATGTCTGTAAAAGCTTATTTAAAATTCCAGCAAGGCTGATACCCAATTAATAGCAAAACCTGCATGAACTATGGCAACAAGGACATTCAATTTTGTGAACAAGAAGCAGTTATTAAAAGGGAAATCTATATATGAAATATCATAAAAAGTTCTCCCTGTACTCTTTTCATCAGACTTCAAAGGGACTTTTCTCAAATACGTTAAGAATATACTATAATTCAAAGGTTGCATTTATGTTGTGATATTAGCTGCAAGAAGCAAGAGAACTGAAATATGCATGCTATAAAAAGAGTAGCTTTTGTTTCTTCTGAAGAGAAGTGATAATTTCAGCAACAGACGTTTTCCATGGGCTTTTAAATTTCAAAAGGAAAAGAAGCTTATCCTATATTTTCTGGAACTATCTGAAATAAGACAAAGAAATCAATATAATCTGAATCAAAAGTGACTAAGCCAGTATGATTTTGGTAAAGATTAAAGGTTGGATAAAGAGAATAGTACTGAGCAATGAGAAGGACATTTCTGCACTATGCATGGGTGGAACTAATAATGGAATGTCATGGCCAGTTCTAATATCTGCAGTGCAAGAAGAAAGTGTTAGCTGCAGAAGACTCAAAGAAGACTAAAGGAACTATTCTTAACTTTAAAAGCATTCTGAGTAATTTGAAATGCTACGTATTCAATCATTTTAGTTTAACAAAAAAAGTTAAGGTAAAACTTGATAAGCATATATAGAGAATGAACAAGTGACAGCAGAAAACAGTTTAATGTAGAAGAAAAGAGAAAAATTACATCTACTGAGATGATCAATCAATAGCAGAAATAATCAGGATTACAGTGGACTTTCTATTACTGACATACTTGGGACAAGCTTGGATATTTTTGAAAAATATGTTTTAGTTGAATTAAAAATGAGCAAAAAGAATCCTTACTTTTTTTTTTTTTTTTATTGTATTTAAATATTTCTTTTGTTTTTTTTAGTATTAGACTATACTATTCCAGGAGTTCTTAACAAACCAGTAGTCATTAGAAAATTAGAATATCTTTACAAAACTCTCATTCTGTTTTTCCTTTTTTTTTTTTTTTCCTCTGAAGGATGTATGTGAAAGGTAAGTGACCTATAAGATGTCATTTATTTGTCTTTAAAACAGCTGAGGTGAGGTAGTACAATGAATACCAGTAGTACAGTCTTTCTTAGGAATCTGGTCCTGCTGTATAATCTTTCATATATTCTAGAGATTTCTTTTACACATATGAATATCCTACCCCAGACAAAGTTGATAGTGAATTGACAATATCATCCTTACTCTCTAACGTAATAATAATAGCTTGGGGATTTTTTTTTTTTTTTTTTTTTTTTTTAAATAGAGACAAGCCTAAACATTGGCTGATTTCTAACTCATGCCATATGCATTCTCACTCTATACAGTTAAATAATTATCTATAATGCAGCATAATTTGTAATAGTTTCCAGCAATTGCAATGTAGTTTAAACACTTATTTGCCTATCATCGTGTTGATTGTCTATTTATGGATGCATAAAGTAATTTCTGGAATTGGAGCAGGTGTTAAAGCACTGAGGTTTTTTACTTTATATACTTAAATACCCTGGAAGCATAACTGTGAAAAATGACCAACAAATGAAAGGAGGTTTAAAGTATGTATCACAAAGAAGGTACAGCAAAGAAAGACAGAAAGACAGAAAGACAAGAAAGACAGAAAGACAGAAAGACAGAAAGACAGAAAGAAAGAAAGAAAGAAAGAAAGAAAGAAAGAAAGAAAGAAAGAAAGAAAGAAAGAAAGAAAGAAAGAAAGAAAGAAAGAAAGAAGGAAAGGAGGAAAGGAGGAAAGAAGGAAAGAAGGAAAGAAGGAAAGAAAGAAAGTCTAACAAGTTTTCAGTAACTTTCAGTAAAGGTAGTATGATAATGTATTTCAAAGGTAGATTTAATTAAAAGATACTCAGACTTGAAACACAAGTTACTGTATTCTGTGCTGCATAGTGAAAAAAACAATGGGTCAGATTTGTGGGGAAAAAAAAGTGAAAAACCCAAAACCCAGATGTCAACAAACATTAGATCGTGCAGAGACTCATAAACATGTGGAACAGCCTGTGAAGCGTAATTATTGAGTCAAAAACATTGGAGCCATTATAACAATTATATGGCATCCTAGGAGACATGCAGTGCTAAAAAGGACTTTGATGGGTTGAATGATCTTTAGTCATTTCACCAATATCTCTATCTTTTATGTTTTTTTTTTTTTCCCTTGGCTGTGTAGAGCAATACTTTTCTTTCCATGTGACATAAATTGTCTGGAGTATTGCACAATAAACTAGGGATTTAGAAGTTCATCTAGAAAAATTCGTTACAGAGCTTTTTTCTTTTTTATTTTTAAGAAAAGAAAAAAAATGAGAAAAGAACCCCGAGTAAACCAGAATTTCTTAAAGTTAATTTAAACAGAAAATTATATTTTGTATACTGTGAAAATACTATTTTTGATCTTTCTCTGTAGGAAAATAAAATGAAGGAATTTGGAAAAGTAATGGGATTTCCATTCAATCCACCCATCACTACTAATCTGTATGTTGATACAGATTTATCTGTGAAAAAAGGAACCACCTTAATTGTCTTACTCATTTATGCTAGTCCCAGAGAAGATAATGAGATGATTCATGTATTTAACATCAGGAGAGTTTGGCTTATGTGTTAAAAATATTAATGGTGTTTGGAATGCTTAATAAGTACTCAATTATAATGAATACTTCATAATCCTTACACCTCTGTTGATGTAAATCCTTAATTCTTTGCTCAAAATATTAATACCTTGTTCTCCTTTCATATAAAATTTTTGAGAAGTAAAAATTAATCTAATTTTAAGGACATGTTACAGAAAGTTAAAAAGCTAAAATATATTTTATGAAAACATATTACTATAGATATAAAATAACAATGTCATTTAAATTATGAATATTTACAGAAATTTAATTCTCTTTCATTTCATATCATCTACTATATAATTTCTTATCTTTTTTTTTCAATTCTAAAGCTATAATTAATGAAGAGCCCTCTTTATAGTCAGTGAATGTTAGCCATGTATTGTTTAACTGGTATTTCATTCTGAGTTAGAATTTAAATAAATTCTTAACAAATGCATAAACATTTGTTAGTTTTCAATATTTTTAGTTAGTAGTAAATTCCTTTCATTTCTCACTCATACACATACTTCCAGTATTTACTCCTAATGACAAACTATTTTTGTTGCTCATTTTGTGTTGACGTCCACATCCCTACAACAGGTTACTTTCTCCTAAGCCATAGTACAGTGCTGTATCTTTGGAGGTTAATTTTCAGATTAAAAAGGAAATAAATGAACTGCAGCTGGGATGTAAGTCAAGTCATTTATCTTTTTCACAGTTATATTCTATTCTTAAAATTCAGGGGACAAGCAATATGCAGAGTAATTTTCATTTTTCTAGGCAACTCAGCCAAGTCCTTCTTTTTTTTCAAAGAAACCCTTGAAAAAGTTGGCCTGGTGGAAAAAAGGTGTTTCAAAATCCTTTTTGCAGTGCTACCTCTCTCCTTAATCAACAAAATCTATCTGGAAAGGGAAAAAAAAAAAAAAGAAAGAAGCAAAAAAGAGTACTGCACAGAATCAAAACTGTCAATGTTCCTTTGGAAGCTATGTAAAACACCTAAAGAAGCTGGGCCTAAGGTATGGAGTAGATTCAAATTAAGCTGGTTAGAAACAGATTTGTCAGGCATAAGGGACAGCTAGAAAAAGGGACTGCACTGATAGAAGAGGATTAATGAAGAAAGAGGCTTTGAGGAGAACAAGACCACTCCTTTTGGTGACACTAAACCATTTGGTGGTCTTGGTGGCACCATCAAACTATACTCTCGGGATCTGTGCAAGTAAAAGAGCACTAGTGAATGAGGTCAGGCACTAGATGCAGATCTTCCACAATGCTTAATTGTTTCAGGCCATTTCAGTTAATTCTTTCCAAGGTAATGACTAGGCATAGCTTGGAGCACGGTTCCCTTCGGTTACAGGTCCTAAAAGGCAACAGGATGCCGCTGCAACAGGACTGACTCCTTCATCCCTACATGGTCCTCTAACATTAATGCTAAAATGCTTTGCACTTTCATATACTCTCACATGCTCTGAAATCATACTCTAAGACATGCAACATATACCCTCTTTTTTAGAAGCACCACTCAACACGTACAACTGAATCCTAACATTTCAGACATTTTGGCCTGAAAAACTTTAAAAATAACAGTTATGACTGAGTACCTGTGGTCCAAACAGTAATGGATTCTGACAACATGTTATAAAACAAAGCTTTATTGAAGCAGTAGGAAAGGTGAGCAACAACATGCCCATACAACTCGCCCAATCACCGATAGCAAATACAGGGATCATAAGTGATGTTATGGTTTTGGCAGATTGCCAGGACACTTAGTATCCAAATCATCTGGCAGCAGCAGTCAATCATGCAAATGCCTTTTGAATGCAGGTAAGAGTTGTGCCACCCCTTGACTCCACCAGTATGATTTGAGTATCACACCTTACATGGATAATATGGGTGGCATCCTGCCTATGCTGCTGTTATTGGTAAAGGGTCAGGGTGTCAGGAGGCAGGGTGGTGGCAGTCTGTCTATGACAATGATGTTGGTCAAGGGGCAGGGTGTTAGGAGGCAGGGTGTCAGTACTGCATGAGCTGAGACGAAACTTGGACTAACATCAATATATTATGGATGCATCTAATCGGCTATAAAAGGGATGAGTTCTACGTAGCCTCGGCTTGAGTCTACCCATGCCACTTATATCTGAGGCCAAGGACTAGTCCCTGCCTTTGTTTTATTTAGCAATATAAAATACAGGAATAGCATAGCATAGCCATAGCCTCAGGTTCAAACTTTGTCTCAGTAATCACAGTAGAAACTTTAACCTCAGTTCATGTAACTCGGGTATTGCCAAACTCATCAGGTTACAGCTATGGGCTACAGGCTATACCTATCTTAATTTCTCCTTCTAGAGAATTTCTATTTTATATTAATAATTAAATAGTAACTGCCTGTAAGAAAAAATGCTTCATATACCCAAGAAAAGAATTGTAACTGTCAAAGGTAGAATTCTGAGTAATGACTCTTTTTTGTGGGCATGAAAACCATCTCTTCTTGTCTCCTTTCACAGGACTGTTTCATTTAATGCAAGTGGGAATTAAACTTCTAAATCATATAAGTAGCTTATGAAAAAGTGTAACATCAAACAAGCTGCCTGAGCCCAATACAATGATTAACCTTGTGGTAGCTACTTGTATACTTGAAACTTACATTGAAAATAACGTCAGAAAAAAGAAATGACAAACAGCTCCATTACAAGCCAAAGAGAATCTTTTATTCTTATTTGAACATTGCTGACAGCATGAGCTATAAAGAAAATAAGAACTGTGTTGTAGAAAGCATTTTTTATTCTATTTTCATTTTTCATTGAATAGTTTAAAATAAGTTTCCATCTCATGTAGTTTGACCAAAAAAATTCATCTGGATTGGAGAATCACTTCCTTGTTGTTAAGCTAACTAAGTTAAACCAGGCCTTCAGAAAATCCATTACAGTATATCAGTTATACCATTTGCACAAAAGTAGTTAGTCATTGCCAAAATGTTTGCTTTACAGGAAGAATGAAAGACAGCTAATAATAATGATACTGAATGAATTAATTAAGAATCTACAGAATAGGATAGAAGTCTGGATTGGGAAAGTATTACATACTAGCACAGACCTAGCTATTGATAATTAAAGAAATAGCAGAAATCAGTTCAACTGCCTCTTAGTGGATTCTCACTGTGTATAATTAAGGTGTGGATCTCCTTGTCACAAAGCATTGTGGTTGTTAAAAATTTATGGGGGAAATAATTCCCTTGATGGTCATTACAAAATAAAAATATAACTTCAGGCTCGGGAATTTGCAGATTGCTGGAGGCTGGCAGAATAGTCTGGGAAAATATCACTGCATGTGGGTCCTATTACTATGCTGCTTCACAGTAATACCGTTTTAGCTACTGTTGAAGACAGAATGCTGGACTGATGGGCCTCTGGGCTGACATGCTGCATAGCTGGGTCATTTATCTGTTCATTTGCAATTGCCATTTTTTTCAGTAGCTGAGCTGTCTGTAAAAACAAGAAGTTTTGTGACAATGTATGCCTGTGGATTCTGAAGACATCAAGGTAGACTAAAGCTACACTCTGTTTTCAATTAAAGGATAATATTTCCTTCCTCTTGAAGATTTTTCAAATTGTCAGCCTAGCCTCCTGCTTGGAAAACCTCTTGTACATTACATTAATTGCCTATATTAGCTTATGAAGTTTTAGTTAGTTTTAATCTCAGAAAGGCAGATATATTGTTGCTAAAATCAGTGACACCATTCTATGTTCAACAGCAGCAGTGTGTGTCTGTGACGACAGGCTGAAGATCACCTTTGTTTTAGATAAGAAGCTATCAACAATTGAGTGTATCAGCTGCTGGTGTAAATGTTTCTCCCTGAGTTCATTAAAAGAGTTTGAAGGTCTCCCTGAGTTAGCCAGACCAACATGGGGGAAGTGTATACACATGGCTCAGCCCAACATAGAGTTTAAAAACTACACAACTAGCAAAATAATTTTGATGAGAGCAATGGGCTTGAGGTGGCTTCAACCCTTCATGACGACTAGAGACTCCAAGCATTGTGACAGTGAGTATATCATGGAGACCAGTAATGGGGATCCCATTGATATTGTGGTTGAACTGTGTATTTCAATTGCTGTATTTCGCTAAGTGTAACATACATTTGATTGTGTTATGCAGTATATACTGTATCACTCTGCTAAATCAGAAATCCCGTGTAACACCAACTATCTTTAGAATAAGTCAATTTGATATTAAACAGTACACCCTCCATGCGTGAAGTATCTAAAAGAACCTGGTCAGAGAGTATTGGAATCTGACATTGATGCTGAGGTCTGTTATTATTTTTTGCAATGAACAACATTCCTAGAAAATTACTTTTCTAGGGCATGGTAATCAGTAATTAAAAAAAAGGAAAAATCACGTGTGTGTCTCCATGTATATATAAACACATATGTATGCATATACACATGTACATATACATAGTTTTGCATGCAATATGTAGTGTAGAGAGGATGAACTAATTCAGACAGCTCTGTAAGAACATTTTGGGTTTCTGACTTCCTCAGAGTCTCTGGGCAAAAAAATCAATATCTATACCTGGTGTCTTGTTTACTGTCATTTCTGTTCATAACACTTCTCTATCTAATCATGGAGTGGTAACGAAAAGCCAATGAGTGATTATGAGATAATGAGATACTGCAAGAGCATCATACAAATAATGGCATTAATAGTAACTCTTAATTTGGCATATTGACATTAAGAGATTAAGTCTACTTTGCAAAATTGGCTAAAATCAGTATTCCCCTGTTAATAAAAAATGGTGACTGTAAACACAGTATATATCCAACACTGTCACTTGCAGAATGTTTGTTTGGGTTTGTTGTTTTTTTTTTTTTTCTTTTCAGAATAACAGCATAAAACCTTTTTCAGATCACTATGTTCAATGACTGTTTCATTTAACAAAAATTGCCCAGCGCTAGTAACTTGTCAAACTAATTATTTATATTTCTTTACACTGAATTGCATTTACTCTCTGTTGTCCCAATTACATAAATAGTCTAAAAGATTTTGAAACTAATTGAATGGTTACTACTGTTTGCTATGGCTTCAAATTTAATGCTAATTTGGATGGTTGTTTTCACTACCATTTTCCAAGCTCTCTATGAGGCGTTCTCTATAAAGCTACATCCCCTGTTAACACAATTTTGTGTTACCACATGGTTGCGAAGCAGCCTTGACACTGAAGCAAAGACTTCCAGGGATACAGAATCATAAGATAATTTTGTTTGGAAGGGATATCTGGACATCCACTAGTCCAACCCCTGCTCAGATCAGGGTCAGCTAAAGCAGGTTGCTCAGGGCTGTGTCTGGTTGGGTTTTGAGTATCACCAAGGATGAACTCCACAATGTCTCTGGTCAACCTTTTCTGAGTTATGGCTATGTCATATTGAAAACGTTTTTCCTCTTATTTGTATCATATATGTATCCAGAAATATTTATCTTATAATCTGTTTCTATATAAGAGAAGCTTCTGTTGCCTTTCTGTTCTTTTCTGTCAAGTTTTGCCAAAATGGCTCCTGTTTGTAAGAAAAAAAGCTTAGAAGAGAGGAATAAGAGAAATAAAGGAGTGGAGTATGAACAGCAAAATTAAAGGAAGGCTAGGTAGTGTACAGCAATTTTTAACTCTTGGACTGAAAGATAAATCAGATCATCGGACAGTTGGCTGGATTTGAAGAACTGCATTGTCTTTTGTTAACAGATTAACTCTTTGATACTGTTGCATTCTCAAACATAATTTTGTAATGATCCTTCACAATACTGGAGTTAAGTATGATGGTTTATAATGGATATTCCAAAAAAATTGCTTAATGGACAGAATAAGATGGAAGAAAAATAATAAAATATTTCTGCAATACAATTCTTTTTTCAATAGATGCAGCAATTAGAAAGTGACTTTACAAGTTTCATATCTAGGCCCAGTATATTTCAGTAGTCCAGAGGCTGTGTTTTGTGGGTTGCTGATGCACATTGTAAGGTTCCAGAAAACCTGAAACCCAGAAAACTAATGCAAAGTTGATAATATTACTCTTTAAAAAATAAAAAATTGTTATTCCCCCCCAAAAAAAAAAAACTAGAATTAAATCAAAGTGTATATTCTTTGTTTTGCTAGCATGTGACAAAGGCTTTTGAATTCATTTTTATGTATTGTTTACAACTAATACATTTGTTTATAAATCACAATTTTTGTGGATCATTATAACTCACATTTTTTTTATAGCTGATTGGGTTTTTTTTTGGAATAAAATAGTAATTTGGGTCAACAAACCTCATTGAATGAAAACTTCAGAACTGTAGTTTTACCTGTACTTTATCATCCTTTTAAAAATACTTTATGCAAGGGTTTAGCTTTGGTAAATCCATGGTGTAGCTGATGGAAAGAGGCAAGTAACTCTCAACATTTCCAGAGAAACACTCGCCAATATTTAGAGCAAGATCTATTGAATTAGACATTCTCCACTGATTAAGTTGAGACTTTATATACCCGGTGATTTACTGAAAATGGAATTTAGCCTCAGATTCAAAGATCTAACCCTAAGTGTCCATGAAGTTTTTGTCCATATACAGGTGAAGCGTTAAGACTAGGGCTGCTCACAATTATAAAGGTCTGTATATATTAATATTTTATCAGGATATGTTTGTCTATCTTATGCATTATGACACTATAACCAAAAGTTTGTGCTTAAATAAGTGGTGGAGACAGGACGTAGTACTCTAAAACAGCAAGAGTATACAAGGAGAAAGTCTTATTCAGCCTATCAGTATAAACCTATCTGACACAGAGTCCTGATTCCTTCACCAGGAAAAAAGAATTTCTGCAAGAACAACAGGTTGCAGGAAAGCATCTGAATGTACCTTCAAGTGCTTGTCATTTAAGAATAAGTAAACTAAACTTTAAACATTTGTTACTGATTATTCAGCTTTCAAATAATGCTTTGCTTTTTTTTTTTTAAACTCTTTCCCCTCACTGCAAAACAGTTATGAAACATAAGATATACTACCAGAGAATCATCCTAATAGGTTCTAATAAAGTGAAAATCAGTGCATGACTATGCACAACTCTTCCTAAACGCAGGTTCTGTAATTTTTTATTGAAACATATAAATGCAGATTTTGTCTCTCTGCATCAGTATTATGCCTTCTGTAGGAATCTGTCAAGAGGGGAACAAAGAAGATGAAATACTTCATATTGCAGAGGATGTTTTGAATGATAAAAATTCATGAATACTCCTGCAATTTCCTTTTACTCATACAGGTATTAAATTTTTTAGTCTACTCTTCGAATGCATGGAAAGAGTCAAGGTTATGTTCTTCATCTCTGAACTGAATATGCCATTTCTTTTCTATATGCACAATACTCAAGTTGTAATGACAATGGAAATACTCTAGGGAATAAGGCCTTTCTTTTCTGAAATACTGTTTATGAGTTATGTTTATTCAGTTCTGTATTTAAAAACAATTTAACAATTTTCTGAATGGAGAAAAGTGTGATTATTCACAGAATGAATTCAGAGATAGATTCAATATTTCTACAGAGATAGAGATTCTCTACAAATAAGCTAGGTAAAAGCAATTTTTAATCAGTTTTGCAAATCGGCTTCTAGAGTAAATTCAGAGTTCCTTTTACCTATTAACATCTTGATTGCTTTAGCTGATTGAAAATAAATAAATGGAATAATATATAAAAAATTGTTTATTAGTTTGATTCTCTTGCTGTTCTCTGTTTGGTATACTCCTGGTTTATATGTAGAAATTGCCTCTGCATTTTTATCCCCTTAGTTTCTCATATCTAATTTTTCTGTTTGCACCTTTTTTTTACTCTATTTCTAAGATACACAAACACCTTTATGTTAAGAATTTAAATAATTCTGAGATATAATTCTGTGTACACTACAGGCATTTTTAAAGTGAATATGATTATGTTGGAGATGTGACTATAATCTTGAAATCTACCTCTATCTCCTTGGGAAGTAAAAACTGCAAAACAGAATTCTGTTTTTATATTATGCAGGAAAGACACATGGATTCTTCGTCACTAAGGTTCTGTCACTAAAACATTTTAAAAGGGGCTTTTTATTGAGTATGCTGTCTAAATCAGCTTTCCCATCAATTTTGCAGCCATTTGTAGTCAAAAGTAATGAGTGTCTCAGCTCATAGGTTTCAAAGTAATATGTTAGAAAATCAAAGTAAGAGTGCACTGAATGGAAACTGCATTGAACTTCAGAAAGCAATATTGATACTTTTTTTCCTGCTGAGGCAATTATGGTGAACAGCAAAAAATGGTTTTGATGCTATTAGCTGTTGACAATGTAATTATTCTAAGAATTTTCTTAAGAAGTTCCTTCAAAGTATTAACGTGTTGCACAACACAAAGTTGAGTTGCTTTTTTTAACAAGGAATTATAAATTGCTACTAGATTTCATTTAAAATGTAATATGTATGAAAACTTTAACACTAGAAATATATTTTCTCTGAAGGGAATGGAATTATTAACACCAATTCAATACATCCAATTTTTTTATATATATATATATATATTATATTCAGAAAATAAAAATTGATTCTACCTTCTTTCATATCTATTTCCCCTGCCTTTAAGGACTCAGTATAGATAATAGCAACATTTTATTTCTTCAATACAAGATGCAAGCAGTGGACCTTTTAAAATCTTAATTCAAGCTATATTCACCGTGAGAAAGGAGTGAGAAATTCAAATATATAAGGAGGAAATCAGAAAACAGAAAAAAGAAAAGTTGGTAAGGAGGACATAAGAAATATTTCATCCCTGAAAATGGTGGAAAGATGGACCCAGAAGGGTTAAGGTGATGTAGAGAAATTACAAGAAACAACAAACTTGTCATTGCAAACTATTTGGACTGTATTTTGGAAACATGTTACTTCTGCTCAGAACAATTGGTGTACTTGATCTAGTTTATTGATAACAGCAGGAGGAGCAGCAGAAACAACGTATTTTCAAATTTATGTTGTAAAAATAAACTCAAAATGTAATCTTTCTTATTCCCAGTGATGGGGAAAAGCATTTTTTCCAATATCTGCTAGATAGTTTACTAAATCACATTAAACCCCAGAAGAGTCTTATGCAAATTTATTAATGGGGAAAAATATGTTTGAAAGATTTCTATCCGACTTAACAAAGTTCTCCATTGTAGTTTCCACTTTCCAGCCAATGTTTCTTTAGATCCCTCACAGGCTGAATTTAATTCCGTGTTGATTACATATTCCTACTATGACATTCCTGTAAAAGCGTCTCCAGCACACGTAACGAAAATAGGTGACAGAACAGTTTATCCCCTATTGTTGACCGTAAAACTGAGGACGATTGGATGATTCTCTAAAGAGTCTGCCCTGCATAACAAAGAAGGATGCTACAAGGGAGGACTTCTGCAGCACCAATTATCATCTACTTTGTAGGAAAAGAACAAAAGGAACAATTACATAATGGGATTATTTTCTTATACTCTGTCAGTTAAGGAATAGAAGACTGGAGTAGTTGAAAAATGGAGGAATTGCTGAAGTGTTGTTTTGGAACAGATCTTCATCCATTGGTGAGAGGATGTTCACCTCGTATTGTTAAGTCTAAGTTTTGCCCCATATGAATGCCACCTTTAAAAAATCCAGAATGGGGAAGAGCATGCAATTTAGTTGCTCTTTCTATCTCTGACGTTTCATCTAGGTAGGCAGGAAATAACTGGCAAGATCTTTTGGCCTTTGGATGTATAATTTGTTGAACAACAGACAAAGACCCTTTTGTGGCTGACAATTCAAACCAGTTATGTAAAAAAAAAAAAAATTGTTGGTTGGTCTGTTTGTTTGTTTTTTCTTTTTCTCTGCCATAAGCTGACTAGAAACAATATAGGTATTCTTCTCATGGGATGGCTTGAGTAAGTATGGAATATGGACACATGGTAGAAAGGGGTGAGTGAGGGGATGCCACCATTGTTAGAGCTGTCAGAAAATTCTAAATGTCCTTTTGCGGTAAGATGTGGAAGATTCCCTAAACCGCCTGTCAAAAAGGACCTACATTTAAATAAATATAAAGTTGTTAATTAATTTTAAAGTATTGACCTGACAGTGATACAACAATGATTATTTTCTGTTCTGCTTTGTTTTTCATCGTCTAGTTGTTTCAATTTTTAATTTCACCTACAGTTATCAGAAGCAGAAATACTGCATAAATCATTGTTTAGAAAATGAGCCTGTACTTGCATAGACCTTCATCAATGAAACGAAACAAAAGGTACTGAAAAGAACCCAAGGAAGTTATATGATTTAAAATTTTCAGTCACTTTAGTTCTGAAATATGGAAAAGTTGGAAGAAACTCCAGGTGAGTATTTATTGATTGCATATACTCCTATGTTGGACACCTTGCCAAAAATTTCTCCTCAGAAGTCAGAATGTAATTATAGGAGTGGTCTCAGAAGCTCACAAAATTATTTAGTGTCCTCTTCAACAGTGAAATACAATTACAGAATTATCTTTGATGGATTGAGTTGTAAACTGGTAACCTCTACTACTACTAGTCATGCCACCCCAGAAGCAAAAAGGTATAAAAATGGTGTCTTACCAAGTTGTATCTCCTATGATGCTTCCCCCTTGCTCCCAAGCCATACAAATTTGTACTGTATTTTTTCAGAGAGTCTGCTTTTTCATCTAAGCCTACACCTTCATCCGGAAGAGCTTGCTGCCCAACCTAACCGTTTGTTGTCAGGATTCCTGCTTTCCAGACAGGCATGTCTTCAATGATAATCTAAGCAGATTAGCTAAGAAAACTAGTAAATAATGGAAGGTCATGCTTCTCTGTGTAAAGCTATGATAGCCTGATTCTTTGTGAAATGAGTAGTGTCTTTCATCATAGTAAATAGGAATTCAGCATTGCCACTGTTAGGAAAACAGGCAAAAAATACTGTAACGTTACTGGAAAGCAGAAATCTGTGTCCCAGGCTTGGCATGGTGAAAGAGTTTTATGAAGCATACAAATGAACTAATAGAACATAAATACTACAGCGATAAAAGGTATTCTGCTAGGGGCTCTCCTAATTTAAAATCTGTTGTTCCTATGTAGCAGCTATTGGGGAAAAGAAAAAAAAAAAAAAAAAAAAAAAAAAAAGAAAGATCTGAGACCTTGAGTCAGCTGTTGTTTAGGTAAAGAAAGACACAAATTCAAAGGTACTCTCTCTATATATGGAGTTTGTCCCTGGATGACAAGCCTTAGAAAAGACATTTCCTCTCTTCCCAGAGCACTGGAGAAAGCCTCCTAGGTTCCCAGGAGCTAAAGATAATAATGCTTTAGTCACTGAGAGAAAAAACACTCAAAAATCTAATTTCTTCTCTGCTAATTTTTTTTCCTTTTATTTATTCAGTACTTACTTAAAGAGAGAGAAGAATTTGCTTTGATAATAATTGTTTTCAGATTGACTGCTTAATTTACCAGATTGTTTCAGTAAGTATAGATAACTATTAATTTATAGGTACCTGTTAAACTGCAAGTTATAGTAAGTTTTAAATCTAAGTTCTTTTAGCAAGGGAGGTTCATAGTAACTGAATTTTAACTTAAAAACATCACTGCCATAAATATAGTTTTTTACTGGAGGTGAAGAAAATGTGCTAATTAACCTTTCCTTAAAATAAACTCTAGATTTACGAAGGCGTTAGTGTTGTTATGTTATGCAGATCCACCAGGGCGAGCAAGAGCTAAAAAAATTAAAAACTGCAGTGGAACTCTTAGCATTAACTTCAGGCTATACCTGTGGCTGTGTGAATAGTGGTAAAGAAACTTTAAAGTACATTGGTCATCTGCTTTAACATTCAGGATTGTTTGTGCATTAAGTTTTTTAAGATTTCAGCTAAATGAATCTTCTCTTCTCTAGGCTGAACAGTCCCAGCTCTCTCAGCCTTTCCTCATAGGAGACATGCTCTAGTCCATGCATCGTCTTTGTGGCCCTTTGCCGGACTCTCTTCAGTATGGCCATGTGGCTCCGGTACTGGGGAGCCCGGAACTGGACACGGTACTCCAGGTGTGGCTTCACTAGTGCTGAATAGAGGGGAAGGATCATCTCCCTCGGCCTGCTTTGTCTAATGCAGCCCAGGGTGCAATTAGTCGTCTTTGTGGCAAGGGCACATTACTGGCTCATGTTCAACTTGGTGTCCCCCAGGACTGCCAGGGCCTTTCCTGCCAAGCAGCTTTCCAGCTGGATGGCCCCCAGCGTGTACTGGTACATGGGGTTGTTCCTCCCCAGGTGCAGGACTTTGCACTTCCCTTTGTTGAACTTCATAAGGATCCTGTCAGTCCCTTTCTCCAGCCTGTCGAGGTCACTCTGGATGGCAGCACAGCCATCTGGCATATCAACCACTCCTCCCAGTTTTGTGTCATCATCAAACCTTCTGAGGGTGCGCTCTGCCCCATCATCCAAATCTTTAATGAAGATGTTGAACAGTGTTGGATCCAGTAGTGACCCCTGGGGTACACCGCTAGTCACTGGCCTCCAACTAGACTTCACACTACTGGTCACCGCCCTCTGGGCCTGGCCATTCAGCCAGTTTTCAATCCACCTCACTGTCTGCTCATCCCACCCATACATCAACAGCTTGTCTATGAGAATCTTATGGGCAACAGTGTCAAAAGCCTTACTGATGTCAAGACAATATACACTGCTTTCCCCTCAACTACCAGCCCAGTCATTTCATCACAGAAGGTTCATGTTGCTCAGGCATGACTTCCCTTTGGTGAATTCATGCTGACTATTCCTAATCCCTTTCCTGTCCTTCTTGTGCGTGGAAATGTTTTCCAGGATTAGTTGTTAAATCACGTTCCTGGGGATCAAGGTGAGGCTGATGAGCCTATAGTTCCTTGGGTCCTCCTTCTTGCCCTTTTTGAGAATAGGGGTGACATCTGCTTTCCTTCAGTCTTCGGGCACTTCTCCTAATTGCCATGATCATTCAAAGATTATCAAGAGTGGCCTCGCAATGACATCAGCCAGCTCCATCAGTGCTCATGGGTGCGTCCCATCAGGGACTATGGACTGCACATCCAGTTTGCCTAAATATTCTCTAACCTGATCCTTTTCCACCAAAGGTATGTCTTCCAGCCTTTCCCCTTGGTGTCAGGCACCTGGGATTCCTGAAGGCAGGTCTTGCTGGTAAAGACTGAGGCAAAGGCAGCATTCAGTACCTCAGCTTTTTCCATGTCCTGTGTCACCTTCCCCATTCAGCGGCAGGCCCACATTTCCCCTGGAGTCTTCCTTGTGTCACCTACATACTTACAGAAGCCCTTCTTTTTGCCTTTGACATCCTTGGCCAGATTCAATTCCAGGTGGGCTTTCGCTTTCTCAACAAGGTCTCTGGTTAAGAAAGCATGCTCTGACAGTGTCTCTGTATTCCTCCCAGGTTACTTGCCCCTGCTTCTACCTTCTGCATAATTCCTTTTTATGTTTGATTTTTTCCAGGATCTCCTTGTTCATCATGCAGGCCTCCTGGCCTTTTTGCCCGACTTCCTGCTCTTTGGGATGGACCACTCGAGTTTGGGGGAGGTGATCATTGAATATCAGTGGGCTTTCTTAGGCCCTTTTCTCTTCCAGGGCCTTATCCCATGGGACTCTTTCAAGAAGAACCCTGAAGAGGGAGTGTGCTCTTCTGAAGTCCAGGGTTATAATCTTGCTGTTTGCCCTGCTTTGCCCTCACAGGATCCAGAACTCATGGTTGCTGAAGCCAAGGACAACTTTGACCTTCACATCGCCAACGAGTCCTTCCTTGTTTGCAAGTATGAGGTACAAAGGTTGCTAAGTATAAGGTTTTCAGTAAAAGATAAGCTGGATATTAAACACGCGGTTGTTCTGTGTGTTCATCTACTGATTCTTTTAACAATTTGTGATTGCCTTAGAGAAACAAAGGAAGCAGTGTTGAAATATCTTGTCTACATACACTTTCTTAATTATCAAGGTAAATTGTAAAGTAAGTGTTAACTTTTCCTGTCTGGCACAAGTAAACCTGCTGTCTGCATCAGATTCGAGTTGGGAAAAACTGTTAAATTATGCCTCATATTTTTATCAAGAATAAATCAAAGTGCACTACTGCAGCTCTATTGGTGATCATTGTTTCGAGAACAGACTCCAAAAAAGTATGTTATTCCAGGACATCTGCGGCTACACTAACTCCGTATCACATTATTTCAGTGCTGTTGAGGGTAAGCTTGCAGTTTTGTTGGGGGAGAAGATAATGACATAGCTGGACAAGGCTTCACTCTAATATCTGTCTAATTATACATAATATCTGTAGTTTAACAAGAGCCTTTATTTCATTTAGACAAGTCATTCGGACAGACCAATGTTTTGGTCCTGTTCTCCTCTGTGCTTCATATCATGTCCGTAATTTGTGCAGCAAATAACTTAAATTCAGCTATCGAGATGACACTCTATAGAAGCTGCTTGCTTCACACAGCAATTTGCTTTAAACTACTGCTACTTAAGTGAAGCCATGGTGAGTGTGCATTCTTTATTTATTTATTTTTACAAAAGGGATTGTGGGCATGTACGTAAGGCTGTTTATTTAAAACCTACCTGTCAAATGTTCCTCATTGTGAAGGATGTCCCTTATTTTAGACTCAAACCTGATGTTATGCTAAATTTATTCTTTTAAATTACTTATTTCAGAAATGATGAATCAGTACATTGAAGTGATTCAAAATGTTACGCTGAGTCTGCTTTCACAGTAAGGACCATGACGGCGGGCCTCACTATGGGGATCACATTCACTGCTGGCCTGGTTTTGGCTGGGATAGAGTTAATTTTCTTCCTAGTAGCTGGTACAGTGCTGTGTTTTGGATTTAGGATGAGAATAATGTTGATAACACACCGATGTTTTAGTTGTTGCTAAGTAGTGCTTACACTAGTCAAGGACTTTGCAGCTTCCCATGCCCTGCCAGCGAGAAGCTGGGAGGGGGCACAGCCAGGACAGCTGACCCAAACTGGCCAAAGGGGTATTCCATACCATATGACGTCACGCTCAGTATATAAACTGGGGGGAGTTGGCCGGGGGCGGCGACCACTGCTTGGGAACTGGCTGGGCATCACTCAGCGGGTGGTGAGCAATTGCATTGTGCATCACTTATTTTGCATATTCTTTTAGCATTTTTATTATCATTATCATTATCATTATTATTATTATTATTAATTTTCCCTTCCTTTTCTGTCCTATGAAACTGTCTTTATCTCAACCCACAAATTTTACTTTTTTTTTCCCCGATTCTCTCCCCTATCCCGCTGCAGCGAGTTAGTGAACGTCTGTGTGGTGTTTAGCTGCCTGCCGGGTCAAACCGTAACAACTGCCAATACTCTTCCTTATTTAGCTGACAACACAGGGACTTTCCCCCTGAAGATATGTGCAGGGAAAGAATGTTTTTTTCAGTGCTGAGTAAGAAGAAGAGTGGGAAGTTAACACCACCGTCTTGAATATTGTGATTGATACTTGAATGGACACTGTGTTCCACTGTCCCTCCTCTCCCATTTGCCTATGGGAAAAAAACTGTATAGGGGTTAATTCTGAAGAAATTCTAAATGCTCCTCCTATATAAACTTGCATATCATTGTATTATTGTTTTCTTCTTTGAGAAATGAATGCAAGGCTGACCAGATGATCATACCACCAACACAGATATTCAGAAATCACGTGTTATATTTTTAATGTCACAATTTGCCTTTTAAAATAATTTAAATATCCATAAGTTTAGCATGATGTCACCTGGCTGCTCTGATGCTGGGATAACAGGGCCAGTAGCCTGGAATTAGAGGGTAAAGAAGCCAAGCAGCTGCGATCCCTTTCCAGGGAAGGGGGCATTAACAAAGTGATTGGAAAAGGGGCACAAGCCCTCAGCCTCTGGAGGTGACTCCTGTCAGGCGTGAAGGAAAGTTATCCCTTCAAGGAAGATGTTATGTGTCACCCAGGCAAGTGGACCACCATGGAGAAGGGTATCCAGTACTTGAGGGAATTATTCAGTACCTGAACAATGAGCAGTTATCCAAAAATCCAGATGAAGTCAGGTGCACACAACCCATGTGGTGGAAGTTTGTATGGAGTGCACCATTGTCATATGCCAACTCATTGGCAGTAATGACCTGAAAAGACAGAGGGGAACAAATGGTGGATGAATTGGCTGGCCAAGTCTGGCAATATGAAGAAAGTCTCTCTTCCTCCCTACAGGCCTGCATCTCAACGCAGTGAGCAATTGCATTATGCATCACTTATTTTGTATATTCTATTATTATTATTATTATTATTATTATTATTATTATTATTATTATTATTATTTTCCCATCCTTTTCTGTCCTATTAAACTGTCTTTATCTCAACCCACAAATTTTACTTTTTTTTTCCGATTCTCTCCCCCACCCCACTGTGGGGCAGGGGAGAGAGAACAAACAGTTTTATGGTGTTAGCTGCCTGCTGAGTTAAACCACAACACATGGATACTTTTTATTGATCTAGATCCCATCAGAACATCTTCTGCTTTTTTCTCTGAGGGACAGCTAGACTGACAGCTTAAACAACTGCAAACACCTTTCATTATTTTTGTTAGGACAGAAATTCTACACATTATTCTATGCAATATCTTGCTTAGAAAATCAATATGGATAATTTCAAGTGAAACTATTGTCCACTCAATAGCCATAGATTTAGGGGAAGATGAGAGGTTTTGCAATACTAAGATAAGACATACTTTAGCCAAAACGATATCAAGTTGTGCCTGTTCAGCACAGTGAATTAATATCTGGTTGACAAAATGTCACTGCAGAGTTTGAGAAGCCAGCTGTCAGAAAATTAGAACAGGATTGTAGAAACTGAACCAGACATGCAAAATATCCATGGTTGTTGTTCATTGACTTCTTGATTGTTTCCATATCTCCTATTTCTAATATTTTTTCTAAAGAATTTTTAATGAACAAGTTTGATTTTTGGATTTTTTTTGGGGGAGGGGTTCTTCTGCATGAAAAAGAGAACTTTTTCCTCTACATTTTACTTTGTAAGCATATGGAAAACTAATCTATTTAATTACACTTGCTGGCAGATTGTTCACATTTCTTGAAACAATTAAGTATCATGCTAACAGTGTGTCATTTTGAAGAATCAAACTGAGAACTTTTGTTAATAACCCGGATGTGACCAGAGATAATCTCATATTACAGATAATTTGGAAGACTTTTGTTTCTGTTTCTGATCAAAGACATACTCCTAAGATTTGTAGAATAATTGCTTGCAGGAAAACCATGAAAACCTTCCATGCAGCTAAAAGATAATTTTAAGTACTTGCTTCTGGAGTGGAGGTTAAACAGCTATAAGCATTTTAAATGGCAGTAGATGGCTTTCTGTGGGCAACTGAATTGAATACCAAATGCTTTTTATTTGCGTTAGGTTTTTTCCACTAATTTACTACCATGATAAGTGAAAGGAACTTTAAAAAGATGTGTTAAGTTTGCACTGGAAGGAGAAATGCAAAGGAGAAGGATGAATATGTTCATACTTTGAGTACAAAGCTCAAGAGTAAAAGTGTAGTGCAGTGGGGCAGGTAGACTGGGTACCTTGTTCAGAAGTTTCTGTGATAAGAAGTCACACATAATAGACAGAAAGCTAATGGAAATAATGTCACACGGGAAATGGAACAGGCAAGCAATAAGAAACAAGCCCTAATAAGTGTAAAATGGTAAAAAGTGTACTATATTGAGGACATGACTTCCTGCTTTCTAAAATCTATTTTCTTGGGTGTAGTAATGATAAACAACATCAAGGAAAAATTAGAAGGATCCAAAATCAATGCAGAGTGAAGAATTTACTGAAGGCATGAGGAAAAATATGAAGTAAACACAAAGTTTCCATTGTTTCTGCTGCACAGTACAGAAAGGCTACAAAAGATCTATGGATTTCCTCTGAAAAAAACTTCCTGAAGAGAGGGAAGAGAAAAGCAGGATAAAAATGTGCAGGCACATTGCAGAGCATAAGAGATTGCCTTGTATGATGGACAGTTCTGAAAACTACTTTTGTGGCTGCTGAGCAGGACTGAACACAGAAAAAAAGAACTGTCTGATGTGCACTTAGAGGGAAGCTGAAAGGGAGAAAAAAATATATTTTATTTTCTTCAGTGCTGAAAATACACAAACCCATCATATGGTAAAATTAAAGCAAGGCATATGTAGCCTGGACTTAAAAAAAAAAAAAAAAAAAACAGAAAACAAAACAAAACCATAAAGTACACTATTCCCCACAATTAATTCTTAAAGATCCTCTTTGGTAGGCAAATTCCATGAAATAAGAGCTCATGCTTTGAAAGAGTTGTGCATATGTTATTATGGGGCATCTTATGTTTCCCATTAGCAAATTTCTCTTTCTCTGGGGAATGAAAAGAATCTTTACTTACCAATCCTTACATTTCAGTACACGATTTATTACTTGTTTTGCCTAAACACAGTGATGCTTTTGGGTTTTCTGGGCAATAAATCATGCTCTGTCACAGAGAATAACTGCGTAGCCAGAAAAAGAACTAGAAGCATCTATTGATGACTATTGCATATTAAAAATATTAACCCTTATATATTCCATTGTTGACTCCCTACAAGTAGGGTGGAAAAATTTCTAAAGAAGGATATTTCATGAATCACAGTGACATTTTAAATACGCTGCAGAAAAAAAATGCAAAAAGGTTGTTTTCTGTTGACATTTTGTTTGTATTTTTTATTATTTCTTAGAAGTAAAAAAAAAAAAAAAATTCTTCTTTGTGAAAAAAATATTTTCCAGTTCCTGTTCCAGAAAGAATAGTCGTCTCTCTAATCTTTCTTCTTCAGAAACCTCAAGGACTTTTCAGACACCTGAGAAACCAAATTTATACCTAATTAGGGATTAAACAACCACATTAATCTTACTGCTGATATATAAAAAATGGTCAAGCTGCTACAGGTATCAGATACTGCAGTGATACTACACTTGCATCTTAAACAAAACAAAACAAAAACCACAATAAAGAACTTAAATCAGCCTCAAAATACTATGCTTGATATGTTGTGGGCTTCATACAAAGCATTTTCATTACTACTGTCTTTTCAGTTTCTGAGCATTGAAAAGATGAAAGATACACTGTCATGGAAAAGAACAAAGACCTTGTGCAAAGTCATCTACAGTATAACAAGGCTATTTACAGAAATGCAATAGTAAAGGACTGAAACTGGTATCTCTAAACTTACGGATATTTAAATTATTTTAAAAGGCAAATTGTGACATTAAAAATATAACACGTGATTTCTGAATATCTGTGTTGGTGGTATGATCATCTGGTCAGCCTTGCATTCATTTCTCAAAGAAGAAAACAATAATACAATGATATGCAAGTTTATATAGGAGGAGCATTTAGAATTTCTTCAGAATTAACCCCTATACAGTTTTTTTCCCATAGGCAAATGGGAGAGGAGGGACAGTGGAACACAGTGTCCATTCAAGTATCAATCACAATATTCAAGACGGTGGTGTTAACTTCCCACTCTTCTTCTTACTCAGCACTGAAAAAAACATTCTTTCCCTGCACATATCTTCAGGGGGAAAGTCCCTGTGTTGTCAGCTAAATAAGGAAGAGTATTGGCAGTTGTTACGGTTTGACCCGGCAGGCAGCTAAACACCACACAGACGTTCACTAACTCGCTGCAGCGGGATAGGGGAGAGAATCGGGGAAAAAAAAAGTAAAATTTGTGGGTTGAGATAAAGACAGTTTCATAGGACAGAAAAGGAAGGGAAAATTAATAATAATAATAATAATGATAATGATAATGATAATGATAATAAAAATGCTAAAAGAATATGCAAAATAAGTGATGCACAATGCAATTGCTCACCACCCGCTGAGTGATGCCCAGCCAGTTCCCAAGCAGTGGTCGCCGCCCCCGGCCAACTCCCCCCAGTTTATATACTGAGCGTGACGTCATATGGTATGGAATACCCCTTTGGCCAGTTTGGGTCAGCTGTCCTGGCTGTGCCCCCTCCCAGCTTCTCGCTGGCAGGGCATGGGAAGCTGCAAAGTCCTTGACTAGTGTAAGCACTACTTAGCAACAACTAAAACATCGGTGTGTTATCAACATTATTCTCATCCTAAATCCAAAACACAGCACTGTACCAGCTACTAGGAAGAAAATTAACTCTATCCCAGCCAAAACCAGGCCAGCAGTGAATGTGATCCCCATAGTGAGGCCCGCCGTCATGGTCCTTACTGTGAAAGCAGACTCAGCGTAACATTTTGAATCACTTCAATGTACTGATTCATCATTTCTGAAATAAGTAATTTAAAAGAATAAATTTAGCATAACATCAGGTTTGAGTCTAAAATAAGGGACATCCTTCACAATGAGGAACATTTGACAGGTAGGTTTTAAATAAACAGCCTTACGTACATGCCCACAATCCCTTTTGTAAAAATAAATAAATAAAGAATGCACACTCACCATGGCTTCACTTAAGTAGCAGTAGTTTAAAGCAAATTGCTGTGTGAAGCAAGCAGCTTCTATAGAGTGTCATCTCGATAGCTGAATTTAAGTTATTTGCTGCACAAATTACGGACATGATATGAAGCACAGAGGAGAACAGGACCAAAACATTGGTCTGTCCGAATGACTTGTCTAAATGAAATAAAGGCTCTTGTTAAACTACAGATATTATGTATAATTAGACAGATATTAGAGTGAAGCCTTGTCCAGCTATGTCATTATCTTCTCCCCCAACAAAACTGCAAGCTTACCCTCAACAGCACTGAAATAATGTGATACGGAGTTAGTGTAGCCGCAGATGTCCTGGAATAACATACTTTTTTGGAGTCTGTTCTCGAAACAATGATCACCAATAGAGCTGCAGTAGTGCACTTTGATTTATTCTTGATAAAAATATGAGGCATAATTTAACAGTTTTTCCCAACTCGAATCTGATGCAGACAGCAGGTTTACTTGTGCCAGACAGGAAAAGTTAACACTTACTTTACAATTTACCTTGATAATTAAGAAAGTGTATGTAGACAAGATATTTCAACACTGCTTCCTTTGTTTCTCTAAGGCAATCACAAATTGTTAAAAGAATCAGTAGATGAACACACAGAACAACCGCGTGTTTAATATCCAGCTTATCTTTTACTGAAAACCTTATACTTAGCAACCTTTGTACCTCATACTTGCAAACAAGGAAGGACTCGTTGGCGATGTGAAGGTCAAAGTTGTCCTTGGCTTCAGCAACCATGAGTTCTGGATCCTGTGAGGGCAAAGCAGGGCAAACAGCAAGATTATAACCCTGGACTTCAGAAGAGCACACTCCCTCTTCAGGGTTCTTCTTGAAAGAGTCCCATGGGATAAGGCCCTGGAAGAGAAAAGGGCCTAAGAAAGCCCACTGATATTCAATGATCACCTCCCCCAAACTCGAGTGGTCCATCCCAAAGAGCAGGAAGTCGGGCAAAAAGGCCAGGAGGCCTGCATGATGAACAAGGAGATCCTGGAAAAAATCAAACATAAAAAGGAATTATGCAGAAGGTAGAAGCAGGGGCAAGTAACCTGGGAGGAATACAGAGACACTGTCAGAGCATGCTTTCTTAACCAGAGACCTTGTTGAGAAAGCGAAAGCCCACCTGGAATTGAATCTGGCCAAGGATGTCAAAGGCAAAAAGAAGGGCTTCTGTAAGTATGTAGGTGACACAAGGAAGACTCCAGGGGAAATGTGGGCCTGCCGCTGAATGGGGAAGGTGACACAGGACATGGAAAAAGCTGAGGTACTGAATGCTGCCTTTGCCTCAGTCTTTACCAGCAAGACCTGCCTTCAGGAATCCCAGGTGCCTGACACCAAGGGGAAAGGCTGGAAGACATACCTTTGGTGGAAAAGGATCAGGTTAGAGAATATTTAGGCAAACTGGATGTGCAGTCCATAGTCCCTGATGGGACGCACCCATGAGCACTGATGGAGCTGGCTGATGTCATTGCGAGGCCACTCTTGATAATCTTTGAATGATCATGGCAATTAGGAGAAGTGCCCGAAGACTGAAGGAAAGCAGATGTCACCCCTATTCTCAAAAAGGGCAAGAAGGAGGACCCAAGGAACTATAGGCTCATCAGCCTCACCTTGATCCCCAGGAACGTGATTTAACAACTAATCCTGGAAAACATTTCCACGCACAAGAAGGACAGGAAAGGGATTAGGAATAGTCAGCATGAATTCACCAAAGGGAAGTCATGCCTGAGCAACATGAACCTTCTGTGATGAAATGACTGGGCTGGTAGTTGAGGGGAAAGCAGTGTATATTGTCTTGACATCAGTAAGGCTTTTGACACTGTTGCCCATAAGATTCTCATAGACAAGCTGTTGATGTATGGGTGGGATGAGCAGACAGTGAGGTGGATTGAAAACTGGCTGAATGGCCAGGCCCAGAGGGCGGTGACCAGTAGTGTGAAGTCTAGTTGGAGGCCAGTGACTAGCGGTGTACCCCAGGGGTCACTACTGGATCCAACACTGTTCAACATCTTCATTAAAGATTTGGATGATGGGGCAGAGCGCACCCTCAGAAGGTTTGATGATGACACAAAACTGGGAGGAGTGGTTGATATGCCAGATGGCTGTGCTGCCATCCAGAGTGACCTCGACAGGCTGGAGAAAGGGACTGACAGGATCCTTATGAAGTTCAACAAAGGGAAGTGCAAAGTCCTGCACCTGGGGAGGAACAACCCCATGTACCAGTACACGCTGGGGGCCATCCAGCTGGAAAGCTGCTTGGCAGGAAAGGCCCTGGCAGTCCTGGGGGACACCAAGTTGAACATGAGCCAGCAATGTGCCCTTGCCACAAAGACGACTAATTGCACCCTGGGCTGCATTAGACAAAGCAGGCCGAGGGAGATGATCCTTCCCCTCTATTCAGCACTAGTGAAGCCACACCTGGAGTACCGTGTCCAGTTCCGGGCTCCCCAGTACCGGAGCCACATGGCCATACTGAAGAGAGTCCGGCAAAGGGCCACAAAGACGATGCATGGACTAGAGCATGTCTCCTATGAGGAAAGGCTGAGAGAGCTGGGACTGTTCAGCCTAGAGAAGAGAAGATTCATTTAGCTGAAATCTTAAAAAACTTAATGCACAAACAATCCTGAATGTTAAAGCAGATGACCAATGTACTTTAAAGTTTCTTTACCACTATTCACACAGCCACAGGTATAGCCTGAAGTTAATGCTAAGAGTTCCACTGCAGTTTTTAATTTTTTTAGCTCTTGCTCGCCCTGGTGGATCTGCATAACATAACAACACTAACGCCTTCGTAAATCTAGAGTTTATTTTAAGGAAAGGTTAATTAGCACATTTTCTTCACCTCCAGTAAAAAACTATATTTATGGCAGTGATGTTTTTAAGTTAAAATTCAGTTACTATGAACCTCCCTTGCTAAAAGAACTTAGATTTAAAACTTACTATAACTTGCAGTTTAACAGGTACCTATAAATTAATAGTTATCTATACTTACTGAAACAATCTGGTAAATTAAGCAGTCAATCTGAAAACAATTATTATCAAAGCAAATTCTTCTCTCTCTTTAAGTAAGTACTGAATAAATAAAAGGAAAAAAAATTAGCAGAGAAGAAATTAGATTTTTGAGTGTTTTTTCTCTCAGTGACTAAAGCATTATTATCTTTAGCTCCTGGGAACCTAGGAGGCTTTCTCCAGTGCTCTGGGAAGAGAGGAAATGTCTTTTCTAAGGCTTGTCATCCAGGGACAAACTCCATATATAGAGAGAGTACCTTTGAATTTGTGTCTTTCTTTACCTAAACAACAGCTGACTCAAGGTCTCAGATCTTTCTTTTTTTTTTTTTTTTTTTTTTTTTTTCTTTTCCCCAATAGCTGCTACATAGGAACAACAGATTTTAAATTAGGAGAGCCCCTAGCAGAATACCTTTTATCGCTGTAGTATTTATGTTCTATTAGTTCATTTGTATGCTTCATAAAACTCTTTCACCATGCCAAGCCTGGGACACAGATTTCTGCTTTCCAGTAACGTTACAGTATTTTTTGCCTGTTTTCCTAACAGTGGCAATGCTGAATTCCTATTTACTATGATGAAAGACACTACTCATTTCACAAAGAATCAGGCTATCATAGCTTTACACAGAGAAGCATGACCTTCCATTATTTACTAGTTTTCTTAGCTAATCTGCTTAGATTATCATTGAAGACATGCCTGTCTGGAAAGCAGGAATCCTGACAACAAACGGTTAGGTTGGGCAGCAAGCTCTTCCGGATGAAGGTGTAGGCTTAGATGAAAAAGCAGACTCTCTGAAAAAATACAGTACAAATTTGTATGGCTTGGGAGCAAGGGGGAAGCATCATAGGAGATACAACTTGGTAAGACACCATTTTTATACCTTTTTGCTTCTGGGGTGGCATGACTAGTAGTAGTAGAGGTTACCAGTTTACAACTCAATCCATCAAAGATAATTCTGTAATTGTATTTCACTGTTGAAGAGGACACTAAATAATTTTGTGAGCTTCTGAGACCACTCCTATAATTACATTCTGACTTCTGAGGAGAAATTTTTGGCAAGGTGTCCAACATAGGAGTATATGCAATCAATAAATACTCACCTGGAGTTTCTTCCAACTTTTCCATATTTCAGAACTAAAGTGACTGAAAATTTTAAATCATATAACTTCCTTGGGTTCTTTTCAGTACCTTTTGTTTCGTTTCATTGATGAAGGTCTATGCAAGTACAGGCTCATTTTCTAAACAATGATTTATGCAGTATTTCTGCTTCTGATAACTGTAGGTGAAATTAAAAATTGAAACAACTAGACGATGAAAAACAAAGCAGAACAGAAAATAATCATTGTTGTATCACTGTCAGGTCAATACTTTAAAATTAATTAACAACTTTATATTTATTTAAATGTAGGTCCTTTTTGACAGGCGGTTTAGGGAATCTTCCACATCTTACCGCAAAAGGACATTTAGAATTTTCTGACAGCTCTAACAATGGTGGCATCCCCTCACTCACCCCTTTCTACCATGTGTCCATATTCCATACTTACTCAAGCCATCCCATGAGAAGAATACCTATATTGTTTCTAGTCAGCTTATGGCAGAGAAAAAGAAAAAACAAACAAACAGACCAACCAACAATTTTTTTTTTTTTTACATAACTGGTTTGAATTGTCAGCCACAAAAGGGTCTTTGTCTGTTGTTCAACAAATTATACATCCAAAGGCCAAAAGATCTTGCCAGTTATTTCCTGCCTACCTAGATGAAACGTCAGAGATAGAAAGAGCAACTAAATTGCATGCTCTTCCCCATTCTGGATTTTTTAAAGGTGGCATTCATATGGGGCAAAACTTAGACTTAACAATACGAGGTGAACATCCTCTCACCAATGGATGAAGATCTGTTCCAAAACAACACTTCAGCAATTCCTCCATTTTTCAACTACTCCAGTCTTCTATTCCTTAACTGACAGAGTATAAGAAAATAATCCCATTATGTAATTGTTCCTTTTGTTCTTTTCCTACAAAGTAGATGATAATTGGTGCTGCAGAAGTCCTCCCTTGTAGCATCCTTCTTTGTTATGCAGGGCAGACTCTTTAGAGAATCATCCAATCGTCCTCAGTTTTACGGTCAACAATAGGGGATAAACTGTTCTGTCACCTATTTTCGTTACGTGTGCTGGAGACGCTTTTACAGGAATGTCATAGTAGGAATATGTAATCAACACGGAATTAAATTCAGCCTGTGAGGGATCTAAAGAAACGTTGGCTGGAAAGTGGAAACTACAATGGAGAACTTTGTTAAGTCGGATGGAATTATTAGAAAATGAACTCTATCCCAGCCAAAACCAGGATACCATGGAAATCCTTCCCCAAAGATACATGTACTACAGTATCCCTTTTTTTAACCACACAGTAGGAGCTGCATCTGGGAATTGCAAAAGGTTTCTAAAACTCTAGATCAACTTTGGGCAGTATGTCATATTGCCATTAAAAAATAGTTTCATAGGTGAAATTTCACAGGGAAAAGGCTTGTGAGGTTTATTACTTCAACTAGAAAATTCTTTCAACCAAATCATAAAAATTTTAATTCTGCTTTTTGTCATTAAAACAGTTTGTCTTTTGTGGGTTATCATCAAAACCTAAATGGTTTTCAACCAGAGAAATTGAGCACTGCAGTCTGCAGCTTTTACAGAAAAAATCCAGTCTCATAATTGCAAGTCTTAACTTCCTGTCAAATGTCATCTAAAAAGGCTCACATGAGCATATAGTGTTCATGCAAAATATGAACCATCAACAAAATAAACTTTCTTTGGACTCTAACTGGGAAAATATTGCCATTTTATGAGATAGTGCAAATTACTCTTTTTGTCATGTAACATAGCCTTGGCGTGTTTATTCAGAGGAATACAATCATCGTGACACATTATACATCTTATTTTACACCATTTATGTACATTTAGACTCTCTTATGTAAATGTTATATCTTATGTTTCTAGAATTTGTCCCAAACACTGCCTTAGGTATAGAAAATTACCAATGTAAGCTTTGTGAAAAATAGAAGTTTCTATTTTCATGTAAAAGTGAGCATTTTTGTAGCTGTAGAGTGTTTTTGGTTTTTATCATTTGGTGTGGTTATGTTTGTTTCGATTAATTCACTTTTAAAAATGTATAATGACTCCACATAAAAATGTACTTACATTTTCAAAAACCTTAAATGTTTTACCTTTAGTTCTGGTTTCTGTATATTAGATTGAAACCAATAATATTTTGTTCTGTATCTTCCATTGAAGGTAAGATAACATATAATCAAAAATGGTCAGCATAAATAGCTTTTAAGTTTATGAACTAATAAAAGGATATATTTTTCTATACCACATGCTCTGATGGCAGTGTCAAAAAATTGCTCACAGAGATGCAAGCACTGTGAGGTGTATATTTTTTATATCACTCTCCTCATAAAGCTATCACTTTCTTCTCAGATGCAACCACCTCACTCAGCATCCACGTCATTACGTTTTGTTGTTATCCAGGGGATTTTACTGCTGCTGCAAAATCGTAAGTTGCGTCTTTATCACTATACCTGATAAATGTGTATACTGACAAGCTCTCTTGACCCACAGCAAATATAATTCCACTTCACTCACTCTGGTATGGACTATAAGTTAAAATATATCTTTATCGTATCAAATACCCATTAATAGTGAATGTGGGTCAAAAGAGGAACAGTAAAGATACTGATTACAGGACAAATCTTTCAAAACACTGAGCAAGAATATGCTTAGATTTAGCCCTCACAGTATGTTAGGTGAAGACACAAAGCTTAAGTCTTCCCTTTGAATGCCTCACTCAGGAGATACAGAAAGGTCCTTTTGCAGTCTGGAGTTCCCAGGTAAGATCAGGTGTCCACATTCATTCTTCCAAATAATTGAGCAAAGCTCAAGTAAGTTTGTTTGCTTGTTTTTTTTTTAAACTGGTTGTGAATCTGCCTGCTTTTGCAACAACTGCCTGTATGTTAAAGAAAAATTACTTAGGAAGAGAGAGATAGAGGTCTGGTTCCTTTCTGTGCGTGAGTAGATTAAAAACCATATTTCAATTTTCCACTTAAGTGCCCTAACCATTGTGTAAGCTACTAAGTCTATTAGGATGGTTCCACTTTGCAGAACATAATTCAAGAATCATTGGGTCATACAAAGAAAACATAAAAAGGAGCACAGTCTTGTAGCTTTAATAATTATAGACCTTACAAAGCTGGGAAGAAGCCTAAATCTGGTGCCAACTCATGGGACAGCTTCTGTGTTTTAACCAGTGGAATTTGCCTATAAAGCCCATGTTGTTTCTCACACATTCATGTTTACTATTCTAATCCCTAAATGTCTTCTTGCTTTTTCATTTCTTTATGAATTCTTTATTTTACTGGGCCTTGTGCAGTAGCTACAGTAGAAGAACTGATAGTTACCTTAAGCATCTCATTATATCATGTATTTTCATGGCAACTGCAGAATGTCTTCAAATAGAAGAAAACATAGAAACCATTATTTCCACTATTAGCTGAATCTTCTAACTAGTGATTTATTTAATAATTAGAATAGAACAACTCCTCTTTATATATATATCAAGAAGCTTGCCTCAAAAGACTTATATCCATAGAGTGTACCTTCCATATACAATAGTTAATAGCTGCTATTAAAAGTAAAAACAAAAAAAACCCCACACTCTCTTAATTTTATGTCATTGCATCATAGTGTTCATATATGCAACACCACTACTAAATAATTAAAATCCATTGGTATCATTTAAGTATATTAGTACCGTTAAGCCAACCAAACAATTAAAATGTGTTTTGTACATTAAAAAACAATCGCATAAGCAACCAGCTCATGCTGTTTCTATGAATTGTTTATGTAACAGAGCAGAGGGCTGCAGGAGGCATATGCAGCTTTAGACAAGAAAAGATCATCAAGGATTTATGAAGGTATGTGTGTTTGGTTTTGGCAGGAATTAAAGACTGCAGAGTATCATGCTGAAAAATCGTGCCTGATAGAACAAAGAATTATTACTATATGGTAATTTATATAAGGACCTTGAAGGGTGGGTTTTGTTATCAGATTTCAAATTCATGTTTTACAAGGAGTGCTTTAGCAGAATCTCCTAGATATGTCTGTATAATAAACTTTTCAAATCCAGAAATTCATTTATGCCAATTTCATTACAGTAACATATGTAAACACGTGCATATATTTAACAGAACTGAGCCCCGTAAACACACACTCCATAACAGCATACAGGACTGAGGAGGTAGTGCAGGCTCCTTATCACTACATCTTAAATAACTTTTACTGCTACCTAACTGTGCCTAGTTTCCCCATGCTGCCAGATGATTGATGCTTTTAGGCAAGTGCTGCAATGTCTCATTCTTAACATCTGCTATGTTGACGGGGAAATGTCTAATAACTGATACATGAATCCCAGAGAAGTATGATTTCTGGGATTTCAGACAGTGAGAGATAAAATTAAGTTGAAGCTGATTATTATACAGAAAAAAGAAGTCTAGAAAGTTTACTGAAGCAAAATTACACATGGAAATTACAAGACCTGAATCTAGAATTAGATTCTTAAAAACTCATGTTCAGTGCTGCTTAATCATGGGGTCGTTTAACTGTGCAATCAATCAGCTCTTGACCTTAAAGTTTTGTACACATTTAAAGATGTGTTTTTACACAGCAGTAAATATTTATGTTTTTCCCTAGCATGGGATCCAAAACTAGGTCTTTTTCTGTTAGGCTCTATTGTGTGCTGCAAAAGACACCAGGACTTATTCTCTGTCCCCACAGGTGTGCAAAATGGTGATTCACATCTGTATGGCAAGATTTTCTTCCACCTCAGAGCAGGGTGTCTTTGATCAGGCTGTTTACAGTGAGTTTGTTATCCCCCAAACCATGTCTGAATCTCTTCTGGTAGTGTGCTAGCCGGAGTGGGACAAAATGTGCCAAGGAGCATGCAGACAGTCAAACAGCACAGAGAAGCACGTGCCAGCATTCAAGCCCATGACTTGCCTTTTTAGTTGACTGGGATAGATGTAGCCTGAAAGGCACAATCCTGTGAATCTCCTATTCTTAGAGAATAATTTATACAGCTCTTCAGGATCCTATTGCCTCTAAAAGACAGGTGTCTGCCTTAAAAGAAAATACTTTTAAGATGTGAGCTTTGAGGTGGAGGAACCGCTGTGTCTTTCTAGTCACTATCCAGTGCCTTGGAGACCTCTATTTCTTGAGCTAATTCATCCACATATTTCTTACTTTTGGGGAGAGTAGTTTAAGGCTAACTGTAGCCTAAAGGTAAGTATACTCATCCAAAATGTCAGAACGCAGAGCTTGAGTTTTCTTTCCAACACCTGTTTGTGTAACAGTTTTGCATGAAACAGCCCTTGCATGTGGTGTACTAGGGACTGGGACTCATTCTTCTTGGATCACTGTTTCAACCACTTTGCTAGAGAGTCACACTTCTCCACAGGTTCAAGGTGTTGAGTTTGTTGTTGGGGTTTTTTTGACCCTGTATAATAAGAGTTCTGTGGGATTAGACCCTTATTGAGCAGTTTTTGATAATTTTTTGATAAGTTTACATGAAATTAAGACTGTCGTTTTAGATAAAATGTCAAATATTAATAAAAAGATTTAGGTAAAAAGTCATACTTTAATTGAACACATACTTCCCCATAATTTGAAGAGCAAAAATAAGGTCTTTGAAAATGAAGTAAAAATTTGATATAAAATGAAATATTTATTTCTTATTTTTCACTTTCTTTTATGGGTAAAAAATCTGAAGAATATTAAAAAATGAAAAGTAAGTCAAACAAGACTCAGAAAGCTTCAGAATGAAGCACTTTGACCTCTTATAATATTTTGAATTTATTATACAAACATGTTGATGAAATTGACAAAAAGTCTTGTCCTATTCGGGTTAGGATCTATGTTTATGACTATTTTAGTGAGGGTTAAATCACACAAAAAAAGATATTTTTGTTATGAGTTTTAATGCATATTGGAAACATAATAATTGCTTCTTTAAAATTCAAATCTATAAGGTCACAGACAAATCTGTGAGTGGTACTTTATCCTGCAGAAAAGTGAAGATGATAGCAAGTTCTTGGACTTGCATGAATACTATCTTCCCTGATCTTTCACCAGACATTTCTTGAGAACATCAGGAATTTATAAGACTCCATTAGTGTCACAAGTGGATCCTTTCTGTTTCAACCTACATTGTAGTGCACATATATGCTTTTAGGTGAATGATTTTTTTTTTTTTCCCCTTCATTTGTCAAGGATAGGATTCATCTCGCTTCTCTTCATCCTCCTATAAGTTAAGTACCTATCAGGTTATCTATGCCCTGTGATCTACAGAAAGAGAACACCTGAAAATGTCTATTCTTTCCATCTATCTTATGGTCATATGTCTTCAGTCTCTTTTCATTGACTCTGAAATGAAATTAATCACCATAGTTTGTCTTAGACTGTATGCCAAATGTAAAGACAGTTAATGTTCGCCAAGATAAATCTCATTCTGAGCCGGTGATAAATGTAACATCTTAGCCATCATATTTCTTAGTGAAAATTGTGAACATTGATTTAATATATGCCCATAGTCTGAAGAAAGTTATATAGTTTTTGTTAATAAATACAATTTTCATGTGAAATAAATTACATCCTACAGTGGGGTAAAAGTGGGGAAAGAATTGAAACAATTACAATTTTTCACCCCATATTAGAATTTGGACTTTTTAACATTGTGTTCAATCTTGATCAAACACAATGACCTATATCTGCACTTTAGTAATTCCAAGAAAAGAAGTCAGAGATAAAAATCTTAATAAAGGACAAAAAGTTCAAACATCAGAAAGTTTGTAAAATCACAGTATTTGCCAACACATTAAAAAATCTTCAGTAGAAAACAAAATGGCATATTTCATTATATAAGTATTTCAGACATGTACAGCTATATCTATAATGTAACTTTATCAAAGGACATAGCTGAACTGAATATTTATCTTTATCAAAGATCATCTTTTATCAAAATTATTTAGACTTTTGAATGCAGAGAATATGTAGACTGTCCATCCAGTTATTTATTTAGTTGTTTGTTTTTAAAATTCTTGACACCACTGTATTGTCATAGAAATTTTAATTGTTCTGATTTCTTGATACAGACTGAAAAATAAGTTATGGAATTAATTATTTGAAATGCAAAAGATATGATCAGTTTTCACAAGCCTGTAGCTGTCTTTCAAAGTAGAAAAAAAAATATTTTAGTGAGTTTCACTAAAAGTATGGTGTTCTGCAAGAACATTTGCTGCCTTACTTTCACTGAAAAGCAATTATATATCCCTATACGTGTTTCAAAAGTTCACATTCTTTTGTTCAATCTAGCGCCATTACTGCCAATTAAGTATTTTAAATTTACAGGAAAACAAATGCTTAGAGAAGCCCTCTAGCTTTGCAATAAATGTGTGGGGGAAAAAAGTGATTTTCTGATTAATTCAGGTAATATGAATAAATTATTTGTCCTTACAGTAGCAGAGAAAATTAATCTTTTGAGCACAATGAAATTAAAAGGTTTTGGCTTGCCTGATCTGAACAAAGTAAGATGAATTTTTAATACAGCAAATTAATTAGGCACGTAATGAGGAATAGGATGCATAATAGCTCTAATTCTGATAAATAGCAAAATAGTTCAGATCCTCAAGGAAATAAATATCATCCATCACAAACACACCTTAAATTCTGTTTATTGGGAAATATTAATGGTAAGAGAGCTTTCATAAAGGAGTTAGATAAATTCTATTTGCTGATTTTGTTCAGCGCAATTACATTATGTGTTGACCCTCATCTGTAACTTTTTGTGGAATTGATTTTAGGACATTATTCATTTCTGAAGGTGTTAATGTACCATAAAGGATTTGTATTATCGTTAAACATACTGTCTATGCCAGGTGTTACATGTTATTTGCTTCTGCCCTGAAGATCATTTAACAGCTTATAAATCTTTATGGCCCCATGATGTTTTGCTACAATAATTTGCATCTTTAAATAGCTTTTGAATGATGCATTCTAAAAATAAGTAACAAGCAACATTTTTGTTATTAAAGTACATATATCTTCTATTTTACAATAGTGCTAGTTACAAAACTCAAACAGTATTAGTATGGGAAACAATAAAGTTGATTAGAAATGTGAGAACAAATGTTTTATCTAACTTTTTATAGCATAAAGGTATTTCAGTGCAGATTAAGTAGTTAATCAGTTTATGAAATTTTCTTTTATCAGACCTCTCCATGCGCTTTAAAAAAATGATATAAATGTATAACTCTATTTCAGTAGAAAGTCATGGAGGTTATCTATAAATGTGTTTTGAAATCTAGGAACTGAATATATATTAATAAACTGATATAATCTCATGTCTTCTGTAACTTATAGAAACAATGGAATTAGAATTAAAAAAACAAACAAACTGATTTAACAGATCTGTCATGACCTCTTGATACTCTGTGTTATCTTTATTTTAATGGGTATGTCTATGTACCAGAGGAGGCTACTCTGTGGGCTTGTCTTTGTTGGGGCACACAGTCTGAATCACCATGGAAGAGGGAGACCTTGGGAAAAACTGAGCTCACTCCTTTCAAAGAATACTTCACGATGGCATGGACAGGGAATAATGGAAACAATAGGGGTTTTATAACAAGAAAGAAGCTTCCTCAGGGAAGCATGAAGAAAACAGGTAATCATCAGAATTTACAAAAGAAAAGAACGTTTCTTACAGATCCTGAGAGGAATTTTACTTGGCAACTTATTCTTGATCCTCAACTCTGATCAGCTAGTACCTCCTTTGTATAACTTGTAATGTCCTGATGTTTCTGATGTTGCTGTCTTAGTGGTCACCTGGTGGCCCAGGTGATCCATATACCTACTTTGAACTGTCTTTTCAGCTCCAGCTGAAATTCATGGGAAAGTCCCCACTGACTTAATTTTGTAGAACTTCCATTCTGAGCTTTCTCCTTTCAACAAAAGGTAATGACAAAATTTATCATGTTTCAATTGTCATTTCTGAGATTTCTTACACAGCAATATTATGTCTACACAGCTTATGCCCATCTATTGTATATGATGGCTAATACATATTTGTAAGTAAAATAATCTGAAAATAGGTGGTAAAACATACATTGACTTTTAGCAGTTGATGGTGTAAAGCAATACTCATAAACCCCACTGTAAAACTTAAATTACTTTCCCATACTTTTATTCACTAACAGTAAAAAGTCACTGTTTCATCTATATTGTCAGTGTTACTTATTTTCATTATGAAAATAGTCTATATACTCACCTTATTAGTATTGATTCTCTCTTCTGTAATTTAAAGTTTGGATTTTCTTAGTAGGAGTTTTCACAATAGTCAGAGATGCTACTTCTTTAACTTTCTATTAAAAGTTAGAGATTACAGCCTGCATATAAATCATTATTTCATTTAGGAAAAAAAACAATACAAAGGTAAAAAGTCTGGGCCCTCAGTACCATTAGGATAACTTGTATATATAGTCATTGATATGCATTCTAAATAAAATACGGGCAAAGATGGTCATACAAACATAGGTCTGAAAGTCTTGAAAAATAAGTTAGATGTCATTTAAGAAATGTTATGATTACCAATTTGATCTTCATAACAATTGTGGTACATATCGTATCGAGCTACTTGCAGAATGCTTCTAATTAGGAAATAAATTTATCTATATTCCAAAGTATGGAGGTATGGCTGCTGATACATTTCTATCCAGGATAACAGAGGCTATTTAGTGCATAGCATATTGTATGCTGCTTTATAATGAGCTAATATAAGCTTTTTGGGTCATTGTTCATTGTTAATAAAAAAGTCCTGAGAAAACAAATATTATGAACATCCAGTGTTAAAATAACAGAAGGACAAAAAAAAAAAAAAAAAAGACTACTGAAAGTCTTATAATTATGCAGTGTTTAATCCTGTTATCCATAGCAATAAAAATGCACACAACTGCAAAACAGCATCAAGCCATCAGAAAAGATCCCTTCTGTAAATCCTACTAATTCTCTGATAATAACCTTCTACAGAAGTGTTTTATGCCTTTCAAACAGTGGCAGAGTATGCTATCATCTTTCATATGGTCTATCCGTTCATGTTCTAATCCCAGTCAAGGATAAATCTAGTACACAAAGAAACAGAAAGTCTTTGGACTATTTTCTCTTTTTGAACTAAAAAATTGCTGTATTCTATTTGAGACATATTTATGAAGCTTTTTCATACAGGCTTTATTACTTTAAACAGAAAAATGTATTTAATATAGTAATGAGAAATATTAATATTATGGGGGACAAAGGTACAATTGTTCAAATATAAAGGCCACAATTAGATTTTT
The DNA here is from genome assembly GCF_965638725.1 of Aptenodytes patagonicus. Classification (NCBI taxonomy): domain Eukaryota; kingdom Metazoa; phylum Chordata; class Aves; order Sphenisciformes; family Spheniscidae; genus Aptenodytes; species Aptenodytes patagonicus. The sequence goes on along the minus strand of NC_134949.1, from coordinate 187,193,940 downwards.
AACTGTTTTGTCTTTTTTTTTTTTCATTAATTCTGTATAAAGATATCATCATAGGTTTAAAATTATGTTAATTTTCTTTTAAATTTCCCATCTAAACACAAATCAGTGATTTCCTAGTACATCTGTATTGTTATGGAACATATCAGTAATCATATCGGTACCCTCTACCTATTATTCTCAGAACTAAAACCAGTAGCTCAGGAGAAAAGCACTTGTTTTGCTTGCCCAGGTACAGCTTCTCCAAGGCTGTGTTCTTATTAATCTTGAATTTCAAAAAAATTTTGAAATATCCTGATTACAGGATATTCTTAAAGGCATCTAATCTACAACTTGCAGTTTCTAATGGAAGGTAGGAAAGATATGCTATCCATTTACAATGAGTTAGCTGTGAAATACTGTTAATAATCTTTCTATTCAGTGGGCTGGCATATGAATAATAACTCATATTATTTCTTTGGTTGTATTCTGTTTTTTCTTTCCTGAGTTTGTTCCATTTCAGCGGGGTCAATAACAGATGGTCTCTTAGGTCTTGTTTCTTTTTTTTTTCCTTTCTTGTCCTTATCTCTCTGTTCAGTCTTTTATATGTATTCCTTGTTTCTTTTCTAACTCTATTTCTCTCTGACATTTCTTTCTTGTGATCACCTTCTTTGTCTTTCTCCAGAAATCTGACTTTAGATTGGATTTATCTCACTTTTATTTGTCTAAAAGTTGGACATGGACTTAAAGCAAATAATCGTGACTGGACAGTTAAGGAAAAAGTTAAAGACACTGAAACAAAGGACAGAGGTTCCTATACTGAAGTGAATGAAAAAACGAGACATTTATCTTCCTCTCATGTGTTGCAAATGAATATATGTATACTTATATCAGGAAATTAGAGATTGCTGTGATAGAGGGTTTAGAAGACTGACAAATTCGGTAAGTTTTAAACTTTCAAAACTAAAGTTTACTAAATACATTCCTTAGCAAAACATTTCTTGCAAATGGTCAGTTCTTACAAATTATTAATGATCATTGCTACATATACAAAACTCTCACTTTTTTAACAATTATACTTTACATTATGTGAGTATAATTTGTGAGTATATGTCCTGGTTTTGGCAGGAATGGAGTTAATTTCCTTCCTAGTAGCTGGTACAGTGCTGGGTTTGGATTTAGGAGGGGTCCAAAGTTGATAACACACCGACATTTCAGTTGTTGCTAGGTAATGCTTACACTAGTCAAGGACTTTTCAGCTTCCCATGCTCTACCAACTGAGAAGGCTGGAGGTGCACAAGAAGCTGGGAGGGGGCACAGCCAAACTGGCCAAAGGGACATTCCATACCGTGTGATGTCATGCTCAGTACATAAGCTGGGGAAAGCTGCCCGGGGGGGGCCGCTGCTCGGGGACTGGCTGGGCATCGGTCGGCAGGTGGTGAGCAATATCACTGTGCATCACTTGCTTTGTGTGTTGTTGTTGTTGTTGTTGTTGTTATTATTATTACTATTATTTTATTTCAATTATTAAACTGTTTTTATCCCAACCCACGAGTTTTTCTCACTTGTGCTCTTCCAATTCTCTCCCCCATCCCACCAGGGAGGGGGGGGGGAGAGTGAGCGAGTGGCTGTGTGGTGCTCAGTTGCTGACTGAGGTTAAACCATGACAGTCCCTTTTGGTGCCCAACGTGGGGCTCAAAGGGTTTGAGATAATAACAGATTAACCAGATCATATTAAGGAATTTATATCTGTTAACAGTTGTGGGTCACAACGTTGGTTCCTCTGTTCTCGATATTGATTTATCTAATCTGCATTGTGCTTGTTTCTTTGCTGTACATGTTAAAGATTGGTGTTGGTTTTTGCATTTGCTGTGGTCTGCAGTGATTGGTGATACTCCACTTGGAAGGTTTATTTTTAAAATATTGACCTTGGGCTTAATTTGGTATGTGAATTTCACAATGAAGCCATTACTGTACTATGGATACCACTTCGTGGAGACAACTAGCAATTACAGTAACTTTTCTGAGAGTTTTTTTTACGTAGGAAATACAGAATGGCAGTGTCACTGCCTTCTTCTATAATGTTTCCTCCCTCATTACAGTAACTTTTCAGTATTTTGAACATCCTTGGGTAGTTAAGATACTTCTATTGGTATTTCTTTGGAATATTGTTTTGGTTTTGTCTAAAGTTAGTAAGCAATTTAAGAATATCAACCAGAGATCTGCCCCAAGGCTGAATAATTATGAGTGGCAGGGTGTGTGGGATAGGATGGGCAAGTACCTAGGCCAATGGGCACCCCCAGTGTTTTGGAACTTCACCCCTGAGCAAGTGCAGAATCCTGAAAAGTTAGTAGAATATTTGGACAAAGTATGCTGTCACCCTGGCAACTCTAGATAGATGCAGATCATTGCAACGTGCTGGGGCCTGGCCCATGTCTACCGAGCCCTGTTCAACACTATTCAGTACCCTTAAAGGGAAGAGAAGGTCTCTGGATCTGATGGTAAAACGACACGCACTGCGGCCACTCTGACCCTGGTGACAGGCCCTGCGGCCACTCTGACCCCGGTGATGGGCCCTGTGGCCACTCTGACCCCGGCAACAGGCACTGCGGCCACTCCAACCCCCACGACACACCCTGTGGCTGAACCAAAAAGCCAACCTGTGCTGGTATCAGTCTCCCCTGTACACAAGAAGAAATCTTGGAAGCAGAAGTCGGCTCGTTTAGTAAGGGAGGAAGAAACTTCTTCTAGAAGGGAGCCGGAGGAAGAAGTGTATGAGGCAGACTACCCTGGAGAAGGGCAATCACGAGAACAGGAGGAGGAGAGCCGGCCACTGATCAGGGAGGAAGAAGAGGAAGAACTCATAAACGAGGCAGTGACCACCTGATCTCTATCCCTGAGTGAGCTGCGAGATATACGAAAAGATTTCAGCCGTCGTCCAGGTGAGCACATTGTCACCTGGCTGCTCTGATGCTGGGATAATGGGGCCAGTAGCCTGGAATTAGAGGGTAGGGAAGCCAAGCAGCTGCGATCCCTTTCTAGGGAAGGGGGTATTGACAAAGTGATTGGAAAAGGGACACGAGTCCTCAGCCTTTGGAGGCAACTCTTGTCAAGCGTGAAGGAAAGGTATCCCTTCAAGGAAGATGTCATATGTCGCCCAGGCAAGTGGACCACCATGGAGAAGGGTATCCAGTTCCGGAGAGAATTAGCTGTGCTGGAGGTGATTTATGATGACCTGAACAATGAACAACTATCCAAAGATCCAGATGAAGTCAAGTGCACACGACCCATGTGGCGGAAGTTTATAAGGAGCTCACCATCGTCATACGCCAATTCATTGGCAGTGATGACCTGGAAAGATGAGGAGGAACAAACAGTGGATGAATTGGCTGGTCAACTTTGGCAATACGAAGAAAGTCTCTCATCTTCCCTCGTCTTGGCTGTGGAGAAAATGTCCCGGGAGATCCAGCAACTCAGAGAGGATAGGTCCTACTCCCCACCTGTATGGACCAGTAACTCGGCCATTAGGAGTCAGAGTTCTTTTGCTCAAGAGAGAGAATATAAAGAAAAAAAACACACCACGGGGCACCCTATGGTTTTACCTGCATGACCACGGAGAGGACATGAGGAAGTGGGATGGAAAACCTACTGCAGCCCTAGGGGCACGGGTACGCGAATTGCAAGGGAAAACAATCACAAAAAGAGGTTCTTCCAGGAAAATTGCTGCTCCAGTTTCCAGTGAGCAGTTCCCCAGAGAGAGTAGAAGGGCTGATCTTACTCTTGATCTTAATGAAGAAACTTCTGACTCGTACATACAAGAAGTGAGAAATGAGTACTGTGATGAGGATTAGAGGGGCCCTGCCTCCAGCCAGGGGGAGGAAAGGGACAACCCGGTTTACTGGACTGTGTGGATTCGGTGGCCTGGCACATCAGACCCACAGGAGTATAAGGCTCTAGTGGACACCGGTGCACAGTGTACCCTAATGCCATCAAGCTATAAAGGGGCAGAACCCATCTGTATTTCTGGGGTGACGGGGGGATCCCAACAGCTAACTGTATTGGAGGCTGAAGTGAGCCTAACTGGGAATGAGTGGCAGAAGCACCCCATTGTGGCTGGCCCAGAGGCTCCGTGCATCCTTGGCATAGACTACCTCAGGAGAGGATATTTCAAGGACCCAAAAGGGTACCGGTGGGCTTTTGGTATAGCTGCCTTGGAGATGGAGGAAATTAAACAGCTATCCACCTTGCCTGGTCTCTCGAAAGACCCTTCTATTGTGGGGTTGCTGAAGGTCAAAGAACAACAGGTGCCAATCGCTACCACCACGGTGCACCGGCGGCAATATCGCACCAACCGAGACTCCTTGATTCCCATTCATGAGCTGGTTCGACGACTGGAGAGCCAAGGAGTGATCAGCAAGACTCGTTCACCCTTTAACTGTCCCATATAGCCAGTGCGAAAGACTAATGGAGAGTGGAGACTAACAGTAGGCTATCGTGGCCTAAATGAAGTCACGCCACTGCTGAGTGCTGCTGTGCCGGACATGCTAGAACTTCAGTAGGAATTAGAGTGAAAGGCAGCCAAGTGGTATGCCACAATTGATATTGCTAATGCGTTTTTCTCAATCCCTTTGGCAGCGGAGTGCAGGCCACAATTTGCTTTCACTTGGAGGGGCATCCAGTCCACCTGGAACCGACTGCCCCAGGGGTGGAAACACAGCCCCACCATTTGCCATGGACTGATCCAGACTGCACTGGAACAGGGTGAAGCTCTGGAACACCTGCAATACATTGATGACATCATCGTGTGGGGCAACACAGCAGGAGAAGTTTTTGAGAAAGGGAAGGAAATAGTCCAAATCCTGCTGAAGGACGGTTTTGCCATAAACCAAAGTAAGATCAAGGGACCTGCACAGGAGATCCAGTTTTTAGGAATAAAATGGCAAGATGGACGTCGTCAGATCCCAATGGATGTGATCAACAAAATAACAGCCATGTCTCCACCAACTAGCAAAAAGGAAACACAAGCTTTCTTAGGCGTCGTGGGTTTTTGGAGAATGCATATTCCGAATTACAGTCTGATCGTAAACCCTATCAAGTGACCTGAAAGAAGAACGATTTCAAATGGGGCCCTGAACAACGACAAGCTTTTGAATAAATTAAAGAGGAGATAGTTCACGCAGTAGCCCTGGGGCCAGTCCGGGCAGGGCAAGATGTAAAAAATGTGCTCTACACCGCAGCCGGGGAGAACAGCCCTACCTGGAACCTCTGGCAGAAAGCAGCAGGGGAGACTCAGGGTCGACCCCTAGGGTTTTGGAGTCGGGGATACAGAGGATCCGAGGCCCGCTATACTCCAACTGAAAAAGAGATATTAGCAGCCTATGAAGGGGTTTGAGCTGCTTCAGAAGTGATTGGTGCTGAAGCACAGCTCCTCCTGGCACCCCGACTGCCGGTGCTAGGCTGGATGTTCAGAGGGAGGGTCCCCTGTACACATCATGCAACTGATGCTACATGGAGTAAGTGGGTCGCACTGATCACACAATGGGCTCAAATAGGAAACCCCAGTTGCCCAGGAATCCTGGAAGTGATCATGGACTGGCCAGAGGGCAAAGATTTTGGAATATCACCAGAAGAGGAGGTGACACATGCTGAGGAGGCCCCACTGTACAATAAGCAACCAGAAAATGAGAAGCAATATGCCCTGTTCACTGATGGGTCCTGTCGTCTTGTGGGAAAGCATCGGAGGTGGAAAGCTGCTGTATGGAGTCCTATGCAACAAGTTGCAGTAACTGCTGAAGGAGAAGGTGAATCAAGCCAATTTGCAGAAGTAAAGGCCATCCAGCTGGTTTTAGACATTGCTGACCGAGAAAAGTGGCCAGTGCTCTGTCTCTATACTGACTCATGGATGGTGGCAAATGCCCTGTGGGGGTGGTTGCAGCAATGGAAGCAGAGCAACTGGCAGCGCAGAGGCAAACCCATCTGGGCTGCCGTATTGTGGCAAGATATTGCTGCCCGGGTGGAGAACCTGGTTGTAAAAGTCCGTCACGTAGATGCTCACGTACCCAAGAGTCGGGCCACTGAAGAACATCAAAACAACCAGCAGGTGGATCAGGCTGTTGAGACTGAAGTGGGTCAGGTGGATCTGGACTGGCAACATCAGGGTGAATTATTTATAGCTGGGTGCGCCCATGACACTTCAGGTCACCAAGGAAGAGATGCAACACAGAGATGGGCTCGTGATCGAGGGGTGGACTTGACCATGGACACTATAGCCCAGGTTATCCATGAATGTGAAACATGCGCTGCAATCAAGGAAGCCGAGCGGTTAAAGCCTCTCTGGTATGGAGGACGATGGCTGATATATAAATATGGGGAGGCCTGGCAGATCGATTATATCACACTCCCACAAACCCGCCAAGGCAAGCGCCACGTGCTTACAATGGTGGAGGCAACCACCGGATGGCTGGAAACATATCCTGTGCCCCATGCCACTGCCCGGAATACTATCCTGGGCCTTGAAAAGCAAGTCCTATGGCGACATGGCACCCCAGAAAGAATTGAGTCAGACAACAGGACTCATTTCCGAAACAACCTCATAGACACCTGGGCCAAAGAGCACGGCATTGAGTGGGTGTATCACATCCCCTATCGAGCACCAGCCTCTGGGAAAATTGAACGCTACAATGGACTGTTAAAGACTACACTGAGAGCAATGGGTGGTGGGATGTTCAAACATTGGGATACGCCTTTAGCAAAGGCCATCTGGTTAGTCAACACTCGGGGATCTGCCAATCGAGCAGGCCCTGCCCAGTCAGAACTTTTACGTACTGTAGATGGGAATAAAGTCCCTGTAGTGCACATAAAAAATATGTTGGGGAAAACAGTTTGGGTTATTCCTGCTTCGGGCAAAGGCAAACCCATCCGTGGGATTGCTTTTGCTCAAGGACCTGGGTGCACTTGGTGGATAATGCGGAAGGATGGGGAAGTCGGATGTGTACCTCAAGGGGATTTGACTTTGGGTGAGAATAGCCAATGATCTGAATTATGTGATGTTAAGTGATACACAATATCATATGCCATACTAATGATATTACAATAAGAATCACCCAGATTAATGAAGAATAACTTCAGTGGAACCAAGCAAAGCACAGTGATGATGGTACCAGAACTGACTTCAACATGAAACAATCCAACACCACGTACCTTCTCCATTTTTCCTGCCCTGGAAGATTATTACAACAGATGGAACCTGAAGTCATGGACTAAATGAACTCACCGAATATTTTAGAAGGATGGCCCACAGACGAAGGGAATGATATCTCTGTGTGTGTGTATATATATACACACACACACACACATAAAGAAACCCAGGAAAACGGGTGGTGATTGATGGAAATGTACTGAAAAATATGGGACTTGAGCATGACGTAGATGGTATAGAATAAGGGGTGGATATTGTCCTGGTTTCGGCAGGGATAGAGTTAATTTTCTTCCTAGTAGCTGGTACAGTGCTGTGTTTTGGATTTAGGATGAGAACAAAGTTGATAACACACCGATGTTTTAGTTGTTGCTAGGTAGTGCCTACACTAGCCAAGGACTTTTCAGCTTCCCATGCTCTACTGACTGAGAAGGTTGGAGGTGCACAAGAAGCTGGGAGGGGGCACAGCCAAACTGGCCAAAGAAACATTCCATACCATGTGACATCATGCTCAGTACATAAACTGGGGAAAGCTGGCTGGAGGGACCGCTGCTTGGGGACTGGATGGGCATCGGTCGGTGGGTGGTGAGCAATTGCACTGTGCAGCATTTGCTTTGTGTATTATTATTATTACATTATTATTATTGTTATTATTATTTTATTGCAATTATTAAACTGTTTTTACCTCAACCCATGAGTTTTTCTAACTTGTGCTCTTCCAATTCTCTCTCCCATCCCACCAGGGGTGGCAGGGGAGGAGTGAGCGAGCGGCTGTGTGGTACTCAGTTGCCGACTGAGGTTAAACCACAACAGTATACTTTCCCATAGAGCTGAAACTGTACAGTTAACACTGACATCTGTATTTCGTGTTGGCTCTTGTCGTGGTTTAACCTCAGTTGGCAACTAAGCACCACACAGCTGCTCGTTCACTCCCCCTCCCCCCCCAGCGGGATGGAGGAGAGAATCAGAAGAGTAAAAGAGAGAAAACGCATGGGTTGAGATAAAAACAGTTTAATAATTGAAATAGAATAAAATAATAATAATAATAATAATATACAAAGCAAGTGATGCACAATGCAATTGCTCACCACCCGCCGACCGATGCCCAGCCAGTCCCCGAGCAGCGTCCCCTCCCGGCCAGCTTTCCCCCAGTTTATATGCTGAGCATGACACCATATGGTATGGAATATCCCTTTGGCCAGTTTGGGTCAGCTGTCCTGGCTGTGCCCTCTCCCAGCTTCTTGTGCACCTCCAGCCTTCTCGGTCGGTAGAGCATGGGAAGTTGAAAAGTCCTTGGCTAGTGTAAGCACTACTGAGCAACAACTAAAACATCGGTGCGTTATCAACATTGTTCTCATCCTAAATCCAAAACACAGCACTGTACCAGCTACTAGGAAGGAAATTAACTCTATCCCAACCAGGGTAGAGAAACCAGGACAGCTTTTATCCTCAAGGTCAAGGTGATCAGGCTTGAGAGCTCATCAACAAGAAAGTCGTAACCAAAGTGTAAATTCCTTTTTCAGTATTCCTTGCCTGTCCTCACATGATGTTTTTATGCTGTTGCACACCCTCCCAAAAAGGGGGAAGTATTCTCTGCTACCTATAAGGCTTATCTCCTTCCCTTTTCCTTTTTCCCTTCTTCCTTTTTCCCTTTTCCCCTTTTCCCTTCCCTTCCCTTTCCTTCCCATCTGTCAGCGTATTCAGGAAGATGTCCGGCCTCTTTCCAGTTCTTTGTGTTTTTCTTACAGGTTTTCTGGCAATTTTCTTACTTAGATGCTTTCTATGTGCAATTACACCCATCTTTGCCCTTCTGATGATCACATTGCTTACACAGTTTTGTAAAATTGAATCTGGCTGTGCCATCACAGTGTTACAAAACACATTTTAGTTAGATATGTCATTTTAGTGCACTTACAATTTATAGGTGTTACTGGTCTCTTTTTTTCACTACACTTGATTACAGAAGTAGCTTGTACAACCAGCTTAAACCAGGCAGTAAGTGTGATAGAGATTTACAATGTACATTATATACACTTAGATGCCTAATTATGGAGTCTACCTGTAAGTCATATGTTTAATCTTCCATCATAATTGAGGAGGGATAAAGTCAATATAACTTATACCTCTATTCAGCCAAGAAAATGTTATCTGCTTCAGAATGAGCTAAACAGCTCCCTGGACTTCATTAGGCTGAATTCAGTTACCCACACATAGATACATCCACACCTGCCGTTTCAGATGCTGAAGGTATCCAAGGCATCCACACAAGGCAGGCAGTGTGACCTGGTGTCTCCATAAGATCCAAGCCCTTCTGCAGGGGACAGCTGAGACCAGGCAAAACACTCTACGGTATCCAAAAATAACATCAGCACCTGTGTGAGGGAAAATGAATTAAGCTTTACTCACTGTGTTGGCTATTATGGGAGCTTAAACACTTATTTCCTGTATAGGTGCTGGACACAAGTATAAATTGGGAGAGGAGTGGCTGGAGAGCAGCCCTGCAGAAAGGGATCTGGGGGTCCTGTTGACAGCAGACTCAATATAAGTCAGCAGTGTGCCCTGGCAGCCAAGAGGGCAAACTGCATCCTAGGGTGCATCAAAAACAGTATATATAACCAGCCAGTCAAAAGAGGTGATTATCCCATTGTATTTAACATTGTCGTGGCCTCACCTTGAGTACTGTATGCAGTTCTGGGGCCCACAATTTAAAAGGTTAAGTATCTTTGTTAAGGTACTTGAAAGCGTCCAGAGAAGGACAACAAAGCTAGTGAAAGGTCTGGAAGGAATGTTCTATGAGGAGCGGCTAAGGACTTTGGGTTTGTCTAGTTTGGAGAAAAGGAAGCTGACGGTCGACCTCATTGCTCTCTACAGCTTCCTGAGGAGGGGAAGTGGAGAGGGAGGTGCTGATCTGGTATCAATACAGGCTGGGGCATGAAGGGATTGAGAGCAGCCCTGCCGAGAAGGACTCAGGGGTACTGGTGGATGAAAAGCTGGACAGGAGCCAGCAATGTGCGCTCGCAGCCCAGAAGGCCAACCGTATCCTGGGCTGCATCAAAAGAAGCGTGGTCAGCAGGTCCAGGGAGGGGATTCTACCCCTCTCCTCTGCTCTGGTGAGACCCCACCTGGAGTACTGCGTCCAGCTCTAGAGCCCTCAGCAGAAGAAAGACACGGACCTGTTGGAGAGGGTCCAGAGGAGGGCCACGAAAATGATCAGGGGGAAGGAACACCTCTCCTCTGAAGAAAGGCTGAGAGGGTTGGGGTTGTTCAGCCTAGAGAAGAGAAGGCTTTGGGGACACCTTATTGTAGCCTACCAGTACTTGAAGGGGGCTTGTAGAAAACATGGCGGCAGACTTTTTAGCAGGGCCTGTTGTGACAGGACAAGGGGGAATGGCTTTAAACTAAAGGGGGTAGATTTAGACTAGATATAAGGAAGAAATTCATTACACTGAGGGTGGTAAAACACTGGAAGAGGTTGCCCAGAGAGGTGATGGATGCCCCATCCCTGGAAACATTGAAGGTCAGGTTGGACGGGGCTCTGAGCAACCTGATCTAGTTGAAGATGTCCCTGCCCATGGCAGGTGGGTTGGACTAGATGACCTTTAGAGGTCCTTTCCAACCCAAACTATTCTATGATTCTATGATTCTATGATTCTATCTCTTCTCCCTGGTATCCAGTGACAGAACGCGTGGGAATGGTTCAAAGCTGCACCAGGGGAGGTTTAGACTGGACATTAGGAAGCATTTCTTTATGGAGAGGGTGTTCAAACACTGGAACAGGCTTCCTTGAGAGGTGGTCGATGCTCCGTGCCTGTCAGTGTCAAGAGGCATTTGAACAATGCCCTTAATAACGTGCTTTAACTTTTGGTCAGACCTGAATTGGTCAGGCAGTTGGACTAGATGATTGTTGTAGGTCTCTTCCAACTGAAATAGTCCTATTCTATTCTATTCTATTCTATTCTATTCTATTCTAATACAGCTAAATTTTGGTGTTTACAATCTGAAGTTAAACCTATCCTCTGAGTTTTAGATAACTAAAATTAAATTAAAAGAATTGAGATCTCTGTAATATATTTTTCTTTTTTATTGTACTATTTTTCTCTTACATTCATGTAAATACTGGTTACAAAACAGAACATTGGTGATGGGAAACACTGCTAACCAAAGGCTTATAAGAGTATAATGATTAAAAAAAAAAAAAAAAAGTAAGAATATAAGAAGAATATAATAAATAAAAATAATCTGAAAATACCTTTAAAATACCTGTTAGAATAATGAAGCTCAGAGCTATGCTATACATTCTTTCAATTTATTCATATCTGAGAGAGCAAGTCATCAGTACTTTAGATCATATTCAGTCTTCCAGTTTTGAGAAACTGCAACTGAGTTACATTGAAAAAAAATACTTTTTTTGCTTTGAAATCTATGATTTCAGTATTTTCCCCTTAACTAATCATAGAATCATAGAATCATTGAGGTTGGAAAAGACCTCTAAGATCATCGAGTCCAACCGTCAACCCAACACCACCAGGCCCACTAAACCATGTCCCTAAGCACCTCATCTACACGTCTTTTAAATACCTCCAGGGATGGGGACTCCACCACTTCCCTGGGCAGCCTGTTCCAATGTTTCACCACTCTTTCAGTAAAGAAATTTTTCCTTACATCCACTCTAAACCTCCCCTGCCGCAACTTGAGGCCATTTCCTCTCGTCCTATCGCTAGTTATTTGGGAGAAGAGACCGACACCCACCTCGCTACAACCTCCTTTCAGGGAGTTGTAGAGAGCGATGAGGTCTCCCCTCAGCCTCCTTTTCTCCAGGCTAAACAACCCCAGTTCCCTCAGCCGCTCCTCATAAGACTTGTTCTCCAGACCCCTCACCAGCCTCGTTGCCCTTCTCTGGACACGCTCCAGCACCTCAACGTCCTTCTTGTAGTGAGGGGCCCAAAACTGAACACAGTATTTGAGGTGCGGCCTCACCAGGGCCGAGTACAGGGGCACAATCACTTCCCTGCTCCTACTGGCCACACTATTTCTGATACAGGCCAGGATGCCATTGGCCTTCTTGGCCGCCTGGGCACACTGCCGGCTCATGTTCAGCCGGCTGTCGACCAACACCCCCAGGTCCTTCTCTGCTGGGCAGCTTTCCAGCCACTCTTCCCCAAGCCTGTAGCGCTGCATGGGGTTGTTGTGGCCCAAGTGCAGGACCCGGCACTTGTCCTTGTTGAACCTCATACAGTTGGCCTGGGCCCATCCATCCAGCCTGTCCAGGTCCCTCTGCAGAGCCTTCCTACCCTCGAGCAGATCAACACTCCCACCCAACTTGGTGTCGTCTGCAAACTTACTGAGGGTGCACTCAATCCCCTCATCCAGATCATCAATAAAGGTATTAAACAAGGCCGGCCCCAGTACTGAGCCCTGGGGAACACCGCTCGTGACCGGCCGCCAACTGGATGTAACTCCATTCACCACAACTCTCTGGGCCCGGCCATCCAGCCAGTTTTTGACCCAGCGCAGAGTCCACCTGTCTAAGCCGTGAGCCGCCAGCTTCTCTAGGAGAATGTTGTGGGAGATGGTGTCAAAGGCCTTGCTGAAGTCCAGGTAGACCACATCCACAGCCCTTCCCTCATCCACTAGGCGGGTCACCTGGTCATAGAAGGAGATCAGGTTGGTCAAGCAGGACCTGCCTTTCATGAATCCGTGCTGGCTAGGCCGGATCCCCTGGTTGTCCTGCACATACCTTGTGAGCGCCCTCAAGATGAGCCGCTCCATAATCTTCCCTGGCACCGAGGTCAGGCTGACAGGCCTGTAGTTCCCCGGATCCTCCTTCTGGCCCTTCTTGTAGATGGGCGTCACATTGGCAAGCCTCCAGTCGTCCGGGACCTCCCCCGTTAACCAGGACTGCTGATAAATGATGGAGAGCGGCTTGGCGAGCTCCTCCGCCAGCTCCCTCAGCACTCTCGGGTGGATCCCATCCGGCCCCATAGACTTGTGAGCGTCCAGGTGGCGTAGCAGGTCATTGACTGCTTCCTCCTGGATTACGGGGGGTTCATCCTGCTCGCCGTCCCCGTCTTCCAGCTCGGGGGGCCGAGTACCCTGAGGATAACTGGTCTGCCTGTTAAAGACTGAGGCAAAGAAGGCATTGAGTACCTCAGCCTTTTCCTCATCCTCAGTGACAATGTTCCCCCCTGCATCCAATAAAGGATGGAGATTCTCCTTGGCTCTCTTCTTATCATTAATATATTTGTAAAAACTTTTTTTGTTGTCTTTAACGACAGCGGCCAGATTGCGTTCTAGCTGGGCTTTTGCCTTTCTCATTTCTTCTCTGCACGACCTAACGAGATCCCTGTACTCTTCTTGAGTCGCCTGCCCCTTCTTCCACAAGCGGTAAACTCTCCTTTTTTTCCTGAGTCCCAGCAAGAGCTCCCCGTTCAGCCAGGCCGGTCGTCTTCCCCGCCCGTTCTTCTTACGGCGTACAGGGGCAGCCTGCTCCTGCGCCTTTAAGACTTCCTTCTTGAAGATCGTCCAGCCTTCCTGGACCCCTTTGCCCTTCAGGACCGTCTCCCACGGGACTCTCTCAACCAACGTCCTGAACAGGCCAAAGTCTGCCCTCCGGAAGTCCATGGTTGTGATTTTGCTGCCCCCCCTCCTTACTTCACCAAGAAGCGAGAATGATTTGAAATGTTCTAAAAAATAACTGTTTATTCTTCAGTAAGTTTATAATATGAATATATACATACATATGTGTATATGGTATCTACACATTATATTATTTTTACACATTATATAATTTTGCTAACCCAAAAGAAAGGTATCTGTGAGAAGATTTAGAAAGGCTTATCACGGGCAATTTTTTTTAAATGCTCATCCAACAAAAGAAAGTCTATTAATCTTAACATGAATTAGTGGTTTGATTCTGTACTAGTGAAAGCAGGAGAAATACTGCCATTAACTGTAGTGAACAGTTAAGTGAGCAGATAAGGTTGTAAAAGATACTATGAGTTTTGCTCTTGGCATTACTTTTTTATATTAATTTTAATTAAACAATTAATTTTAAGGAAATGTATATAGTCAAAGGTGAGTACTTATGCAACGAGAAAAGACTTTAAATATGGCCACTGCATTGCTGTTGACATCTTGTCTTATATTCCAATCATGTATGACTTTTAATACTGTATCAAAATAAATATTGTCTTCCAAATTAAATATGTAATCCTTGTCTTATCTTCACAAAGATATTTTACCTGGAAAGCTCTTTACTTCAAAACATTTTTTACTTTTAAATATTCAATTTATCTTTCTGGATAGAAGAAATAAAAAATATTCCATATCCATTAAAGTTCACAAACTTTTTTTAAATATTCATCATTCTACAAATTATTTTCCTTCTTAACCTCTTGTCACATTGTTTAAAGACCAGTTGATTTTTTGATTCTTTAAATATGACTGTGCCTATTTTTTTTTCTTTTGTGTTCTTCATCTACAACACAACTCAGAAATTATAATAATACCTGTTACATTTTACTCTAAAACATTAACTCTTATAAATCTGGATGAGGTTCACAAAAGAGAAACAGAAACAAGAAGAGAATATTCATAATAAGAAGACTGAATATCTTTAAGGACAAAAAGGCTGGGTGTGACAGTGTGCTCCCCCGGCCAACCTGACCCTTATCTCCTGTAACCCCTGCTCAAGCGATAACTACCAGGGGCAGTCGTTAATGGATGCTGACGGTGATAGCTGCGTCCATTAACGAAGTGGATTAGGGAGCCAGATAACAACACAATAGCCCTTGGTTATTGTGAGAAATACGCCCACCTAACCACAATTATCAGTATGTAAATATGACTCTGTCATATTGACATTGACTATGTCAATCATCTTACCACTATAAATAGTGAGCAGCCCAAGAGCCCTTTGAGCTCTCCTGTACAGCAGCGGGCTGCATGCCAGGATCTCCCCTTGAGTAGGGACACCTCTCAAGGTTACTCCTCGAGGTCGAGAGATTCCTTGCCCCAACAGATACTCGGTAAGTGACTAATAGCATGCTAAACTTTGACATCTTATCTAAGTGATATAAAGGATTGATTGCATATATATAACCCTTTAGACATAAGCTGTTGACCAAGACTGGTACTAAGATTGGATCCAGCTGCACCTAAACTCCTCTCTGAGAAGTCTAGAAAGCAAGGGGGTCCTTTCTGAACCTCATGACTCAATGGGAGGGTCTCCTTGACAGTCCTGTCTGACCCTGTCCTCTGAAAAGGTTAGGGATATTGACTCGAATTAAAACAAAAGAGACATGGCAAATTACTAAAATAAAAATCCAAGAAAATTGCAAGACACTGTCCACAATTACCATTTGTTATTTCTGTAATGTCAATATTTCTTCACAGCATTCATAGCAAGTTTATACAGCCCAGAACTGAACTTAGTCATGTGGGAAAAATATCTTTGATTCAAAATACAGAAAATCTCTCAATATCTATTTAGCATTCTTAAACTCAGACATATCCCTGGAGATTGAATTTCTAATTATCTAGAAAATGTAGCTATCCCTTTTTTCCTCATGCTGAAGCTTTATTGGACAGTTTCTTAGATAAATTAAGGGCAGCCATTGGACAGTTTTTACATTAGTTGTGCATAGTCTTTAGACCTATTTGAACAAATAGAATTAGAGAGTATAATAAAAATGCCCCCTTTTCTTTGGCAATCTTAATTACCCTGGTAATTCATTACCAATTGCACTGCCCGCAATCAGAAAACAACACAGGAGTACCACGTCTAGTGATTACTGTATAAAAGTCTCATTCAGGATGTGAATTAAAATGGTTAGGTGAATTATCATTGGGGTTACAAACCAGGCTTGGCAAAGCTAGTAATTTGGCCTTTGCTTGGTCCTTTTGTTTCCATAATTACATTTAATCTTTTTGACCATTTTTTTTCTGCATTGATCAGGTCTTAAGGATCATTTAACTGGATGGTTAGTTTTCCCTGGAGAGAAAGCAAAGGCTAAAATGTCTTCACTGTCCCTATAGTGCCTGACTATGTTGGGATACCAATCCTCCACTCCAACCCATACTTTCTTCTAGACTTGCTACAACTGCCCATCTCAACAACAGAAGTTTTAAGACTCAGTCACTGCAAGTCTACAGCTACAGTAGTTAGTACTGCTAGTTCCCACCTAAATGCTTTGGTGTCCACCTCTTGAAAGAGCAGACTCTGCGTCTTGAATGCATCTGAATCCATAGTACTTAACATTTCAGTCCATGGAGTGACTGAGACAGTACTTTCCGTCCCTGTTTGTGAAACTGGGCTAACTCACAGCCAAGAATGCCAGAACTTTTCAGACAGGAGATCAGATATGAGGAAGCCAAATTCTACCAAATGTTCAAGCTACTCAGGTGATGGAAGTGTTTGAGTCTTGCTCTCAGGCAGTCTATTTCTGTTTGCACTGCTAGTCTCACATGCCCTCATGAAAAAGAGTTGTAAATCCAGGCTTGCACAATCCCAGAGACAGGCTTTATCTCTTCTATTTTCCTGCTGAACTGCATTCCTGGTAGCATGGCAGCTCTACTTCAACAAAAGTAGAGAGTGCTCCTACATCCTTTTCCCAGGCACTGAGTTTTCCCAGTTAATAGGTACCATTAAAAGCCTACTTGGGGTGGGGTAGATCCCATTTATTTCAAAGGTACCTACCTTGCTCATTTTTCTTGAGGATTTAAATACATATTTTAGGACTTGATTGCCATGTTCTCCTGCAATTTAGTGAAACAAAGGTTCTCATTGATAATCGTTTCCTATGTCTGCCTTTGCCTCTCTTGCTTTTCCAGCTTAAAAATTCTAAAGTAAGTTATATCTATACTCTAGTGAAGAATCCTTCTCTCGTGGATCTTCACAGTGTTTCAGAGGCAGTGCAGATGATCTGTAAGTTTTAAAAATTAGAATTTATAATAGCAATCTGAGCAGCAACCCAGCTAATATAACCCATACTATTATCACACATAAGTTTAAATTCATCTGGTGTTAAGAACAGAAGTATTAAAGAACACTGTTCCATAGGCACAATAAGAAAAAAAAAAAAAAAAAGCCATGTTCTCCTATAATAGGAATAATGTTTTGCTTAAGTATTATCAGAAAGGTGCTAAATATCATGAAAATAAATTTGCTTCCTAGGAAGTTGAAGGCCTATTTTACCACACAGAAGACATTTAATGCTGAACAGAAATCAGACTCAAAATTCTACTGATTTTCTGCACACTTTTCATTGCTATTTTTGCTTTGGCAATTAAAAATAATGAAGGAGTGATATAAAATATATGCATAGGTAGTAAGAAAATGAGGTATTACACTATTACTATTGCTGCAATAGGAGAGTAAAGTAAGCCAGTAAAGTTTTATTTGAAAATTATTCAAAATTATTCAGTAATCAACAGTCTTTTACACTGTGTATGAGTTGCCAGTGACTGACAATGATAAATGATATTCCATTCTGTTATTCAGTTGATGATAATGTGCTATTCACATACGAATAGCTTTATCTACCCGTTATATTTTTGAAGTCCTTTGCATTGTTTAACTATTATTTAGTAATAGACATTTCCTGAATTGTATGCAAGAGTCACTGAACTTAATGTTTCTTCCAAATCCAAAGAATACATAAGGTCCTTCATGTTTTATTTGTTCAAAAGCAAAATATAATTTTAAACCAACGATCCAGACATTTCAGTTCAAATCCTTCAGTGAAAATATTCCAGATGTATAGTAATGCATCCTTTTTTATGCCCTTTAAGGTATACATGTTTTAGCTACTGCTAGATGACAATGAAATATAACTTGAAGGAAAAAGGATGCTGTATGGTCCAAATTTCCACTGATGTAAATCGGAGCAATACGCTGAATTTAAATGATCTATGCAGAGCCATGTAATTTGAGGATGTGACCTATATTTCATTTTTACAATAAGTAATTGATACAGCTACATTTTTGTTTGTTTCATTATTGGAGTCACTGACTTGTCTGAAATTTGAAATATTTAGGTTCAAGTTACTGATAAATTTGAGTAAGCTTATTACCTACCTGCAATTCCAATTACTGTTGATTTCTTTACATCATTTCCTCTAATCTCAGGTATCTAGTAGTCCTTTGACTCCAAGAAGAATCACACTTTTCTCCTACATTAATTCCAGACCCTCATTAATAGAAGTGGTTACCACATTTCAATATACCAGATATATGTCCAAACATTATTTTTCTAAAGACAATTTCTCTCTCATTCGCAACCATATTTATACTCATATGCGCACACATATATCTTTTATTTTTCTTTCTGTCTTACCCATTCTCTGGGTATGCCTAAGAAAGGTAAATCCTTTTTTTCCATTTCCAATTTTTTTTTTTTTTTTTTTTAATCTGAAATTTTAACTTAATGTATATTTTCTAACAGTTCACTACCTTTTCCTTTCCTCCCTCCCCACCCAGGTCACCTAAACACACACATTCAGGAATAAAAGATGTTAATCATTTGTAGGTTGTTTTTTTTTTAATTTGGAAACTCTGACAAAACAAATTTTAATGCATGAGAGAAACAGGAAAAGTCTATTAGGTTAATAGGCTCCCCATGATCTTTCAAGAGAATACTTAGATATTATTTGCTTAGAAGCTCTTGTTTTATTTTCTCATTTTTCCTTCCTAGGACCACAATATAAAGTAGATCAAAGAGTCAACACAAGAGAGTCTTAACTTAATACAGTTTTACCCACCAACCTGGTGGCCCAAATTTCAAAAAAGTTAATCAGATATCATTAAATAAAAGCTTTATATCTCTTCTATTTTGCCTCACTTGATTTTAGCTGCCTGAAAATTAGGCCTGTAATGTTATGTCTATACTTCTTAATAAAAGAGGACCAACTAATCGTTATACCTAAGATCAAATGTCAAATGTTCAGCATCCACGATGCTTAAAGCCAGTATTCTTTGTGTCAGATTTTCATGAAGATGACTAAATGGAATAATCAAAAACAGAGTCAGGAAATGATCTAAGATTTAAACAATGTGAAAAATAAGTGGTCAGTGTTGGAGTGCACTCGCTGACCTGCTTTTGTTCAGCAGTTAGAATGTACCTTATGTTTAAATCTATTATGTAAACTCCCTCTATTATTAAGGTAGAGAGAAATGTATTTCCAGAAGAATATGAATGCCATCCTAAGTTAAAGAATTTAAGATGCATATGCATCACCCTCTAGTAGCTCCCCTCTCTGTAGTTAGAGAGGAAGCTCAGATGATTAGTTTAACTAGAAACCTAATTTTAGGTAATGAAAGTTCATATAGAAGTAAAAAAAAAAAAAAAAAAATCCTTTGAATTAAGGACTTAACGAAAATTTCTATATTTCTTCATGTGGCGATCAGGAAAAGGCCTGATAAGAACACAGGATTTATTTTATTATAAACATCTGAAATGTTTCTCGATGGAGATTTATATTTCATTTCTAGTTTGATGGTAGTTCTTTTATTTAAAACATACAAAGAAAATGTGGTCTCCCCCCAAAGTATATTATTCATAGTTTTTGTTTATCCTGATTCTTTCTTTTTTTCCCCATAAAGACCTAGAAAGTTTTTTGATAATTTTTATTTCTTTTTAAGCATAGGCATTTTTTTGGTGAACAGAAGAGTGTCTTTTATGATAGTTTTTAAAAATTGTATTTATAATCTTGACCTGATGTTTTCCTCTGGTCTATTCATATTGAAGCTACAGATGCTGAGGTTTCTTGTTCTATAAGTTATACATTCAATAGTGGACTCATTTTCCTGTTTGTATGTACAAAAATGGGAGGTTTTGGTAGGAATATTTTAAGTCTTTATCCAATTGCATCTTTTTTGATCTGCCAGTCTGGATTTTTGAAGACTGTTCCTTCCTATTTGGATATATATAATTTTATATTACAGAACTACAGATTTATACAGTGGAATTTGTTCATAAATACACTAAAATATAAGGATAAGTCATAATTATTGCTATCAGTTCATAACAGATAGACAAATAAGATCAATGAACTGTTAACACAGATAAATATAAAAACGTACCTTTCAATTTTGTCTTGCCTTTTTTTGTCATATAGACATGAATTTTCATACCAAAATGGCAACTACTGCAAATTTGGGGTTTTTTGGCTTTGTTTTTATAGTGGAATTCAGACTGCAGGACAAAATTTTTGTTCTTTAAGGCTTAGCACCCAAAGGATACACTGATATCAGAAATCTGGCTTTATATTCAAGAGAGAGGCATAGGAACATCTAAAGGACAGTTCAGTTCTTGGGTGGATTCAGTTACTTTATTTCTAATTTCATTGCTGTCATTTCTGCACGTAAGTCAGGTCTTATGATTCTGAACCTAAGGAGGTTGTGCTCAAACTCATGTAGTGCATGAGCTGATCATCTCAAAGAGATCCTTACAAAACAACATACTGACAGGTAGTTTTTTTAATAAATGCCGATAATTGGTATCTTATATCTTTCTTCTCAGTTATGAAATTTTATTTCTTTCACAAAAAAAACCTTTCTTCTTTTCTTTCTAACTTTTTTTGTATGTAAGTAGTTAGTATTTGTAAAAGGAAAGCAAAACCTAGTCTTGACTTGAAGACTTAGGAGATACCTCCCTTCCCGGCTGGCTAGAGGAGAGATTGCTGTGGTTCTCATAGATGGGTCCTGCCAGCAGTGAGGTTGAGCATGCACTCCCAAAAGGCTCGCCCAAAAAACCACACCCAATACAGACACAGAGGGACACAAACAGCTGAACACAGGTGAACAGCACTTTTACAGGCATCAACATAAACACAAACAGCACTCAAATAAACAAGAGCAACAGAAATGGTCCAATCCTATTCCTCCTCAGAGCTAACCACTAGTAAGGTTTGCTTATAGGAACTTATACATACCACCACTTACTAAGTCACTTGTCCAGCCACACTTGCTGGTCCTTCAAACACTGACTTTAAGATCATCCAGTATCCATGCCCAGAGCTTGGGCATTTCATCCGGTCTCCAGTTTAGAGGCTATGTCTTTCCAGTTGCTGGTCTCCATCTCCTCACCTGTTAGACTTGTTTGAAGTTTAATAGCAAACCACTTGGTGCGCCCCAACACCATCAGAATAGAAAGTAAGGTCACACAGAAAGTAGTTAGGAATAGAGTTTAATAAGAAGATAAGATGGACTGTGGCAATCAGGTACATTAAAATTTCATTAAAATCATCTTCAGTGAAATGCTTTGTTAAATGTAAGTAGTTAACCAACAAGTTATTCTGTGTCTATGCTATGGTGACCAGTGTTCATCTGCAATCTCTTGTTTTACACAGTGATTGTACACTCTTTAAGGTAGCCACTGGCTTAACGTTTAGTATGGGAGTAGCAATGAAGTCCTGGACTCTCTTTAATTAAGATTTATTTCTATATCACAAAAAAACTCATTCTCAGAGTAACCTTCTATTTCCTACCTCTCAGTGATTGCACTGAAATTCTCTTAGGTAGATGACTTTTTCCTTCTGTTTAAATGAATCTGACTGCCTTATGAATAAGGTGCAATGCTCATCTGAATCTCAGGGACTTTTAAACATTACTTCATGTCCTTTAATAACCAGGAAGTGGAAAGCATACTTTATAAGTTATAACTTTAAGGTAAGCCATATGATACAGAAGATAATACCTGGTTTAAATGTGACCATAACAGCCTTCTGATATATTGCATAGAATAGAATCACAGAAAAAATTAGGCTGGAAGTGACATCAGGAAATACTTTGGTCCACACCTGTGTTCTGAATAGGTTTAATGTTTAGGTTATATCAGGTTTTTCAGTATTGTAGCACAGCAATCTTTCTTCCAAACCATCCCTCCTCCAAAACTGAACAAAAAGTGAGCAAGAGAGCTTACTGTTTCAGACACATAACCATAATAAAGTCTTTTTGATGCATTTGTTTAATTGTGCAGTCTGTAATTATATACTTTCAGACTGTTTTTTTGTAGTTGTTTTGTTGTTTTGATTTTTTTTTTTTTTAATCCTTATCTTGTCATATCAGACATTACTTTAATGCATCAGAAAACTGAGACACCTAAAATGGAAAAAGGCCAAATGTGTCAATGGAGGCTTTTCTTCACAGGTTTGCTAATATCTTCTGACCTTAAAAAGAAACCTAAAGTATACATAGAAATCACCTGAAGTTTCCCAGGTAGGGAATGGAGCACGGCAGACTCTTGAAACAAACAGTTCAGGCTTCCCAAGATTTGAAGTGCTTGTGAACAACAAGAGAAGAAAACTCCTAATTAGTGCTCCCACACTCCACATTACTTGAATACCTGCAAATTATTTCTTTGCAGAAGAGACTGTATTTGAGACAGAAAGCCAAAGTGCCACTTTCAACGTTGTTCATTTTTAGGGACAGATCCAGCAGGCCCTTACTTGTTCTCTCAATGCTATATCCTTTCTTTTAGACTCAGTATCACACAGATAGCTGTTCAACTACATGCTCAGAGTTTTGGTTAAACTGAAAGCTGAGAAAACAAGAACACAGTGTATGTCATCTGCTAAAAGACACTTGTTCAGAAATTTGTACTGGAACTGGGAAGAGAAATGAGTTTTCCTAATATGAGGTATGTTGACCTATTGTCTTAGTGAAATTCTGTTCCTTATCAACAAGTTTACCTATTTCTGCATGGATGAGCATGTGATCATGAAAACACTGTTGTGTTCTTTACTGGGGTCTACCCAATTTTATTTACTGAAATAATGGGACAGTAGTCTGATTTTGCAAATTTTTGTAAGGATTTTAATACATACTTGCTACTTGAAGGTTTATGGTTTTGACCTTAGACAAACAAGACAATTTTGTTTTCTGTTTGATTATTTTAAATTTAACTCTCAGAAAATGCGGACTATTTAAAAGTTGAGGCTCACCTGTACAATCAATACTTTTGTTTTTTACAAAATATATTACAAAATCTTCATTCCTCTGCTGATCTTTCAGGTATATAATTCTTTTTTCCAATATGACTCTTTTTTTTTTTGCTGTCTGGTGTAGTGAAATACTATAATGGTGCATGATTAGAGCAAAAGTGCTGTAAAGATGTCTGCCATCAATGCATAATCTGTAAGAGCTCCAGTCACTGTTGTCCTAGTGATGTATTGGTACAAGACATCATCAGGATGAAAGCCAGAGGGAACAGAAGACCCAAGAAGGACCTTTTCCAACACTTTAAAAAAATATTATAATTCTTTGTTAATTATTAGTTGAAGATGAGCCTTATGTTTGTATGTGTATATAAATATATAAAAAAGAGTCTCTCTTCCAGAAAAGATGAGGGTGGTCCGTTACCAATAACTGATATCCTATTATGCAGAAGAAACTCACATCTTTGCTAAGAAGTCTCTTTTATTTCATTTCTGCTTTTTAGATATAGCTCATTCTGAATCTCTTTTTGCCGTTGGTGTTTGCCATGTTTTCAGAATGACTTTAAGTTCGTTATAAGTTCATCTCAAATACTCTTCCTTCATCAGACAATACTTCATCTCTCCCAGTATGAAATCATATGATTCAGTCATCCTGAAATAGAATAAAACCATTCTTCATTCCCTTCCTATGCTTTATTCATCTACGTTGTCATAACAAGCTCAACTGGCTTCAACATATGTAAGCCTTTTCACTCAAGGATATAGTGCCAGTGGCTGACAAAAAACTTCAAAGAGTAAAAGAACAGTTTCTTCACTTCAACATAAATAGAAACAACTAAAGTGAAAAAAACTCTGAGTGAAATAATAAAAATAATAAATCCACTCATGCACATAGCCTCTAGATACTTGCCTTTTACATTTTTTCTCATCTGAGTTAATCACATTTCTGTCTGGAAAAAAAAACCCCACGCTGTTTTGCTGTAACAGCATCTCATTGACTCTCCCTTTTTTCTCTGTCACACACAGACACTTTAATGAATTCACATGTATATACATATGCTACTCTGACAAGTTTCTGTACTTCATCTTTCCTAATTCAGAAATTTAAAGGTTTTGCAGTTTCCTTTGATACTAGGTTTAGTCCTGAGAAAATTAACTCTTGTTTTCCAGATGAAACCAGACAGGGTATATTCCAATTAACAGCTTTTCCATGGTTCTATCAAACACATTTAATAAGATATCCTTTCTTATCTCTGTTATTGTTTCATTTCTTGTTAATGTCAACCTAACAGGTTCTGTTTAGTTTAATTTTATGCAGTCAGAATAATATCAGTCTTTTAAACACAGGCATATAGAATATATTTTCACATTTCTTTTATGCAGAAAAATACTTTGTGCATTCCCCCCCCCAGTGACTGGCTTCAAAACACTGGGATTTGATGTAAAACATGAGTCATAGACTTGCATTTACTACTTTAAATACCTTTTTTTCTTTTTTCCCCTACTTTTGGAGGTATACTTTCAAACAGAACAGTTATTTCCCTAGCTTTTTTACCTACTTACTCATTTTATTCACTTGCAGCTGAAAGCCAACCTGGCTTGGACTGAATTGAAAGATAAAAGATATTGCAAGGTTTTCTGTCCCCACATCCACTGAATTTACCATCCAGATTTGGCAAATATCTGTGTTAATTTAATCACTTTTTATGTTACACAGCCCCAGAATTAGTTACTTAGTTAATATCACTGTACTGTAGTTACATAATTACTTTGCAAATATATAACTGAGACTTGTAATGGTATCAGAAATGCAATTTTGTTGGGAAAACCCATTAAGTTTTTTTTTTCAGGGATTAAGTTTTCAGTTTTTGTTATAGCTTTTTTTTAAAAAAAAAAAACCAAACATTTCAAATAAGCTTATAATTAATTTCTATCTTTCATTTGGCATTTTCATTTAAAAGGGAAAAAGAATTCTAATTTCTGTTTTGTTCTGTAAGACAACAAGATACATAACTTACACTTTCATGTGACAGAATGAAACTTTTATTGCCAATGTCAAACTATAGAAAATTGAAAATATATTATGAACCTTGAAAAATAGAATATTATTAAAATTCAAGTAACCTTACAAAATACAGGGATATTATCACTCATCTCTATTATAAAACATTTTTGATTAACAGGTTAAAGTAAGATGAAATGAGAAGTTCGGAGGTGTAATCATGTAATTATACTATTGCAGATGAGGTTTTGAAAGATTATGACTTTGCTTTACATCTTTAGGTAGCTTGTGTGTTTGCAGAATGCCTTGCAATGCTGCAGTTTGTGCTCCATATTAAACATCACTGTGGGCCGTTTCAGAGAGAAACAGAGTAAAGCATAACTTATTAAAACTCAAAATTCTGGAATACTTAATTAAAGATCCTAAGCGCAAAGCAAATTTTATCCCTTGATCATTCCTTTTTCTAAGGTCCACATTCAGACATGCAATTAGATATGTCCCAAATTGTTTCTTTTAAACTCCAAAACTTTGATAAATGTTCAAATTTCTACATTTAATATTTTAACCCATTTCCTTTTTCCTTTAGATTTTAATTAGCAAAATATATATCTGACACAGTGATGAGCCACTTCCTTAAATCACTTTCTTCCCTTCACCTACATTCAGACCAGTAAAACAAGGGAAACACCTAATATTTTTCTAGTTATTTCTGTCCTTCATATGGGTACTAAAACAAATAAACAAAAAAAATCACTCAGCTAAAAATGTTGATAAGGGTAACAAAATAAAGAAAAAGTCAAAGCCTTTTCTTAGTTTCCATCTCTATTCCTACTTGATACTTTATTGTATAAATACAGATGTAAATTGTTTGTTAAAAGAATTAGGATAATGTAATAATGTAACAGTTGGACTGCCTTTTCATATAGCTCTACCTCCTAATTTATTGCTTTAAACTCATGAAAGGACATATACATACTCTATGAATTACTAATTGTATTGGCACAATATCATATAAAATTTCACTGCAGATCAAACCTTGAAAATATTTTAGTGGTAGAAAGGATGGAGTCCAACTCCTTTTAGCATGTGTCCAATGTTACTAGCAGTAATGGTAACATGGCAGGTTTCAAAGACTATCGACATACTGGCCTGATATGTCAAACAACAAAATGCATGTGACATATAAAGTGACGGTGTGCCACTGACACTCTTATAACAGTTATTGGTTGTAAACTTGCAATACATAACTTTAGACATCAACAGTGTGGTTGAATATGTTGGAACTAATTATCTAGACACCGTTAACATTGAAATACTTGATCACAGGATCAAGTAGCTATGACAATGTATGTATTGACCCACCAGTAGTGAAAGAAAGGCTGGTCTGCAGCCTCTTGCAAGAGCTCAACCCACATAAATCTATGGGCCTGGACAGAATCCACCCCAGGGCTTAAGAGAAGTGGCTGACACTGTTGCAAGGCCACTGTCTATAATATCTGAAAAGTCCTGGAGGTCAGGGGACATCCCTGATGACTGGAAGAGGGCAATTGTCATCTACAACAAGGGCCCAAAAGAAGACCCAGGAAAATACAGGCCCACTAGTTTTGCTTAATTCCCTGGGAAAGTAATGGAATGAGTCCTCCTAGAAACTATTACAAATCAAATGAAGCAGGTGATTGGGAAAAGCCAGCACAGATTTACCAAAGGCAAATCATACCTGACTAACCTGATCACCTTCTACAACAAAGTAACACTTTCTGTCAAAATGGGTAGAGCGGTGGATGTTGTTTACCTGGACTTCAGCAAGGCATTTGACACTGTTTCCCACAGTCTTCTCCTGGACAAACTGGCAAGATATATATTGGATGGGTGGTCGGTGGTATGGATGGGAAATTGACTAAGTGTAAGGTTCTGCCCCTGGGATGACATAACCAGAGCCCAATACAGGCTAGGGTCTCTGTGGCTGGGGAGCAGCCCTGCTGAAAGGGATCTGGGGTTCCTGGTGGACAACAAGCTGAACAAGAGTCAGCAGTGCACCGCTGTAGCAACAAAGGCAAATCAGATCCTGGGCTGCATCTGCAGGGGCATTACTAGCATTCTACTCAGTGCTTGTCAGGCAACACCTGGAGTATTGTGTGCAGTTCCGGTCCCCACAATTCAAGAAAGATGCGGACAGACTGGAGAGGGTCCAAAGGAGGGCCACGAAGATGATTAAAGGGCTGGAAAACATGCCTTATGAGGAAAAACTGAAGGAGTTAGGTCTTTTCTCCCTGCAGAAGCAAAGGCTCAGAGGGGACCAGTACTTAAAGGACGGCTACAAAGAGGATGGAGGCTCTCTTCACAAGGAGCCACATAGAGAAGACAAGGGGCAACGGGTATAAGTTGTACTGGGAGAAGTTTCATTTTGATATAAGAAAGAAATTTTTTACAGTGAGAACAATCATTCACTTGAACAACCTCCCCAGGGATGTGGTAGAGCCCCCATCACTGAAGGTTTTCAAGATGCGATTGGACAGGGTGCTAGATAATCTCATCTAGGCTCCCTTTCCCACGAAAGGTGGGACCAGATGATCTTTCAAGGTCCCCTCCAACCTGGGCTGTTCTATGATTCTATGATTCTATGAAATAGAAATCAAAGAAAAACAGACATTTCTAGAAGATTATTTCCATTCACAGGGAGACCTCTGATTAAATTATTTATTTCACCTAAGTGTCTATCCCTTACAATTAATCACATTGAAGAGGCCTAGAGCCATTTCTCAGATTTGAACATTTTTTTTTTTTTTTTCAGGAGATGTATACTCTTGTGGCATTAAACTCCTTTACACGTTTTATTTCCTGACTAAATAGGAGAATCCTAAAGGAACTTCTTAAGCTGACTACATGTTTATTTTTGGGAGGCCTGACTAGCATTCCAGATCCCATTAGTGTATGTTATCCGGAAAACCCATGCCAACTCATCTAATGTCTTTGAAAAGCCTGAGACCCTCCTGGCTGTTGCTCCAAGGAGTACCACCCTATTGCATGTCCCATGTCTCCGCACCCGTCTTGTGCATGTGTCTGATGCCTTAGGGTTCCCCAGGTGGACCTGCTTTTGCATGGGCGGATGGAGTCAGGCCTTGCTTGCCTGCAGGTAGATACCATAGGCATCTACATTTGCTCGATTTTCAAGCTGAATATCACCCCATATGAATTATGCCTCACTTGTAAAACTTTAAAGGCAATGTCAGTGAAGATTCCTGGTATAAAACAAACTTCTGATTTATCTATTTCTCTGTCTATCTATTTATTTATTTATTTTTCCTTCTTCTAGGCCTTTGCCTGGTAAAATTCCGACAGTCTTATCTGAATTATACATGAATAAAAATAAGCAAAACCATGCATATTTAGTATACAGTACATATTGTAAGAGTTGTACCTGAAGACCATGCTTACCAAGGAATATTTAGTTAATCACTTCAGTTAATATCTTTAGGCTTATAAAAACAATCAATTTGTTATAGTGACAGTAATGGCTGATATATCCACCTGAAGAAGGACAGAAAATGCTAAGAAAAAAAGGAGGGTAATTGCATAGGCGATTCCCTTCTGAGGGGAACAGAGGGCCCGATATGCCGACCGGACCCGTCCCACAGGGAAGTCTGCTGCCTCCCTGGGGCCCGGGTCAGAGACATCACTAGGAAGCTCCCTGGTTTGTTACGGCCTTCTGATTACTACCCGCTGCTGGTTATACAGGCTGGCAGTGATGAGGTTGCAGAGAGAAGTCCTGCAGCGATCAAAAGGGACTTCAGGGCACTGGGGCAACTGGTTCAAGGATCGGGAGCACAGGTAGTGTTTTCCTCTATCTCTACAGTGGCAGGGAAGGATACTGAAAGGAGCAGGAAAACACACCTGATCAACGCGTGGCTCAAGGGCTGGTGCCATCGGAGGAATTTTGTTTTTTTTGATCATGGGGAGGTTTACATGGCACCGGGCCTGCTGGTGACAGACGGAGTCCAGCTGTCTCACAAGGGAAAAAGGATCATTGCTCATGAATTGGCAGGGCTCACTGAGAGGGCTTTAAACTAGGTTCGAAGGGGGAAGGGGATAAAACCAGGCTCGCTAGAGATGAGCCGAGGGGTGGCGTGCCGATGCCGGGGGCGAAATCGATAGCCCAGCTCAAGTACATATACACCAATGCACGCAGCATGGGTGGCAAGCAGGAGGAGCTGGAAGCCATTGTGCAGCGGGAGAGATATGACTTAGTCGCCATCACAGAAACATGGTGGGGTGACTCTCATGACTGGAGTGCTGCAATGGATGGCTACAGACTCTTCAGAAGGGACAGGCGAGGAAGGAGAGGCGGTGGGGTGGCCCTGTATGTTAGGGAGTGTTTTGATTGTATAGAGCTCAACAATTGTGATGATGGTACGGTTGAGTGTTTATGGGTAAGGATGAGGGGGAAGGCCAATGAGGCAGATATCCTGCTGGGAGTCTGTTATAGACCACCCAAGCAGGATGAAGGGGCGGATGAAGCGTTCTATAAGCGGCTGGCAGAAGTCTCTCAATCGCTAGCCCTTGTTCTCGTGGGGGACTTCAACTTTCCGGACGTCTGCTGGAAATACAACACGGCAGAGAGGAAGCAGTCTAGGAGGTTCCTGGAGTGTGTGGAAGACAACTTCCTGACACAGCTGGTAAGTGAGCCTACCAGGGGAGGTGCCTCGCTTGACCTGCTGTTTACTAACAGAGAAGGACTGGTGGGAGATGTGGTGGTCGGAGGCCGTCTTGGGCTTAGCGACCATGAAATGGTAGAATTCTCGCTTCTTGGTGAAGTAAGGAGGGGGGGCAGCAAAACCGCAACCATGGACTTCCGGAGGGCGGACTTTGGCCTGTTCAGGACGCTGGTTGAGAGAGTCCCATGGGAGACGGTCCTGAAGGGCAAAGGGGTCCAGGAAGGCTGGACGATCTTCAATATATATCACTTTTATATCACTTAGATAAGATGTCAAAGTTTAGCATGCTATTAGTCACTTACCGAGTATCTGTTGGGGCAAGGAATCTCTCGACCTCGAGGAGTAACCTTGAGAGGTGTCCCTACTCAAGGGGAGATCCTGGCATGCAGCCCGCTGCTGTACAGGAGAGCTCAAAGGGCTCTTGGGCTGCTCACTATTTATAGTGGTAAGATGATTGACATAGTCAATGTCAATATGACAGAGTCATATTTACATACTGATAATTGTGGTTAGGTGGGCGTATTTCTCACAATAACCAAGGGCTATTGTGTTGTTATCTGGCTCCCTAATCCACTTCGTTAATGGACGCAGCTATCACCGTCAGCATCCATTAACGACTGCCCCTGGTAGTTATCGCTTGAGCAGGGGTTACAGGAGATAAGGGTCAGGTTGGCCGGGGGAGCACACTGTCACACCCAGCCTTTTTGTCCTTAAAGATATTCAGTCTTCTTATTATGAATATTCTCTTCTTGTTTCTGTTTCTCTTTTGTGAACCTCATCCAGATTTATAAGAGTTAATGTTTTAGAGTAAAATGTAACAGGTATTATTATAATTTCTGAGTTGTGTTGTAGATGAAGAACACAAAAGAAAAAAAAATAGGCACAGTCATATTTAAAGAATCAAAAAATCAACTGGTCTTTAAACAATGTGACAAGAGGTTAAGAAGGAAAATAATTTGTAGAATGATGAATATTTAAAAAAAGTTTGTGAACTTTAATGGATATGGAATATTTTTTATTTCTTCTATCCAGAAAGATAAATTGAATATTTAAAAGTAAAAAATGTTTTGAAGTAAAGAGCTTTCCAGGTAAAATATCTTTGTGAAGATAAGACAAGGATTACATATTTAATTTGGAAGACAATATTTATTTTGATACAGTATTAAAAGTCATACATGATTGGAATATAAGACAAGATGTCAACAGCAATGCAGTGGCCATATTTAAAGTCTTTTCTCGTTGCATAAGTACTCACCTTTGACTATATACATTTCCTTAAAATTAATTGTTTAATTAAAATTAATATAAAAAAGTAATGCCAAGAGCAAAACTCATAGTATCTTTTACAACCTTATCTGCTCACTTAACTGTTCACTACAGTTAATGGCAGTATTTCTCCTGCTTTCACTAGTACAGAATCAAACCACTAATTCATGTTAAGATTAATAGACTTTCTTTTGTTGGATGAGCATTTAAAAAAAATTGCCCGTGATAAGCCTTTCTAAATCTTCTCACAGATACCTTTCTTTTGGGTTAGCAAAATTATATAATGTGTAAAAATAATATAATGTGTAGATACCATATACACATATGTATGTATATATTCATATTATAAACTTACTGAAGAATAAACAGTTATTTTTTAGAACATTTCAAATCATTCTCGCTTCTTGGTGAAGTAAGGAGGGGGGGCAGCAAAATCACAACCATGGACTTCCGGAGGGCAGACTTTGGCCTGTTCAGGACGTTGGTTGAGAGAGTCCCGTGGGAGACGGTCCTGAAGGGCAAAGGGGTCCAGGAAGGCTGGACGATCTTCAAGAAGGAAGTCTTAAAGGCGCAGGAGCAGGCTGCCCCTGTACGCCGTAAGAAGAACGGGCGGGGAAGACGACCGGCCTGGCTGAACGGGGAGCTCTTGCTGGGACTCAGGAAAAAAAGGAGAGTTTACCGCTTGTGGAAGAAGGGGCAGGCGACTCAAGAAGAGTACAGGGATCTCGTTAGGTCGTGCAGAGAAGAAATGAGAAAGGCAAAAGCCCAGCTAGAACGCAATCTGGCCGCTGTCGTTAAAGACAACAAAAAAAGTTTTTACAAATATATTAATGATAAGAAGAGAGCCAAGGAGAATCTCCATCCTTTATTGGATGCAGGGGGGAACATTGTCACTGAGGATGAGGAAAAGGCTGAGGTACTCAATGCCTTCTTTGCCTCAGTCTTTAACAGGCAGACCAGTTATCCTCAGGGTACTCGGCCCCCCGAGCTGGAAGACGGGGACGGCGAGCAGGATGAACCCCCCGTAATCCAAGAGGAAGTAGTCAATGACCTGCTACGCCACCTGGATGCTCACAAGTCTATGGGGCCGGATGGGATCCACCCGAGAGTGCTGAGGGAGCTGGCGGAAGTGCTCACCAAGCCACTCTCCATCATTTATCAGCAGTCCTGGTTAACGGGGGAGGTCCCGGACGACTGGAGGCTTGCCAATGTGATGCCCATCTACAAGAAGGGCCGGAAGGAGGATCCGGGGAACTACAGGCCTGTCAGCCTGACCTCGGTGCCGGGGAAGATTATGGAGCGGTTCATCTTGAGGGTGCTCACCAAGCATGAGCGGGACAACCAGGGGATCCGGCCCAGCCAGCACGGGTTCATGAGAGGCAGGTCCTGCTTGACCAACCTGATCTCCTTCTATGAGCAGGTGACCCACCTAGTGGATGAGGGAAAGGCTGTGGATGTGGTCTACCTGGACTTCAGCAAGGCCTTTGACACCATCTCCCACAACATTCTCCTAGAGAAGCTGGCGGCTCACGGCTTAGACAAGTGTACTCTTTGCTGGGTCAAAAACTGGCTGGACGGCAGGGCCCAGAGAGTTGTGGTGAATGGAGTTCAATCCAGTTGGCGGCCGGTCACGAGCGGTGTTCCCCAGGGCTCAGTACTGGGGCCAGTCTTGTTTAATATCTTTATTGATGATCTGGATGAGGGGATTGAGTGCACCCTCAGTAAGTTTGCAGACGACACCAAGTTGGGTGGGAGTGTTGATCTGCTCGAGGGGAGGAAGGCTCTGCAGAGGGACCTGGACAGGCTGGATGGATGGGCCCAGGCCAACTGGATGAGGTTCAACAAGGACAAGTGCCGGGTCCTGCACTTGGGCCACAACCACCCCATGCAGCGCTACAGGCTTGGGGAAGAGTGGCTGGAAAGCTGCCTGTCGGAAAAGGACCTGGGGGTGTTGGTTGACAGCCAGCTGAACATGAGCCGGCAGTGTGCCCAGGTGGCCAAGGCCAATGGCATCCTGGCCTGTATCAGAACTAGTGTGGCCAGCAGGAGGAGGGAAGTGATCGTGCCCCTGTACTCGGCCCTGGTGAGGCCGCACCTCAAATACTGTGTTCAGTTTTGGGCCCCTCCCTACCAGAAGGACGTTGAGGTGCTGGAGCGTGTCCAGAGAAGGGCAACGAGGCTGGTGAGGGGTCTGGAGAACAAGTCTTATGAGGAGCAGCTGAGGGAACTGGGGTTGTTTAGCCTGGAGAAAAGGAGGCTGAGGGGAGACCTCATCGCTCTCTACAACTCCCTGAAAGGAGGTTGTAGCGAGGTGGGTGTCGGTCTCTTCTCCCAAATAACTAGCGATAGGACGAGAGGAAATGGCCTCCAGTTGCGGCAGGGGAGGTTTAGATTGGACGTAAGGAAAAATTTCTTTACTGAAAGAGTGGTGAAACATTGGAACAGGCTGCCCAGGGAAGTGGTGGAGTCCCCATCCCTGGAGGTATTTAAAAGACATGTAGATGAGGCACTTAGGAACATGGTTTAGTGGGCATGGTGGTGTTGGGTTGACGGTTGGACTCGATGATCTTAGAGGTCTTTTCCAACCTTAATGATTCTATGATTCTATGATTCTATGATTCTATGATTCTATGAAAATCTCAAACAGTATAATTCTGAATAGAATTAGAAAGATAATTCATTTTCTTTAAAAAACATTTTTCAGAGATGTGTTTTTCTGTTGTTGTTTTTTTCTGATTTTCCTGATGAAACAAGGGAAAATTTTATATAGTGTATTGAGCAGGTGCTGTGAAAAATGAAACCAGAGGATATAATGTTATTTATTAAATATTAAATGGTGTTACTTTGAGATTTGCCAGATGGTCCTGATACATTTAGTTTAACAAATTCTGTTACGCTGATTGCCTGTGATACTGTTTTGGAGAATCACAGCCTTTGCCATAGTCCAGTTCCTTGGGGGAATGTTTAAAGGAGAATCAAAGGGGAAAAGAAGATATTAGATCCAATATGACATACAGAAACATAATAAAAACTAAACAGCAGTGAGATATTAAGAAGATGAAGGAATGAAGCAGATAGAACATGGTCATGAGTGAACAAAAGTTGCGAGAATTTCTTTGGTGGTAGCATTAAAGTTACATTGCTTAAAAACTAGTGCACAGGAACTGTACGTATGTGCATCTGTGCATATGCACATGCTTGCTGGGGCAGGAATAATATCTCATAGATCTGATTTACATCTTGTTTATCACTTTGTATGGAATTTAAACATTACTGGAATCATAAATACATTATTATTTTAATCATTATCCTTTGTTTTAATACAACGTTGCTAATGTCTGAATGCTAATGTCTGAAATTACAATATGCATTTTTATTGAATAAATCTTGTAACAGTACTGTTATTCACTGTTAATTTGCTAAATATGCATAAAATACTGTATCAATGTACTTGGAAAAGAATTAATACTTCCCCCCCCCAAGTATTTATTCAATGAGTTTCAGACATCTAAGGAACTGTCATAATTCAAATGATAGATGCAGATAATAATAAGGGCTTTCACAACAGACCTAGATCCAATAAATTTCAGAAATGTTTTATCAAGTCGATAGCTAACAAGTAACAAGAAATAAGTTTCACCAAGATCTATTGCAATTTTTGTTACACCTGGGTTAATAACATTTGTTCTCTCTATATAATCATGAGTTCAGTAACCGTTCTAGGCATCTCCCTTTTGTAACAATAGGAATAGGTAGGAACTATGGCAAACTTCTTTATGTATATACATGGCTTACCTCTAGCTTATTCTGAATTATTCCTTCGAGATATCATCATATGAATATTAGCCCTAGCTATATAATTTTTTTAATCTATTATTCCTTAGTTTAATACTAATATAAACAACACTTGGTAGTGTTTGGTGACATTTACATTATTGTTTTTGGTTTCTCAGGACAGAAAGTTGGCTTTCAATATGATTCAGAGAGCAATGATCCAGAATCAAATATTCACATTAAAGTTTAAAGGAGTCATGAGGAAATTATATGTTCTTTTTACTTTATTTTTGTTTTTTGAAAAAAAAAAAAAAATTCAGCTGATCAAAAATAACATAAAACACAACTTGCAAATAAGATTATGTTTAGCTTATATATTTGACATAGAATAAATAAATGTAGCAAAGAAGAATTTTAAAAGTACATATAGGTACCTACAAAAAAACCCCTGAATTCTATTTTTTTCTTACTTTGGTGAAGCTTTTAAAATAGTAATTTACTTATTAAAGCCACTTTTTTGTTATATAAATAACTTTAATAAATGTTCTCAGATTTGCAGCATCAACTTACATCTCAGTGAAATTATGTTACTTAAACATATGATTAGGTAAAAGTTTTTTGTACATGTTAGCAATGTAGTGTCGCATAAGCTTGGATTCATCCTCCAAAAATAAGGTGTCCAAATCAGTCTAAATGCAGTTAGTGAAGGGTCAACAAGTGCCGAGTAATTTTCTTTAAAATGTGATTTATATATTTATTTATATATTTATTTATTTATTCTGAATAGCACAAACTTCATGTCAAAAATAGCTGAAAACAAGTTCTTGGTGTTAGGGAAAAACAAGTCAGGTCTGAACGCAACTAGTAATTCAATTGCATGCATTGGATTGACTTTTTTTCATTTCTACTATCCTCATATCCTTGATGGAAAGTTCTTTTCTTGACACAGGAGAATTTTCCTTCAAATATCTTTGAAATATAGGACTATTATGTAAATCCAAAGTAATAAAGAATGAGAGAAGATGCTAGGGCAACATTTAGCACAAATCCAGCTATGGAAATGTGTGTGAAAATGTATAGATGAATGATTTATGTTTTAATTGCGAGGGGCAAAAGAGGGAACTTCTATGAGAACCTTAGATATTCACCATTTAATGTAATATTTCTAATATCAGTTGGTAAAAGTGATATTGATTTCTGCCACTAAAATCATAACTTCAGCTGTGAATCACTGTATAACTAATAAGACAATCATATTTCATTGTATATTTTGAAAGCCATGCAAAGTACAAGAAATATTTTTAAATAAAAAATGAAAGCAGTAAACCCAGTTTTTTTCCTCAGATACATCAATGTATGCATTCTTTAATAATGCCCAAGGGAAATCCTTGGAGGGCAGGTGATGAAAGTTTGTCTTGATTAGTTTCTTTTAATGCATATGTAACAACTTAAGAAAACTAATAAAGGTTAAATACACATATATCACTAGACCCTTGAAGCGCTTCAGCAGGATGTTTTTCAGCATTTCCTCATGTAAGCAAAGGGGGAAAATGTTTAATTTGCAAATTTTTATGTTGTTTCTTGAAATTTAAATGAAATCACTAAAAAATATCTAGTTTTACTCCTATTCAAACAAGTAAAATCCAATTATTTTCTGAATATAGAGGAGGTAGTTTAGAGAATTTAGGATTAACTTACATTCATATTTCTTCACATCGCAGACAACTTATTGTAATGCTGATAAACAGATCTGAGGGGAGAAGATACTCTGGAATATACTTACAAGTTTATTTGTTACAAGTTTATTTGTTGCAAGTTAAACCTGTAAAATCTAAAGAAAAAAAAAAAGTTCATTGATCAACACTTCCAGAATACTTTGGCTATTTGGAATTTTTCTGAAATGCTGCCCTCTTGCAGCAATCTTGCAGATTTTTTTTTTTTTCAGCTTCTGTTTCTTTTGTCTTGTCTTTTAACTTCAGCTTTTACTTCCAAATTTTTTTGACATTAACAATGAAGATGAAGCAGCAACAGTATTTAGATGCAGTTAGTTCATCTAGGAAATACCACAAGACAAAAACAAAACAAAAAGTATCAAAAAAGAGGGAAAAAAAAAGATAAGAAAAATATTATCTACCATCTTTGAAATTTCATGAAGGTCCTGCATGACTGGAAAAGGTCAATGTATTTCGTGCAGGTGCCCAGGTGCTGGCAAGGGGTGCTGCAAGGGCTGCTTCTGTTGAGGAGAGGCCGAGGCTGCCCCATGCTGGACACAGCCGGTTCCAGCCGGCTCCAACTGACCCACCTCAGGGAACGGCTGAGCCCCTCAGCCAAGGCGGTGGCACCTCAGGGAGAATGTATTTAAGAAAGGGCAGAAAAATGTTAGAGTGAGAGAGGAGGAGGGAACAACAGAGGAAAGAAGAAGGACAGAGGAGTAGGGGGTATTCCATGGCAGAAAAAGCACTCCTCTGAAGGGACTGTGGCCTGTGGATAAGCCCCTGCTTGAGCAGGTACATCCCCGAAATTACTGCAGCCCATGGGGGACCCATGCTGGAACACAGGAGAAGTGTGACAAGGAAGAAGAGGCAGAGACAAACCACTGTGTCCTGACCCCAACCCACTGTGCTGCCTGTTGCCTCCCTGAAGAGACTGAGTGTAACCTGTGGCAATATCAAGAAAGGGGAAGAGAGTTGCTTGCAGTGAAGTTGAGCCTGGGAGAGAAGCTAAGACTGGGAAAGTGGAAGGCAAGGTATTTTAATGTTTGTCTTCTTTGTTTCCCAATACTCAAATCACTAATTAAGTATTTATGTTAATTGGCAATAAATTAAATTAATTTTCTGTTTTGCCCATGACAGTAATTGGTAAGTGATCTCTCTGTCTTTACCTCCATGCATGAGGTTTTTCGTCTTATTTTCTGCTGCTGTCCTGTTGAGGAGGGCAAATGGGAGAGTGGCTGGATGGAGTATTTCAGTGGAAATTTGAGCCTGCAACGAGTGAGACTGGAGCTGATCTGGGAAGTAGAGGAATGCAGAAATCAGTTCCCTATAAAACACATAAACATCATTAGAACAAAGGCTAAAGATCAAAACAAATGCAAATCAACATTTTGTTGTGTAAAAGAAACAGGAAGGAGGACATTTAAAAAAATTAATAAGAGTGTAAGAACACAAGAAATTTTGGTATGGAACTAAAAAAAAAAAAAGCTACCAAGTTATATAGGTGAAAAAACAAGGCGGGGGGCTCAGTCTCAAAATCTTTTCTTTCAGTAGGACTCCTCATGTTTTCCACATCAGTGAGCTTTCTATAAAATAAGTTATGCCTGTATTTACAGAAGGCAAAGATAAGGAGCACACTCTAGCCCAGTAAATATTACTTTACCATTAGTAGTAGAAGGCCATAGACATTATACTGACTGACACTGCAGGGTCTCAGGATCTGTCTGGGCTTGTCCTGGGCTGAGCTGGTTCTAGCTTGTAGCAGTTCCCATGTACCATATATGATATGATAGTGTGGATGTGATAGTGTAAATGATGTATCATATGCTGTCCCTAGTTAATCACAGTGCAATAGCCCCAAGCTGAGTCTGAAGGAGACTATTGTGCAGCTTTAGATGGGAGCCCATGGGAAGGAAGATGACTGTGATAGGAATCATACAGAAAGAAAAGGAAGCAGACTCTAAGACTGGGGAAGAAGCTACTACTACCATAGGCATCAAACTCCTCCCAGCAGGGAAATGGTGGTGCTGCTGTAAATACTTGCTGCCTCCACTCCACTTCCTGAGGAAGACTGAAACTGCTGACCTTAGGACCCAGAAGTACTGTGGGAGAATAAGGATACCACCCAAGAAAAGGGGAAGATACTGGGAAAGGTCTGACAGTAATTTTTACCTTTTTTATGAGGCTTTTCTATATTCATTAGATAATTTGGAATTCTAGAGCATTAACACATTAATTAGACTAACAACTTTTTTTTTATATGTTTGAGTAGCAAGTTCCCTTTTGCCCACAATCAGATTTTCAGATTTTGAGAGTAACAATATCCACCAGTATATTTATTATGACACATAAAAACTCTGGTCTTATAAAGAAACAAACAAACCAACCTACTAGCAGTATGGGGTTTTTTTAGGAGATCACACCAAGTTTTCTATGAACCATTATGTATATCTATGTGTGTGTATATATATAAGAAATTGATTTTTTTCCTCCAAGGGAAAAATTAATTCTTCCATGTTATTAGTAGGACTAGCTCATACAGCAAACACAGGAAAGCTACAAAAAGTGTGTCCCTTTCTTGTCTTTATTTTTTAAATGTGAAATTGATCAATATTAAATCTGTTGATTACATGCAGTTATTTACAGATTTCTTTTATGAACTGAACTGCACTACAGTTGTATACAAATTGTTTTCCAGTAATTGTTTTGTTGATAATTGAATGTTTGGAACTGTCCACTGGAAATTATTGCTGATTATTGAAAGCACATTCTATTGGATTTTACTCTCCCAATGAATTTCTGAGCCTCTGGAATTTGTTTCTCGTTCATGAAAACACAAGGAGATTTGGACCCTTAATTATAAATTCCAAAATCTGCTTTTATTACTTAATTACTAGGAATTTTAAGTTTTAAATATATGATCTGTGAAAAATAATTTATCCTTCTGGAAATAATCAGTTCCTTGACATGAAACTAAAATTTTGGTTCAAATTTTGAGACTGAATTTTCTGAGGCTGTCATATTAGACATATATAATAGATTATGTCATTATATCTGCTCTGATATTTATGTACTAAATATATAACTCAAGATGCAAAGTTTTGCAAAATGCAGTTATTAGAAACCTTTTTTCCTCTTCTTGTCACATCATTTGTTTTTATTCTGGTTTATTTCTGAAATATATAGATAGGGGATTTAAGTCTTTATATAAAAATGATTCAGGCTTAATTAGGTTATCTGTGAGGCAGTTCTGTTTGATGCATTTCCTATCTAAAAGTAACTGAGCTTACATAGACACCCAAAGCATTAGAAAACTGTTTAGCAACATAAAAAAAAATATATATATATTGTTGGTTTGGAAGCTTTGAATGGGAGTAGGGGATAGAAAGCTGCATAAAATTTACCACATGCTTTGAGCAGCTGTAGAAATCATTAAAAACATTTAATGTGTACTTAAAATAAAAAACATATATTTTTAAATGAAGTATTCTTCCTATCAAATTGGGGTTCTAACTTTAATATTTTCAAACCTTATTACTCCTGGGATCTTCTCTGAGAATAAAAGGGAAAAAGTTTTAGAGACTATCTGGTTAGGTCCACAGTCCTAGATATTCCTGCACACTCATTAAGTCAGTGAGACTTTGAATACATGCAGGAGTTCTTACTCTGTTTGCAGTGTCAGTGACAACATATTTTATCTCTGTATTTTCCCATGTATATTACCTTACAGTATAACATTTAGCATCTCTAGTGCCTGGTGCAGTTGTGCTACACGAGTCTGTCACTGTCTTTTGACTACAATCAGAAGACTGTATTAAATCATATCTTGCATCTGACATTTTAGATTCAGATAACTTTAATTCTTCATTGCTTTAAATTTTACTTTGAGGCCCCAGACCCAGTCTTATATGCTGTTGTTTTAAAAATTTTCTGTAGATGGTTCTCACATCATTCTATTTCTTTCTTTCTCCTTCAGTAACAATGACACACTTTGTCTCCTTCAAATTTAATCTCTTTTGTCTTTTAGTTTGTAATGATAAAACAGTCTTTATTAGGGATCAATTACTTATCACAGAATAAAATTTAAAGACTTGACTTTACAATAAACACATTGTCAGCTTTTAATATTTGTGTCTGAAGCAAACCTATGGAAACAAGAATAAAAGGCACATTCTGTTACAAGTCCAAAAGAGCAAGCATACAATGAATAGAAAGATCGATAGAATAATCACTAACTCAGAAAAGGATGAAATAGAGGGTAAGTCAGTGTCATGATTAGTAAGCAGATGACAGTTCATAACAGCATCTCTAAACAAAACACAATGTTAAATATTTTGCGAAGGAACAAATCTGGTAGCTGAATGAACATAGAAAATGAAAGTAATAGCTTAAGTGATTGAGGAAATGGGCTAAGTATATTTAGAGATGAGTAAAAAACACAGATGAAACTTAAATCATAAGCATATTTTATATGATTGAGAAGATGCAGACTGGAGAATATTTAATCTGATTTTACTATAATACAAATAGTAGACATTTATAGTGTGATATAACTGGACATTCTGGAAAATATCTACACATATTCAGCAGATCGAATATGAAAAGATATAGCTCCACTAATTTCAGTAGAATTCCAGCTAATTTGTTAGGAAAAAAATGCCACTTTTAAACATGATTTTTTTTTGTCTTATGCATAGTTTACACATTATTACATTTAGAAATTGAAGCTCAGAAGTTGTTTGGTTTTTTAATACCTAATACTAAATGTACTTATCTTATTTATATGTCATACAAGTATTTTCACAGGGATTTAGCCATTATTGATAGTATTTTAAAGTCATGCTGAACTGTACTTCTCTCATTAAAAGCAAATATCTTTTTCTTTTGTAAGTGGTATCATAGCTCTCTAACTCCTGAAAAGCCTCTTTATTCTTCTAAGCATAAAAGGGAAACAGAATTTGTTTTACATACAGTAGAAAAAATTTGATGTGATGCTGTTGAGTTAATATTTTACATGGATCACGATGGAAAAGCACAACACATCACTTCTATTCAACAAAGCATCTTTCTTTATGAAAGAGCATAATACATCAGAAAGAAAAATTTCTGTCAGCCGCATTACCACTTTCTATCTATTCAAAGGAAAGCTTTCATTTGTATTACTCCTCCCCCAAATACAGTACTCTCATGGCTCACATCTCTGTACACAACACATTAATTCTGCAGACATTAGACTCTCCCATAAACCAGCACTCCCTCTGTTGTGCCCAGCTGTTTGACTTTGCCTGCTCTCTGGCTTCTTCACTCTGACCTCATTCTGCTTCTATTATTTCTTTTCTCTTTCTCTGGCCTTTACGCTTTCTTCTTTACCTGAAGAGAAAGGTTGGTCAATGCTGCAGGTAATTTTAGATTCATTTACTGAAACCTCAGACCCCATATTCCCAAACTGGTATAACAATTATCTCAAGTCAGTAGTATGTGGCAGAATGTGTAGCTTGCTGTATACCTTTTCCAGTGCCTATGGTCAGGCAGATTTCCATCGCTTGCTGTGTGCCCCTGTCAATAACTGCAGGCAGGCAGAGTCAGGACCTATTGTACTTTTTCTTTTGTGTACTCATGTTGATCTTTAAACTCATATATAGTGTAAGTTTCAGATAGCTATCAATCTTCCAAATGTTGAGCATTTTCTCTTTTTGATCACATCGAGGCTGAGCATTGCTCCTTTATATGACATGTCATGGTATTTGAATAAATACAAAACCAAAACCAAACCTGTATAGTCTCCAAAATCAGATAGAGATTCCCAGTAAAACTGAGTATAGTCTATTATGGAGATAACTAGAGTAGGGAACTGTTTTCAGTCTGTTTTGAGATCTGCAGATGTACACATCAAAGGAAACCTGACTAAGAACATCCAAGAAAAGCTGGGAGGAATAGGACAAGCTTTTCACAATATAGTGGAGAAATACTGCATGGGATACCCTCTATTTCTTGCCTGGAACTATGAGAAGCTTTTTGGGAAGCCACATTTTCTGTACATGAGGGCAGTCAGGTTTAACCATCCACCATTGTGCTGCTGCTGTTACAAATGGAAGCGGTCACACAAAATGATGTGCAGAGCTCACTTTGGGTCGCTTCCTGCTGTGTTCGGCCACGGCCATGTTCCATACTGTATGTACTGTTGCACAGTGACACCTTGCCCTATGCTTTCATGACAACTCCTACTTCCCAACAGGTTTGTTTGTCTAAAACCAAAACCTAAGAAGTCTGTTACAGACAGGTTCTTCGTTAAAGAAGAACTCATGAACTAATTTGAACTAAAGGAGAAATTAGTATGAACTTCACTTCCTTAAACTCATCACCATCATTTGTTATTACACTGTTTAATTATGTGCCTAACAAAAGGCCACTCCAGTAGCTTGAGTAACTATTTGGTTTCAAAAAAAGGAGATATTTTTAATAAACTTTTGTTGGAAACACTTGGTGACTCAGCCTTCCCTTGTTAGGTGTTAAAGTTCAGTCTCCAGTGATTTGACACTCAGTCATGGACACATAAATACTGAATTGGGTACCTAACACAGGTGGATAGAATCTCCCTGTTGAGGCTTCTAACTCATCTGTCTGTCTGTCTGTCTGTCTATCTATCTATCTATCTATCTATCTCTAAAAACTGTATGGGAAAATTAGGTACTTAATTTAGGAGTACCTATTTATTACACATCTGAAATTAAGATGCAAACTAGAAACCTAAGTTAAGCAGAGTAGATCCCATAGCAGAATTCACAATCAAATACCCCAACTCATGTCCCAAAGTTATGTCAATGCTTTTTTTTTAGGGATCTCATAAAGGTTAAATTACTCATATATATCTTGGAGAGCCACACAGATAAAAATAAGAAGTGCCATTTGACTAGCCTGTTGAGTTTTTTGTCATACATGTAGTTTCCTCAAAGAGAGGTAAAAGACATCAAAAGGTGCATGAAATTTGCAGATATGCTAACAGTGTATAATCACCTTTGATTGCAGGTGATCAGCTAGATTCAGTGAAAGGATCATCCATTTGGCCCAATCACTTAGTTATTGTTTATATCTCTTTACAGAGAGATAACTTTAAATGAAAGTATTGAAAGTGCTATTTTTCCTCTTTGTGCTGCTGTTTCACTGAACTTAAATCCAGTTCAGGCAGTATCTTAAATTATCTGATATTTTTTTATTCATCCAATTTTGAACATAATTTCATACAAATACAAAATCAGTAGACTGCACATGCACATGCATATATATTTGTATGAATGTGAATGAGCATATATATTTTCATTTAGATTTACTCTGATATGGTGGAATTGATATTCCTTCCTGCAGCTTTCCAGTCCATT
Source organism: Aptenodytes patagonicus (assembly GCF_965638725.1). Classification (NCBI taxonomy): domain Eukaryota; kingdom Metazoa; phylum Chordata; class Aves; order Sphenisciformes; family Spheniscidae; genus Aptenodytes; species Aptenodytes patagonicus. The sequence goes on along the minus strand of NC_134949.1, from coordinate 187,149,991 downwards.
TCCATCACCTGCCCTGTTCAAACACATGTGCCTACCTTTTGTGGTAGAATAAACCTTGTATTAGCAACTTGGATCAGTAAAATTCAATTTTGCCTTCATTGCTAAACTAGCTTTGTAACCAGGATTTAAGTGTATACAGCCCCTCAGGTCTTTCAAGGGATGCTTATAAAGTGATATTCTCTGATTACATTATATTCTCTAGCAGTTTGGCAGGATGATATTAAATCTGCATGTGATTATTAAGTTGCTTAAGCAGACACTGTTCTTCTTTTTGTTCCATTATAATTTTTCACGCATTTTTCCTAAAAATGTTCTTTTTCTTTTGGTAAGCAAGGAAATACTACAATCCTTCAAGAAGCTACTGGTGTGGTACCAATACTTATTTCATTTAGGACAATGTCAACAACATTATCTAATAGTATCATTATCTAATGAAAAGTATCTATTATAAAGATACTGCTAATGTATAAGTCTCGATCAAAGATGATAAGCTTTTTAAAGATTATTGTTGTTGTTGTTATTAAAATACATGATTTTTACCAACACTGCAAATATATAGATTATTCTCTATAGGCTGATGAATTACTTGTTTTAGCAGGTGTCATATTTCTACTACACAATGCAGGTATTTATATGAAGGGACACTATAATCACCACCAGGTTTTAAAATTCACGTATGAATTACATTCTTAAAGGAAGAGAGCATTTAGAAGAAATCACTTGAATATACAAAAAGTTAGCAGCTGATATATTTATGAGGAAAAAAAACCCACATCAGTTTTCATCTCATTGCATATGATCTGGGTTTGTGCCTTTTTTTTTTTTTTTCCCCCCACCTAGGATTGTTTTGTACATGTGTTCAGTCCTACACTGCTTTTCAAGAGCCAGGTAAAATGTTTCTAAATAGCCTTTAACTTTGTAAGGTACCCCCATGAAAGAGATGTTCCTAAAATATGTCAAAACAGTTTCAATCTGCAAGTAAAGGAACAAAAATTCGGTAAAATGAAAGTTGCCAGGTTTGCTTGTCAGCCGCTTATGCCATTTTCCTCCCAGAAAAAAGTAGCATGTCACAGATATTTGATTTGTGAATACAAAATTAGAACTTTCCAAATTATCCTCAAAATCATGAAGTTGATTCCCTTTTAGCTTTCTTAACAATTTTATTGGTATTATGCACAGAGCAGAATTAATCACAGCCTTGAAATATTTATTTATATAAATATATACATATTTACAGTTGCAGAACTGCTGGATATCACTAACTAGAAAAACACTCAGGTCCAGATATTTTGGTAAAATTTCAAATAGTTTTGATAGCAGCATTTTTTTCACATTCAGATGAAGTACGATTGTGTTTATCTTAATGATCACTCAATTTTATCAGATATAGGTGTAACAGATTCAAAAATCTGTTGCTCCCCTGCAGAGGGGAGCACACTGGTGTTTTGTGATACTGGCAATCCATGTCATCATTGCTTCCTCTTACTGTAGTATTAAATGTGAAAGAAACTGCATTCATGGTAAATAGGAGGAGAAGGCATCTTCCAGTAGAATGCCTTTTGCATACTGACTTGAGTCTACCATATGAATATATGAATCTACCAGTCTAGTTCTTCATATAGCTCTTAATCTGTTAGCCACTGTCATTCACACTTTTTAATCTGTAGTGCAAATGAGAACATAAAGTAGTTTAAATTGCCAATTATTTTCTTTATTTGTGTTTCCCCTTAAGCACTTTATACCAAGCATGCTTGTGAGAATAATTATACTAAGTTGTATGTACTTTCTTAGTCTCGCAAGATAACTAAGCTGAATGATTCCCTTTATGTGGATAAATTTCAGCTAATGGAACCCCAGCAAAAGGACTCATTATAATCATAATTAAGCCACAATATCCTTCTAAAGAAAAATAATTAAAACAAACAAACAACCCAAGAACAAGAAGAAATCCAGTCTAAGGAGAGAAATGAAATCATTAATGTATTGTCATAAAATAGCTCTGCACTCGGAATATTCTGTTTCCTGTGTTTACTACCAACTGATTTCTGAGTAGCTATCAGTTAAGTTCACATCAATGCAAATAATTTGTATTCAACACCAAGGGCAGTGCCAGAAACTGCAGCTGAGACATGAATCAATAAAGATAGATCTGCAAAAAATACCTGGACAATGACTATTCACTAGCACAACCAAAAGTTGAGTTGATAAATGCCCAATATGTTTTAGACAAAAAATTCCATCCACCCACCCACTCATCCATCCATCCATTTTATTATATATATATGTACATTTATATAAATCTATTCTATCGTATTTCTCTACTTTTTAAAGTTTGCATATAACAATAAAACATAATTATTCTCTATTAATCTTGTTTTTAAAGTTCATGATTCTATTAATTTGCACAAATAATTATGACACTGTTTTCATAAAATTTGTAGAATAGAAAGGTTTATCCTAAAGTGTTTCTGAGATCTATCTTATATTCTAAGGTTTCTGACTCCTGTCTGATGCTTTTTGTCAGGAAGGACTCTGAATCTCTTTGGAGTTGTTAACTAATAGTAAAAGGATTACAGTAGAATTCAGATGTCTTCCAGTGATGAAATACTGCTTGCATCAAACCCAACACTTTAGCTTTACTCTAAAGGGGATAGAATTCAAGACTATAAACACAAAATGTGATAGGCAGAAACAATACCCAACATTTTAGCTTCTAGCATCTAATATACAGCAAGAATTTTTTTTTTTTTTTTTTTTTTTTTTCCCATAATTCTTGAAGCAAGGACCTGGTAAATTTTCAAAATAGTGTTCTGGAGTGTCATGGTGTCTTTTGTATGATTCTTGTCCTTACCAAACCCAAGCTGATTTCTGATTCACAGAACAGCTTCAGAAGAAGAATTCAAGAAGAATAGTGTTCAAGGGAGAGAACTGTTTTGTCCTGTGAGAAATGTGGAACAAGTCATTTCAGCAAAAGATATGAATTTGGGCTTCCTACATCTGAGGCAATAGCTTTATAGTTGTGAGGGTGTTTAAAGGCTTTCCAGAGTTTTACTTATGCTGGTAATAATGAACATGGGTATCTAAACAGAGATAGTATTACCATTTCCTAGCTCTTCGGTAGGAATGAAATCTAATTCTGAGTTAGTAGTTTTGCTTTCAGCTACAAAAATATAAAAAGAGAAGGAATTTCTTGCATGATGTTTGCAATTTTAGCTATTGCCTTGGTACATAATTATTTTTCTTGGCTTCTAGTAAAAGTTCTGTTGACATTAAGGAGGTAATTTAACAAACAATGTTTCTTTAAGTGTATACTTAACAGAAAATCTACCTAGGTGGATTTATTTCCAATATAATAGGCCCATCAGCAATGATCTCTGTATGACCCATTGTTAATACAACTGTAATTGATAGCAAAATGGAGAAGGGAAGGGAAAACATGACAGTTTTATTTGTGGATTTAGTCCTGTTAATGTCTTACATGCAAAAAGTGAGGTAAAAGAACATTCAACTTGGGCTTCAAGTAAATTGTAAAATTCATGTAAATTGTATTTAATTACTGTCTCTCTATGAGTCACAGAAGAGGTTGAGTGACATACAATAATTTTAGAATTATTTTTCTCCTCAAAACATTTTCAATTATGTGGTATCTTCTAATGGACAAGCAGCTGTCTTTTAATACATCTAAGGAGTATTCAAATACTTCTTTGTCATATCCTTAGTGCATAGGAATGAAAACTATAATCCATAAAAGTTTTATTAATTGTAAGTTCATTGGATGAAACATAAGATACTTAGTGGCTTTTGCTAGCATAAAACATTCAGTAAATCTACAATATTCTTCACCTTTTAATTACTGTTTATTGAAAACAATTTCTTGAAAAAATGTGTTAAATCAACCTTTAATCTGTAAGAGACTAAGCACTGGCACTGAGCACATAACATTGATTATATTTAGTCATGTAACCTTAAAGAATGAAATTAAATCATATACTGACAGTTGTTTAGAATATTTAAATCAGTTATTGTTGATTCCTTTTATTAATTATTCACGAGATGTTAGACTCCACTTGGATATCCATTGAAATAATAAAAAAATGTTGGACATTTCCTAGGAGGCTATCTTCTCTTCCTCCCCCTTCCTCCTCTTAAATGAAAAATCCAGCTTTCATTGTTTGTTGTTCCCTTGTATTGAAAGTTTCACTCATTCAGTCCGTTAACAGATACATAAACCATGAATAATTAATAGTACCAATCTCAGTTGCTTTATATTGCTGAATAAAGTAAATGTACATAGATTTCTACCAGTAGGAGAAAAGATTTCTGATGATCATCAGTATTAATGCCTTATTAGAAGACTCAATGTGGTTTATAAAGAAGCAAGAAGTTGGTGAGTGAAGATAATTAGCATGTACAGGCTGTGCATTTTTATCTACAAGATCAAATCACTGTTGGCAAATAGTTCATGCCTTTTAAACTCCCCCCACCAGAAATGTTGTCCTGGTTTCAGCTGGGATAGAATTAATTTTCTTCCTAGTAGCTGGTACAGTGCTGTGTTTTGGATTTAGTATGAGAATAATGTTGATAACACACTGTTTTAGTTCTTGATGAGCAGTGCTTACACAGAGGCAAGGGCTTTTCAGCTTCTCATACTGCACTGCCAGTGAGGAGGCTGGAGGTGCACAAGAAGCTGGGAGGGGACACAGCCAGGACAGCTGACTCAAACTGGCCAAAGGGATGTTCCATACCATATGACGTCACGCTGAACAAAAAATTGGCCGGGGGAGTGCAGCCACTGCTCAGGAACTGGCTGGGCCTCAGTCAGCAGGTGGTGAGAAATTGCATTGTGCATCACTTGTTTTGTATATTCTTTTATCAATATTATTAGTTTCCCTTCCTTTTCTGTCCTATTAAATTGGCTTTATCTCAACCCACGATTTTTACTCTTTTTTCTGATTCTCTCTTCAATCCCACGTGGGGGGGGGTGGAGTGAGCAAATGTCTGGTTGGTGTTTAGCTGTCTGCCTGGTTAAACCACGACATATGTGAAGAAGAAGAAAAGACCTGTTTGTGCTAATACCCTATTACATTGTGTATGTTGGCCAAAAGCAGTGACCAGGATCAAGGGTCAATGTTCTGGTACCCCTCTCTGGAATATTATGTCATACTGTGTATATTTCACACAAGGATAGTATCAAGACCATCGAACTGGAAAGAAATGAAGAGACTAGCAACACATTCTCAGTGACAGTCTTTTGAGCTGCCATCCAGCTTGGCAGCATACTGTTTGATCTCCTCTCATGAGTAGGGTCCTTGGTTTAGTCTTTTTCACTGACCCACGTTTGTAAAAAACAGCTATCCCAGTGATCTACAGACTCCTGACCCAACTCCTATTGTATATAGCACTCTTGCACAGTCAAAGGCATCTGGCCTGATCTTTTGCCTTAAAAGGATTCAAACATGGCTTGTTGGAATAAAAGAAATTGAATCAATGATCTGTAGAAGGACTGGTTACACATCCTGGAAGCCTGTAATTGCCTAAATGGATTGCGTAAAAAAGAAATGACAAACATTAACTCCCCAATGGTTTTTGAATTAACAAAGTCTTGACAAAAGTATTAAAAATAAATCCTAACTTTTAAAAATATAAATTCTTGATGATCCTCAATTTTTATACCTCAGAGCTCTCTAGAAAGAAAGTCAGAGCCTTTATCCCATTTTAAAGACTGAGGAAAGGGTAACAAAACTGACGATAAAAAGTGATGCAATCTTGTGAGATTTAAAAAAGTAAAATTTTTTATGATTTAATAAATTATAATAATATCTTTACTATTTGTGCTATGTTGATAAATAGATGAGCCTAAATTCTATATAAATATTCCTCTGTCTTTGGACATTTTTTATTTGTTTGATTGCTTGCTTGGTTCATTTTACACGTTTAGAATCATAGAATCATTAAGGTTGGAAAAGACCTCTAAGATCATCGAGTCCAGCTGTTGACCCAACACCACCATGCCCACTAAAGCATGTCCCTAAGTGCCTCATCTACACGTCTTTTAAATATTTCCAGGGATGGGGACTCCACCACTTCCCTGGGCAGCCTCTTCCAATGTTAAACCACTCTTTCAGTCAAGAAATTTTTCCTCATGTCCAATCTAAACCTCCCCTGGTGCAACTTGAGGCCATTTCCTTTTTGTCCTATCGCTAGTTACTTGGGAGAAGAGACCAACACCCACCTTTAGCAGTACTTAAATAGGGTCTTAAAAATGTTGAGTTACCTTCACCCCCCCCCCCCCAACACCAAATTGAGTTTTGAATGAACAATTCATATTATTTTTATAAAGCCTTGTTTGCTTGCTTGGGGTCTTGCTTATTCTTTAGTCATCAAAGTTAATGTTGGTGCACCTTCATCACTCTCAGCTGCGCTTTATGTATGTCAAAAGGTACTTTTGATGGGATGTAGCTTTATGACAGCTATAATACCACTCCATAAAAAGGAGATCTATTCTGACTAACTTCAGCATCTGACTTCCTCTTAAATAGTTGGCACCTTGGGTGAGATTTGTTTAATCTCTGGAATGTCACATTAGAATCTTCCCTAGCCAACAGAAAGAATAAATGTCTCAGGATGGCAATTTATCTCAGTCCAAATGAATACCCTAAGTAGATCAGATGAAGTAGTCTCTGGAGAGGACTATAAAGCAATTCCATGGTGATATTTGAGACCACAGATTTAGACATCTGTGTTTTAGAGCTAGCTGTCTCTTAGATGTTCAAGGTTTGTTGATACAACTTTCATTTCTGCTATTCTTCCGTCTTAATAGATGCTTAAAATGAGACACTCATTTTAAGTTTTTTCACTCTGAAGGCCTTCAGAAGTACTCATTTTTATTGACCACATAGGGAATGCAGGCACTTACTTTCAGAAGATGCATTTATTCTACCTGATATAATTAAGTTGTTTCTCAAGAATATAAATATAATTTTTCCTCTGTGCATGTGTGTGCTTGTGTATTTTTGCATGTGTGCTTGAAGAGAAAGTGACTAATACATTCAGTATTTGATTTTACCTTCAATAACATGTAAGAAGAATTAATTGCAACAAAATATAACTATTAATTTTCACTAAAAGTGGAAACCCTACATAATCAGTATTTTTTTACTAGTTTGCAAAAGTCAAATTTGTCGTTAAGAGTAACTTTTAACTTTATCACTGAAATAAATAGTGTAAAATCCTACGACTGTATTTGACAGTACTTCACACCTGTTGTGTTTCTCTTCCCCTAATACCTAAGGCATGTAGAACAACTAATTGTCAGCCTATTGCTTTTCATTAAGCCAAAAGGGAGGAAAAAAAGTCAGGAAAGTATATTTTGAGGTAAAGTCTGGTTTACATTGCAAATGATAGTTAAAGAAAGGAAATAGTTTCAAGAATATTGAAAGATACTGTGACTTGTCGAGAGAGTTTGTACATGAATACACAAGGGAGGAGAAAGACTTAGGAACCTGGAAAGTGAATTTGCCATGATGTCAGTAATAGTAATATTAAAAAGAGTTATTTCAGAGGTTATAGAATTCAGGGATAACCTGAATGTGTTTTGATGAAGTAATTGAATTCAAAATTCAGTTTTTCTCCTCTTATAATCTTGAAACCTCTACTCTGAAATTTAGCTGATTTCTTTTGCATGATTATTGAAACCTAACATTTTCCAACAGCATCTTAAATGGTACTGAATATTTGGTCTAAATTAAGAGAAACTGAGTATGTTATTTCATTAATACAGAATTATTTTGATAAGGACCTTAATATTTTTGTTGAACAACTGTATGAATAATGAGAATAAAAGATAAAATACATTTGCTACAAATAATATAATTCATAATTTAGTTATACTTTGTAGCACTAAAATCACACTACCCCTGTTAGCTGAATATGGCACATCAGGAGTCCATAAAGTAGAAAAGTACTAATATTTCATTTTATCAAAGGAAAACTGAAGATTCAGAAAGACTATTATGTCCCATGCAATGTTCTAAATCAAATGAATAGTACAACCTTTAAAGTCACACAGGAGACTGGCACATATTCAGTACATTTTATAACCGGTAGCCTATGACGTAGAAGATAATATGTATAATTGCTGGTCTAGCATTTTAATCGTTGCTAATATACAAAACAGGGGTGCAGTTTCCTTCTCCAGTTATGTATTTGAACAAAAATAATTTTGAATGCTGGACTATTTACTGAACTCAATACAGTCACATTAATTATACGTTCCAAGGCTATTTCTAGCACATTGGATCAAAAAGACTTGAGATCAGAGATTGTGAATCCAAACAGCCATAAAGAAGTGATAGGTGCTGAACTGCTCACCTCTCCCAAAGCACTGACAATTCTTGGTCTACCCTAGCATTTCAGAAATAATGTACTTCTTATAATACAGTTAAGGTGGGATCAACTCCAGAGTCAGACATCAAATTTAGGTGTCTGATTACACAGTTAGCTGTGTAATCTGTGTAATCTCACAGTGTAGCCAATGGAGACATTTGCAATCAATAAAACCAAAGGAGTTCAGAAATTGATTGTTGTCATTGTAAACCAGACAACTAAATTTTGTCAGCTGACTAGCTGTCTAGTCACCACCTGCTGCAAAGTCTAGACTCGGTTGGCTAGAGAGGGAGCATAGACTTCAGTATTAAACACAATCCACATTGCAGGTACCTCGTTAGATTTATGTCTGTATGAACATCTAATATAACTTTAGGCACTGTGGGAAAACTTTTTTGTCTTCCAGATTTTAGCCCAAAAAACACTGATAACCATAAATCCAGTGAATATGCCTGTACAGTTTGTAGGCATCCTAGGACACACAAATGACACTAGGTTACTATACTGAGGTAACTAAATCTCACAAATGGTGTTTGAATGTATGTATGGATCTCAGTCCCACCAGAAATACCTAAAGAACTTTTTTTTGAGAAAAAGCCAGTGGGGCCCGTATCACTCTTCAACATGTTAAAGATTTAGATATCGGTCCCTTGGATTTAGATTATTATATTATGCTTAAATTATCACTAGCTTTCACCAGATTTTTTTTTTCTGATTCCATCTTTTATGTCTTACTTTTCTGTTGTACAACCTAATCCCGGGTGCCAGCTGCCATAGACAGCACTGTGTGACTGAAGTCCCTTTTGTCTACATAAACCTTGAATATGCCCTTTACAAAGACAAGACATTTGTGCCCTCTTGGATGTCCAGAGCTTTGGCTGGACATTGCTGTAAAACTATATTTAGTAGATCTACTGTCTTTCTCTTAGAGTCACTATTTTCTGCTTCTTTTTTACTACCTACAGCATCCTACAATGAGAATTATATGCACTGAAGCATACTTGTTTAGTTTACATAATATAAAGATTCTCTGCTCCCTTCTTACAGTAATTGACAGTGAAAATTACAGGTTGAAAAATCATACCTGTTTTTAGAAAGAATTTTCAAAAGTGTTTGAGAAAGGGAAGGTAAGTAGGTGAACCTTATTTGTTGTAACATATAATTTTTTAGTAAGTATTTTCTGTATTGGCTGTTCTGGCAGTTCAAATGATTCTCTAAATTCTGAAAAATGTCATTTTCTTTTTAATGTCTTTAACTCCAGCTTTCTGTCTACAAACCTATAAAATGTGAAGGCTATATCATGTCAGCATTTTGTGCAGTCTTATAAATCCTATTGAAATCAATTGGCATTTTACAGAAAAATCAGTTGTAGGACAATGGAAGTTAGTGCACATTAAATGCATTATATGAATTTATATGACAATGGCTGCTCTTCACGGATTATATATAGATCTTCCTTGAAATTGGAATAAACTGACTTTCACAAAAACACAGGCCAAAGTGCATGCCAAAGTCTGTATTCACAAAAAAGCATTATTTAGTTAGGTTCCCACATTCATTTAGGTTCCTAAATGTGCTTCAGGTTGGTAAATGAGTTTCTAGGCTGTGATAGAACCTACACAATAGCTTAATGTTTGCATACGACTGGAGTAGCATGGTCTTGAGATTCCACATTTGGTCCACACCACACGTCCACTCTCCTCTTCCCATGGAGTTTATTTAATTTGAAGTGGCACGCAAGTCAAACAGCATAGAATTAAATAAGAACACTTGCCCTGTGATTAAACACATATAATACACCATATGAAAAAAGCAGACCCATATTAAAGACTAAAGATTTCAGTACTGAAAATATCAGTATTAGTCCCTTCCTAAAACTTTAGTCACTTCCTAAAACTTTGTTTAGAAGTGACAGTTAAACCGTGAAAGCTGTAACTGACTGTGGGAAGCTAAGCAGGAGAAAACTGAACTCCTTCTGTCACTTAAATCTCATCTATTTGAATATACACTGAAAAGGGTTAGGATATTTAGGACAGCCATTTAGCTCAGCTAAACTAAGAGCTGCTAAGTGTCATGGTTCAGCCACAGAAGGTTATACGGAGACTGAATGATTGTCCAGGCAAAGTGAAATGGGATTTAAATCACTGGGAAGCAAAAGCAGACTGCTCAGACACAGAAGGGCTGATTTCACCTGAGATGTAGCAGCTGCTTCCTTTTGGGGTTTGTTTGCTATCTCTCAGCTGTTTAGGTTGAGAATATGCTGCTGCTTCTCTCTTCTTATGAAAACACGGGTGGCCTAATCTAAATTTTTCAGCTGCTCACAGGAAGGGAGTAGGGGGGATGATTACTCATGCAATCAGCAAAATTGTCAGGAAAAAAAAATGAATACTGTTGTGTCAGTTAAGACAAAACTGAGTGCAGAGACTAAATGGACTCAAATACCAAAATGCTTTAATCACAGGAATATGCACAATTTTGCTAATTACATGACTTTCCTGTCCGGTGAGAGATGATGGCTCTCTCCAGGAGGAAGGTCAGGCAGGTCAGTGCGGTGGTCGCAGTTGTGCAGTGCACCGTCCTGAGGCTGGGCCATGGCAGCCTCTGGATGTCACTTCGGTACCCTCTTCTGCAGTCCTGTCAGTTCTGCCTCAGATCCTCCCCTGCCACCCCGGAGTCTCCTGTCTTCAAAGTCTCTCCATCCGTATGTCTCCAACAGTACCCCTCAGAGCTACTCTCCATGTGTCTCACCAAGACCCTCTCCCCCAAATATCTCCCCAAGAGTCTGATTATGTGATTTTCTTCATCCCTGGAGTAAAATCCTGTCTCACCTGAGTCAGAGTCTTCAATTAAAATCTTAATTTCACTCTGCCAAGCTGTAATGTTCTGGTTTATTACTAACTATGGCTGTCCACAGCTGCAGGTACATGTCATTCTTTGCAACATTTTAAATTATCTTCTTTATTCAGAGCTTGATAGAAAACTGAGGATCAAATCTAGTTGAAAGTTGCTATGGCAGCCCAGTGTGGTTTGAGGATTCAGTCTCATTTTCTACTTCCAACATATTGATGATTTTTTCCCATCTAATTTCAGTTACTTTAATAATTCTAGGAATCAAAAAGTAGTTGAACATTTCAACTCTGCCAAATAATGAAAGAGGAATAAACTGTAGCTGACATTGCATTTTATATTTAAAAAAAAAAATTCATAATCTAAATGAGAATTATTTACAATATCTCTTATTACATAACTAGTGCTGCTTAATTAATCTTAAAATTGTATTCTATATTACAATGTCACTCATTGCGAACAAGGAGAAAGATTAGAAGTTTTGGGTAAGTTTTTTTATACTGTCTAAAATCTTTTATTGGATTTACACCTTACAAACTTAGGAATTTCTTCAAATGGCAGAAGACATGGCAAGAATTTTGGAATCTGAAATGAATTTAGTAACAAGACAACGATATGAATGACTGAACAAATGTGTCTTTTGATATACCTTTTTTTTCTTTTTTATCAAGGGCATTTTTTTATCAAGGGCACCATATACTAGATTATGTTCAGGCATGATTTTAGAAGAGAGAAGAAATATAAACATGGTTGATTCACAGGACTTTTTCTTAAACTCCCACATTTCATGAGGTCTATTTTGAAAAGTTTGAACCTGATCCTGATTTAGAGTTTTGTAATATTTTGACATTATCAAGTTTCTATGAAAAGAAAACTTATTTCTAATTGTAGATTTACAGTGCTTGCAAATAAAATATAATTAATAAAGATTCACTAGTACATCCACAACACTCCATCACTATTCAAATGATGAAATGTATTTACAGAAGCAAAATTTTGATGTTTATGTGCAATAACTTTCATAGTTTCATAATAGATCTCATACTGTAAACATGTTAAACAACCATTTATACCTGATTGATAGAAAATGTTATCAGAGTCATATGAAATGGATGGGAAAATGACTGTCAAGTGATCTTTCTTTGCAGTTCACTAACCAAAGGGTGCATATATTTTGCAATTCCTGGACATGTGATTAGGAGCTTCACAGCCAAAAAAGACTTTTGCTAACATCTCTATTAATTGCTAGGAAAAAAAAAAAATCTGTCTTCTTAAGCTTTCCCATGCCTCAGGCTTTCATATATATCATGAGTCGTTCATAAGGAATTGTCCATAGCTTGCTTCAATTTATTTTTTTTTTTTTTTTTAAACTGCAGAAGGGGTATGAATTATGAATGTTCTTTTATGAACGTATCATAATTTTCAGGTAATATTTTCTATGTTTATGTTTATAGAAAAATTAACTTCCAGTGCCAAGACCTTAGAAAAATGTCTTTCAATCTGATTGCTTCTTCTTGACTTGGTTTCAGTTCACTGTTGTTCTCAGTAATAGCTCTAGCTTCTGATAACCTGTTTTAACATGTATCAAGGAAGCTGCCTGTCAATCCCTATGTAAAGAAACCTAGTTTTTCAGAAAAAATGAGCTAACCAGAAAATGCCTGTATGGAAAATGACCAGAGAAACCTTAGAAGTATTATATTTGAACAGTTATATTAGTAGGCATTTTGTTACAAAGCTAGCTATTGATTTTTATTGGAGGTGAGTACATCAATCTTCAGGGATGTTTCGTGAGATGCACACATATATTTATTAAAGAGCAACTTGCTTAGACATACCATAAGGGGGGAGTTTCCTCATCTAACGTTAATGAACTTAAAATCATTGCCTTAAAATCAGGCATCTAATTCACACTAGTCATCTAGGTCTGCATCTGTAGTCAATGTACAGCGTCTAGCATTTAATTTCTTTTTTAAAAAGTCTCTGTGTAATGGTTTTAAAGAGTCTAATTACATCACTTTAAATTTAAACATTACTTAATTTGGATTACTTTTTCTGAATACAGGATTTACTTTAGTTAGTCTTAAGTGAACTGTCTAGTCTATGCTTTAAGTTAAGAAATCCTCAGAATACCACTAGCCTAAACCCCCTCTTTGGTTCCATTAATGGGATGAACAAAATTAGTCTCAATATTGTATAATGAGAAGTTTCTTGTGTATAGTAGTGCAATAATTTCCTCATAAATAAATAAACTTTGACGGAAAAAAGAAGGAACTTCCTGAAATAAGTTAGCAGTGCTATCACTTTATGTAGAGAAATGGAAAGAACAGTCATGACTGATCCAAGCCTACTTGATATAACACACACAGAAAATAAATTATTCTCGAATATGGATTAATCTTTGACAAATATAGCTATCATTTTTTTCCTTTAATAATTGTAGATCAGCATTTTATATTATTCACAGGATTGTTAAAGCATGGTTGTTGGTTTTTTTTTTTTTTTTTTACTTATTTTATTTTTCTCTTTATTCTGCTTAAATTCATCCTTGTAATCTTCTGTTAAACCCAAATATTTACACTCTGATCTACAGTTACACACACAGAAATACTGTTTTGACAACAGTAAAAAGAGTTGACTGGTAAGTGTTGCTAGAATATATTTGCTAGAAGATACAGTTCTGCTATGTGTAATGCAGCTATCAAATAATATCCCTGAATATTTTTTATGAATATGTGATTTGATTTCCCAAGAGAAATTATTCCATGTATTATTAATGTATATGATAGTATTGTCAGTCATCCTACATTAATGTCAACATTCTGCACTATGATAAATGTGTATGTGTGTGCATACATACTATTTTTCAGCATTCAATATTTCTCCTTTCAGTAATATTTGAAACCACGTACAAAATACTGCATTCAGCATCAGTTAGGCTCAAAACAGTGAGGACTGTTTTGAAATCAGAGCTTGTTTCTAAACACAACAAAACAAACCATAGATAAAAAAGATACTTAAATTTATGCTTAGTTCCTGGAGAGTGATATAGAAAAACACTGTCAAACTTGCTTAGTCACTTGAAAATACTTTACACCTTAAAACTGAAGATCATGAGCATGCATGTGTTTACAGTTGCAAATGTCTAGATAAAATACAAACCAAATGCAAAAGACACCTAATGTATTCAGTGTGCTTAGAACAAGCTGTACTTTGCATTTTTTTAAGTCTGTGCTGTGTTATTTCAGTTACTTAACTTAAAATCAAAGGCTTTTGAATAAATTTTCAAGGAGAACATTTCCAAGAGATCAGGAGACCCGGATTTAAATTTCTGCAGTTGTATTCTTCACATCCCAGGAGATTACCACAGTCACCAAAACACCAGATATTTTGTTTAAAAATATGTCCTTCATATCTCCCACTGAAACCAGGCATTGTGCAGCTAGGAGTGCCAGAGACACAGCACCAGAGGTAGACCAGATTATGGAAGATCTGATTACATTCAATGTTGTAGCCAAAACAGTGGCCTGTTGTATATATAAGGTAGAAGCAGACTAAACAAGATTAAATTAATATTCGTTTGTCTTACACCTAGACATAAGTAAACTCAAACAGTACATTAAGCATTTTGTAACACTATAACACAATATCTGTAGCATTTTATAAGATATGTAATATCTGCAGTATGTAAAATGTTACTGCAGAGGAGACTTGCAGCATAGGTCCACAAGCAGGGTTCTGGAAAATATATGCAAGTAATAAAATCTGTAAGAGAAAAACAAAGGACGTAGAGTAAGCAGGGATGGTATTTGGCAAAATGATAGCAAGTCCAGGTCCCAGAAGAAGACCATCTCTGTCCTTAGCAGATAAGATTACCTCTTTTCTGTTGAAGAGAGAGCTGGGGAACATGAAACATCTGTGAAGAGAGAGGCAAGATGGGAAAGAATGAAGATTCCCACTTTGGTTCCAGCTTCCCTTGTAGAAGAGTTCTCAGACGCGGCCATCTTGACCTCAGAGACTAAGACAATCAAGGGCTGTAGCTGTCATTTCTAACTATACAGTATCAGCTCCGTGTTGTTGCTAATTTAGGTTCTAAGTGTTAAGGACTGTTTTATATATGTAGTATTAACAACTGCTAATGAGTAAGAACTAAGATTGGCAATGTTTATTGCTGATGAATAGCAACCCAATAAATTATTATCCTGAGGTTTAAAACTGGCCTAATCTGTCAATCATTTCCACCACAGTGATTTCTAATTCCCTAACTGAATGTATGTGTACGTTATATGTGTATATTATGTGACTATATATGTAAAATGTATACACATTTATTGCATATACACATTGTACATTTGCAACGTATTTTCAGCTGTAACAATTTCCTTATTGTTTTAGAAACCAGGCTGGGGAGAATCCAAGGTTCTAGTACAGCTCTTTTTGCATATAGCTCTAAAGTTACAACAGGTGAGTGCAGACATGGTCACCTCCGTTTATTTGCATTCAACACTGCATTAGGTAGTGACCAGTTACATTACAAAACCAGGGTCTTGCACAGTAACTGTTGCTGTCCTGCTTTCTCGGTTCCATATGGCCAGAGGGGAACATCTAAAACTGTCTCAGCAAAGATATGGATACTATTGTAATGCTACTTTAAGTATCCAAATAAACTTCTGTTTGAAATATCAGGTCCTCGGGTGTGTTATGTCTCATTACTCTCGAAATACTGTTATGGGCAAAAGAGAACACACCATTAATATGCAGAATTGACTGTTAGTCCAATTAGTCCTATAACAGTGTTTTAATCCAAATTATATAATAACATAGGAAGACCTCACCAACATCAATACAGTTAAAATTGTTTCACAGAAACGACTTCTTTGTATCTACCCCTTCTCCCTGATGTTACATTCACCTTTTTGGTGTCCCTTTGTGTCCACAGCTTTCCTCAAGAAAACATGGGGAGAGAATTAAGACAAGTTGTTGGCATCCAGAGTTCTTTCCTGGAAGAAACAAGATGGTCATGGTGAGCTCCTCCTCATCAGTACTGGCTTCTGCTTGTTGCCATTTTTGTATGATTTTTTTTTTTTTTTTTTTTTAGTACAGTCTGCTTCTCTCCTGTGTTCCCAGATAAGGTTTGAAGGTTATGCATCACCTCCTTCACCTCAGCTGACCTACTGGACTACTGTTCATTGCACTTCAGGGTGTCAGACCTCTATCAGATTTGTTATTCCTGGATCTTCAGCTACAATAACTTTGTATTTTAGCTTAAGTAACAGTACTGCAGTTATACACAGAGTTTTACTGGTCTTTTAGCATACCTTGAAGCACCTTTTAACCTTGCCACCCCACATTTGATGCCACATGTCCAGATGAGTATTGGGAAGTCACACTGGCAAAACTAACAGTTTGCAAAATCTCTAAATCACTCTTCTTCCTGGGATTTTTCTTTTATTCCATTTGCTACTGATGGGACTACATGCTTTTGTAAGAATCTGGAACCCCAGGATCAGATCCAAGCTGAATAACCCATGTATCCAGCTTCACCATTCCTTCTAAAGCCGGGGCAGGTGGGGGGAGCAAGGACAGGAAAGACTCGCAGGACAGTTTTAGGAGCACAGTGTGTTCTTCTGATTGATGTTAGTGTAAAAGGGAGGGGCAG
Organism: Aptenodytes patagonicus; assembly: GCF_965638725.1. Taxonomy (NCBI): domain Eukaryota; kingdom Metazoa; phylum Chordata; class Aves; order Sphenisciformes; family Spheniscidae; genus Aptenodytes; species Aptenodytes patagonicus. The sequence goes on along the minus strand of NC_134949.1, from coordinate 187,133,103 downwards.
AGGCAAATAATCGGGGAGCAGAACAACCATGCCTGATTTGAGGGGAGAGTAGTTTTATTTTTCTCCTTCTTTGGCTTTCCTCTAGGTGTGCCTGCCTTTTAAATGAGAGTAAAGCAGAGACAGAGACCGCTGATCACCTAAGACGTGATGAGAAATATTGTAATTAAATTTCAGTATACATTAGGCTTCAAACCAGCTTCCTCCTATTACCAACTTGTATAAGTTTCTCTTTTTTTTCTCAGATTTTTGGCAAATTTTCTCAGCTTCCACCATGTAGGTCACCAAGTTTTGCCATATTGAGTGGCGTGAGGTAAAAACACCTCTTCTGTTCACTCAGACTTCAAGTGATCATCCAAGCTGGTCACAAATCAATTATTATACTTTATCTGAGATACTTGCCAGGACCATAAGAAGACACACTAGCTTTATTCCTTGTCTTCTGCCCACAAAAAGTTTTCATAGAAGAGCTGCTTAATAAAATACTGTGTATCTCATGGGGATGAAGAAATTTAAGGTCCTTGAGATATCTGCACTTATGTCAAATTGTGCTATAACTGAATGCATACTCAGAAGTTGCAGGGGAGAGAGTCAAAAACACATGCCCTCGTGCGTGCTTTTATGCACATGCACTCACATCTTCAAAATCTTATAAAGGCGACAAGAACATCCCATGGAATTCTAATCCATGTATAAAGCGGCATTTTGAAATAAAAACCTCCTAGATTTCATTTGTTATGAAGGATGTATTCGATAAGTTTGATGTACAAAATGCATACACAAATACAGCAGGGTGAATATGATTTCATAGAAGAAACAGAGCTGGCTTGCCAAATAAAAAAAAAAAAAATCTGAAAAACCTTCCAGTTTCTCAAAATTCCAATGAGCTGTGGTTCACACAATACCATTCCTAATTCTTTGGGTCCAAAGTAGGACAGGAGTACGAGTCACATAATTCTGCTATCTTAGCTTAGGTTTTTAGAAGTGAGGTGTGTAAATCAGTGCTAAATACTGCTTCTTGTTTTATAGCCAATGGAGAAAAATAAGTATCTGTGTTGAGAAATTGATAATGATCTTAAAACAAGTGTCTGGTTTACACTACATGAATCATGGTCTGAAGGCATCTATTCCTCTGCATTGATTAAAATTTCCCTTGAAATAAACTGAAGAGCTCAAATTTAGAAATCTAATTTTTAGATATTTAAAGTTAATGTGAATATCATCTTTAGTTTGGAATTGCCTTAGATCAGATTGTTCTGTCATTTTCAATTATTTGTTTCAAGCTTTTGTTTATTTATTTTTGCATAAGTTACATATAAAAGAGCACTATTTTATAGGGAGACTTTCTACTCAGCAGTTATCAGATGAAGATTTCAATATCCTTCAAAAGACTGTACTTTATGATAGTTTGTGTTGTGCTAGTGGTTACTTTACATTATCACATTTCTCCTTTCTGGTCCTAAAATGTCTAAAAGTGTTAAACCATTTACAACAGTGCTAAACATTGTTGCTAATTCTATATTGCCATAACTAAAACTCAAACTAAATAATAATATGTAGTTGGAACCATCCTGGTTATAGACTTTTTCCTCCAAATCTGCTTTCTTCAAGGTTTTATCCAAATTTTTAGACAACAATGACATAAAACTGAAGTATTCACACTTATTTTCTTGCAGGGGAGGAGAAAAAAGCAAATTCATAATATATTGGTAATATACACCTATACTATATTGACATCCAGCATGAACTGAAGACTTTTTTCCTAGTCAGCACCTAAATGATGTATCATAAAAGCTAGTTGTTTAAGTGTCTGCTTATCTTTCTAATTCAAAGTGAAAGAAGCTAGCAATTAAAAAGGATGATTTAATGGAGAAAACCTGAAAAAGTATGTGTTTATTGCAATCTTACCTTTTCTTCTAAAATAGAAACTTGATATCCATGTTGATATACCATATCTGTGATTTAAACCTGGTAACTGTATGTACAACAGAACTATCTCATCTAACAAATGCATGACTGGTTGAGTAGTTTCATTTCCTGAAATATTGTGATCGGTCTCCACCAGGACAAATGCCCATCTTCGTAAGTTTTTTAAATGATTTTAGTGTGATGGGATTATAACTTACAGGAATGATGAAAGAGCTAGTTCAGACAGTGTTAAAGACTTCCAGCTAATCATTACCAATCTGAAAATTACAATGACTTTTAGAAGTTATTTTATTTATATTGTGATTTGTTTAAAATTTCAGGACTCTTAAGTGCATTACAGCCATGCATCCCATACAGCAAGTTGCCAGTTAATTGTTTTGATAAAAGAATTGTTCTTATTTTCCAAAATAAATTGATAGTTCTCTTCCTATCAGGAGCAAATGCAGCTGAAACGTACACTGAAACACACTTCTGTGTTTCTGTATCTAAAGGGGAGAACAGCTTAAGAAGTAGAACACTTCATAGGGAGGCATCAAGAATCATCAAACAACCTGAATTCATACATATTGCTTGGTCCTGAGAAAAGTTTGGGCAGACTGGATTCTGGACTGGCTGATAGCTGAAAAAAAACCTTAACACTGCAGGAAAGAAATTTTCTTTTTCTTGTTTCATTTCTGTTGCATTCAGGGAAATGGGATTTTGTATATTCTTTAAAATAGGTAGTACTGCATCAAAAAAACCTCGTACCACAGCCAATTCCTTCTAACTGGAACAAGTTAGCTAATTCTTTGAATATTAAAAAAAAACCAAAAACAAACAAACAAAACAGAAAGGGAAAAAAGACTTATCTTAGTTAATAGAAACATACTCAATTTATTTCCCTGTGTTATTTTTCTTTCAATATAATCAAAGTGTCTTTTTTTTTTCCCACTATGTATTTTCTAATTTGGATAGTAAAAATAAAAGGGAATTTCACTGTCCTCCTTATATGTGTTGATAATACATTGTAAGAGCTTATTCTGTGAAGAACTAATAGTGACACTTTTGCACTTTTATTATTATAGAAAAGCATGGTCTCCTTTGTCTTTTACAATGACTTAAGAAATATAATCATGTAGAGTGCTATATTTTTTCTTATTATCCTTAGAGGAAGTAGAGTAATCATAATCTCATTATTTCTACAGGATAGCTGTAAGTATATATGTAATATTCATGTGAATTTTACTGAAGTGGAAGAATATATTTGAGTAATCTCATTTTCTCTGCTATATGGTTGTAGGATTACATATATAAAAATTCTATAACTACACTTGGTGATAAGATACATAATATTGAAACTTGCAAGCTTGTGCTTTTAATGAGGTTTGAATTAGACAAAAGAATCAAAGTTTATGATTAGCCATTTCAATGCACTTGAAATAATTAAAGTATTTCCAGAACAATTTATTATTGCTGCATTGTGATACCTGTTATAATTTTTTTTTCAGTCACATTCCTAATGTCGGTCATTAGCTAGATTATGAGAGCCAGAAGTTGATAATGAATACTAATTTTTTTTTTCCCCAACTATGTTTAAATGTCCCATGTATGTCAATATACAAAGTGAGTGTAGAAAATTTTCTCCTAGGTTCACAATTGGTTTTGTAACAAGGAAAATTAGGAATTTGTTCTCAAAGGATGTTTTGTTTAACATATCAAGAAATATTTCAGAGCTAAAGCTAGTAAATATAGGTGTTAGTGGTTATCGCTTGTTTATTCTTGGGCACTTGCTGTCTGCTGTCTTTGTACATGTATGATGTCAACACTGTGATCTCAGAAACCCTAGTAATAGCATATTCAGAATCCTGAGATGTTAGTTTTTCCCTCAGATAGCATAACTATAGTTTGAGTTTGATGACTAAGATTTGTCTAGATGTATTCTCTACAAGACATAACTCCAAATTCTAACAAAAATTTAAACACTTGTATGCCTGTGAAAAGTCATTGATACAAAATCACATTTCCTTGTCTTCTACAAAACATACATAGTTTATCACTCTATTTTTATACCATTATTAAACAAGTATTTGTTAATTTTCACTTGCATTATTATCACATTGGTAAGAAATGGGGTGGATAAGTAAGTGATAGGGTGGGTGCAAACTTGACTGGACCACTTGGCTCAAAGAATCTCAGAATATTTTAAGTTGGAAGATTGCTCTTGAGACCACCCTGTTCAACCCCCCTGTTAAAGCAGGGTCACTTAGGGAAGGTTGCCCAGGGCCATGTCCAGCCAGGTTTTGATTATCTCCACAGATGGAGACTCCACAACCTCCCTAAGCAACCTGTGCCAGGGCTTGACCAACATCACAGTAAAAAAAAAATGTTTTTTTTACATTCAGATGGAATTTCCAGTATTTCAGTTTGCGCCGTTTGCCTCTTGTCCTATCACTGGGTGCTACTGAGAAAAGTCTGGCTCCATCTGCTTTACACCCTTCCATCAGGTATTTATACACATCTATCAGAGCCCCCTTGAGACTTCTCTTTACCATGCTAAACTGTCCCAGCTCTCTCAGCCTTTCCTCACATGAAAGATGTTTCAATCTCTGAAGCCCTGCTCTGGCCTTGCTCCAGTAAGTACATATCTTGTATTGGGCAGCCCAGGACTGGACACAGCACTCCAGATGTGGCCTCACCAGTACTGAGTTTAGGGGAAGGATCACCTCCCTCAACCTGGTGGCGATGCTTTTCCTAATGTAGCCCAGGATAGTGTTGGTCTTCTTTCCTGTGAAGGTGCATTAATGGCTCATGTTCAATTTGTTGTCCACTAGGACCCCCAGGGCCTTTTCTGCAAAACTGCTTTCCAGACTATTGATCCCCAGTGTGTGCTGGTGCCTGGGGTTATTCCTCCCTGGATGTAGAATTTTGCATTTCCCGGTCAAACTACATGAGATTCCTCTCTGCCCAGTTCTCCAACCTGTCCAGGTCACTCTGAATGGTAGTACAACCATCTGGCGTATCAGACACTCCTCCCAGTTTAGTATCATCTGCAAACTTGCCAAAAGTGTACATCAACCCACTGTCCAAGTCATTAATGAAGATATTGAACAATATTGACCTCAGCACAGTATTGTCCCCAGTATTGTGCTTTATGATTAGTGATGCAAAGTCCTGCTGGCAACCAGTAACTAGTAGCATCCCTCAGGGATTAATACTGGACCCAATATTCTTTAATGTCTTCATTAATTACATGGATGATAAGATGGAGTACACTCTCAGCAAATTTCTGAATGACGCCAAAGTGTTGGGAGTGGTCAGTATGCTGGAGGGCAAGGCTTCCATGCAGAGTGACCTTGACAGGCTGAGAAATGGGCCAACAGTAACCTCATGAAGTTTGTAGGCACATGCTACTAATTCTGGAAGTATATTTCTCTCTGTAGAGAGCTTAAGGTCAAGCAGAGACTTCTGCAAAGGTATTTTTAGTCAAACAAATCCTGCTCTTCCAGAACAAAATCCAAAATTTTGAGTGAAGCACTTAAACTCATATAGAGTGCATGAAGAAAATAAAAGGCACGAGAACAGAATTCCTAGCAATCAGTATAAGGAAACAGCTAGGATCAACATACTGAGCACAGAGCCACCAGAAACCAGCCAACAGGAAACACCAAGACATAATTTTTAAACCTGACTTCTCTAGAGGAGTAATTTAAGGACTAATTTAACTATTTTGGCACTGAAAAACCATTGATCAAACAGTACAGGGAGCAGGGAAGATGATCTAGGATTCTTTTCCGCTACCAGAGGATTCATAACTAAGACATTATACTCTATCCTATTTCCTCCCTCTCTAACACTAGAGGCTTTTATTCTTTTATTCTTTTATTCTTTTATTTATTTTATTTATTTATTCTTTTATTCTTTCCTCTCTATAGATTTGGTCAGATTCAAAGAGAAAATTGGAGTTTGTCCTGTTGTACCCAGCTGCTATTGTAGTGGCTTGGGAACTCTCTAGAAGGGTATAGGTCTGCATTCTTCTTGTATGAGTGTTGTAGTGTATGATCCACTATATAAAAGAAAGCACTTCTATTTCATTTAGTCAATTTAAGACCTTAATTGCAGAAAGGGTTTGGGGATATAAATCACCATACCACATAACAGTATTTTACACAACTAGATACTCAAGTTTGGGAGACAATGAGGGGTGCTCCCATCTGGACACCAGTTATCAATGGTTTACATGCAGGAAAAAAGATGTGGGGGGAGGGGGAGAAGAAAAATAGACTAGATGTTAAGGTTAATGGGAACAAACTTAGGATAATTTATCCAAAAGCCTTTAGGATAAGTGATGTGATAGTTCAGCATGAGCTACACAGAAAATGAAGGTTAATCAGAGAAACTTCTATTTCTATTTTCTATAAAGGCTAAAAGTAACAAGAATTCCATCTTTCTGTACATTTGACATGGAGTGGGAGAGAAGACATGCCAACAGGCTTTTACTATGCCTTGCTGTAACAGAAACAAGAAGGAATCATAGAGGAAACAAGGTTTGTTACTTTTTTCCTAGCAACCACAGTAAAAATACATGGTACTTGAGCCCCCGTTCAAACAAAAAGAAAGGGATGGGCAGTTATGGGTCTTACTTTTTAAGCTTCTAAGATAGTTGTACATATACCATGCATATTTAAGAATTATTTGAAAGCAGAAAATATTTATATGGGCTATTGTGCTATCATTCAGGACCTAATTCTACATGAAAGCTTATCCACTGCAGCATTGTAGTCGTACTAGTAGCAGCACATGTGCAAATATTTTGTTTGATGAGATACAAAAGTTACTATTTCAGTAGTGTATTAGTGTATTAGTCAGGTAGTGGCAAGTGACATTTTACACTGGCAGAGGGCATATATAACAGAGTTTGCTGTGGCATAGTAACAGGGGAGCAAAATTCTCCAAGGTCTACCAGCCACGAAGACTTTGACTGACAATCCTTGTGTTGTTGATCTTTCTGTTTAAATTCCTATAGCAATGACGTTTAACAATCTCTCCTACGCGATTAAAGAAAAATGTGGAGGAACTATGTATAGGTCTGAGTTCAGACACCTGAATTAATTACATAATAGTCTTTGCTTGTATTTTTTCACTCCCTATTTCCTCTTTCTCTTTTCTGTGTTTTCCTCTTCCCTCTTCTCTGATAACAATTATACAGACACTGCATAATACACATGCTCCTCAATTTCCATGAACAAAGTTTAGAAATATTTTATTTTTATTTTGGTTTTAGTCATATTTATTATTTTGTAACTCAGGCAGTTTAGAACATTTAATGTTGCACATAAACTGTAAAAATTATATGGCACTTAAAGGCTGTTTAAAACAGAAGTTAAAAGCAATTACTATATCAGTTAATTTAAAAGCATTACATAAATACTGCAGTTAATAAAACTTACTATTTCACTTTCTTTGTGAATAACTCCAGAGTACAGCATGCTATAAAAGCTAACCAAATATTGTAGGGATCATTTTTTTCTTAATTTTCTATTTATTGTTACATAGAAGTTGGTTCTGTCCTATTTGCCATGAAGGCTATTTAAACTATAAACTGATACACCTTTTAGAAGCCATGTTTTCATAGAATCATAGAACGGTTTGGGTTGGAAGGGACCTTAAAGATCATCTGATTCCAACCCCCCTGCCACGGTGCTGCATTCAAGCCAAGTTTGCAGAAGAGATCAGCTGCCATGTAACCTGACAGAAGTGTCTAGATCTTCAAAACTTCTTAGCGCTTTTAATTAGCTGTTTGGAGCTAGGTAGCCCTTACCTAGCTTTTAACTGATTAGATCCAAACAAATGTGCTGAAAATATATTAATAATTGGTTGCAGTGTAACCATGTCCGTCTGAAGAAATAGATGGGCAACACTTGCATAAAGAACTCCACCCTTTGGACCTGACTTCCAGGTTGAGCTTTGGGCCAGCCTGAGTGATTGGCCTGCAACTCAGGTCAGGGAAATAAGCTCCAGTGAAAAAATAAAACATACACAAACTGTTAACCTGGATAAGAACTGAAGAGCCTAGATAAACTATTACAATGATAACTATATTTTTTTCTTTTTTGTTTGTACCTCTGTATATTTGTGGTTCACCAAACAAATATCATGAGAAAGATTGCTCTTACAGGTGTCTATGTCCAGAATAGAGAAAATACTAAGCATTTAAATACATATTTGAACTAATTTTTTAGCTCAGTTCTATAGAATCATGATAGCCACAGAGAAAGATTTGGCTCACTACCAGCCTTTCTACATGTGTGTTTTGGTGTTTTTTTCCTTTTTTTTTTCTGTTTTCCTTTTCATTCACCTTTGTCATGCCTTGATATGTTTTTCAAAGGTTCTATTTTTCTTTCATTCTCATTTATCTTTGCCAGTCACTGCAGTGTTAACCTTCTTCCTGTACTTCCATTTGTGGAGGCTGGAGTTAGCCAGTCATTTGAGGGAGGGGAGATTCACTTCAACAGCTTTAAAGGTCTGCAGCTAGGCATTGACTGCCTCTGAGCCAGACACTTTAGTCTCTCTGTATGGTCAATAGAGAAAAGTAAATCTTTCTAGAGTAGGACTCTGGAGTGTCAGTGGAAAACATCTCACTCCAACATAGTTGCTTTAAGTGGTTCATATGAAACACTTCTTCAGAATGCATGTTTTAAGGCAATTTCTACTCTTCTAAGGTGACTAGGTCAGATAAATATATTTGCAGAATAAAAGGACTATGGCAAAGTGTTTGAAATAACAAAAATGACAAAGTGAAATGAATAAGCAGTCAGACAAGACGTGCAGTATTTAAGAGCCAAAAGGTGGATGCTGGCAAGGATCTTTTTAGAAATTTGGAAAATACAAGATATAAAATGGCTTTATTTTTCTTCAGAGTTTTGGTGAGAAAAAAATGCTAAAGATTGACATTCTTGTGCTCACAATTCTAAAAAAAAAAAAGATTAAAACTTTGTTTTGCTTGGGGCAGGGAGAAAAGCAATGTTGTTAAGATTATAGTTCCAATAGTAGGGAGTTTATATTTCATTCCTGGTCTTACATATGCTTCCATAAGTATTTTATAAAAAGTTCCACCTATAAATTATTATCAGCAAAAGTTTTTCAGCTCTACTCTAACTAATCCTTCTTGAACTCATAAACTAAAATCAGTCACAGAAACTGTGTTACTGATTATACTTAAATCCCATATATGTGGGAGTTAGGTGCTCTAAAGTATGCAAAAGCGGACACCAAAATTTGGTATCCTAAGTATAAACTAAAATCTTGTATGACGTGGGGAATGTCGTTTCTTGTTAGTTGATCAGGATTTCTGTCTCCCATCACCTTCAGGCTGTGTCACTGTGAGTGAGACACTGTAGACATAGGAACAAAAGGAAAACACGGCAGCATCTGAGTCTAGCTTGAGCACTTGGATGGGAGAAGACCCACAGTACCAGAGCTTGCTTTCTGTTTGTTTTTTATTTTCTAAACTTCATAAACATATATAAAGAGAGACAGAAAGAGAGATTGACTGACTCTATGATGTAAAATTCTGACATATTCAGAGAACCAGGGAACAAACCCCCACATACATCCTTTTGAGTGGTATGCTGATTAACCCTGCTTAGTCTTAGAATAATTTACATGAACTAGATCTGACATGACTGAAATATCTAGCCTTTACTCTTGATTTTTTAAAAAGTCATTAGGAGGTGGAGATGTCAAACTTCATCAAGAGGCATGCCGAAATAAAATCTGACCAGAACATCTCCTGTGGTTCTTCATAGGTACTCAATTACTCCTTGACTCTTCAGGGGTAATTTGTGGTACTTTTAGGTGCATTGCACTGTTTTCCAATCTTCTGTTTCAAATTTTGATCAGGTGTACTGGGTCTGGCTGGGATGGACTTAACTTCCTTCATAGCAGCCCATACATATGGCACTGTGTTTTGAATTTGTGATTAAAACAGTGTTGATAACACAACAGTGTTTTGACTACTACTGAACAGTGCCTGCACAACATCAAGGCTCTGCCCCCAAACCAGTGAGAAGCCAGTAGGCTGGAAGTGGGCAAGATGTTGGGGGGCATACAGCTGGGACAGCTGACCTGAATTGGCCAAAGAGATATTCCATGTTATATTACATCATGCAATAAAAACTGGGGTAGCGATAAAAACTGGGGTAGAGGAAGAAGGTGGTGGAGGGATTTTGGTTTCCAAGGTGGCCATTGCTCTAAGACAGGCTGGGCATCACTCTGCTTGTGGGAAGTGGTGAGTGATTCCCTTTGCATCACTTGTTTTTCTTCTCTTTCCTTCACTTACTAAACTATATTTATATCGATCCATGAGTTTTCTTGCTTTTACTCTTCCTATTCTCTCCCTTGTCCTGCAGAGGTGATGACTGAGAGAGTGCCTGTGTGAGTGCTTGGCTGCTGGCCAGGGTCAATTCACAATGTCAGGCAACATGATTGTATTCCCAAAATATTATTTGGAAACTCTGAGCATCACATACCAGCCTGAACAGGTCACTTGTGTGGCTGGCCAACCCCACTGATTGAATAGGAGATACTGCAGTAGTTTCAAGCAAGTTTCAGAAGAACCTGAAACTGCCCATTTAGCAATTCAAACCCCATTTAACAATTCAAGCCCCATTGTCCATAATCAGTCCTTACATGTTGTCATTTTTTCAATGTTTTA